>NC_044283.2:36459354-36776747 GCF_004027225.2 Strigops habroptila | reverse complement strand
ATGTCTTACACTAGCTGCAGTCACTTCCTCTGACAAATTAAGTAGAGGTAGATTCTGAAATACTCTGAGACAGCTACAGTACACATTGTCAAGCAGCAAACCAGAAAGATATTGTGGTACTTAAGCCACGTAACTTTTCTAGCTGACCAGTTCAGCATGAAATTCATGCTACAGCACAAACCAAAGCAAAATACCTGCTCTCCAGAACACAAAGTATGAAGGAATTTGTCTCCATCAGTTTGGGCTCACACATGACATGTCCACTACTCCAGCCAAATACTTTTTCAAGCTTCTTTGAAACACACAGAAATCTATTGTTAGAGAAAGGGTTTTCAGCCTTCTGAGAGGCTGAGCATGAACTGAAATTATTATTATTTTTTCACACTGACTGCAAAAAATAGAATAGAATAAATAGAATCGTAAGGGTTGGAAAGGACCTTAAGATCATCTAGTTCCAACCCCCCTGCCATGGGCAGGGACACCTTGCCCTAAACCATGTGGCTCAAGGCTCTGTCCAGCCTGGCCTTGAACACCGCCAGGGATGGAGCATCCACAACCTCCCTGGGCAACCCATTCCAGTGCTTCACCACCCTCACTGTAAAGAACTTCTTCCTTATATCTAATCTAAACTTCCTCTGTTTAAGTTTGAACCCATTACCCCTTGTCCTACCACTACAGTCCCTAAGGAAGAGTCCCTCCCCAGCATCCTTGTAGACCCCCTTCAGATACTGGAAGGCTGCTATGAGGTCACCACGCAGCCTTCTCTTCTCCAGGCTGAACAGCCCCAACTTTCTCAGCCTGTCTTCATATGGGAGGTGCTCCAGCCCTCTTATCATCCTCGTGGCCCTCCTCTGGACTTGCTCCAACAGCTCCATGTCCTTTTTATGTTGAGGACACCAGAACTGTACACAGTACTCCAAGTGAGGTCTCACGAGAGCAGAGTAGAGGGGCAGGATCACCTCCTTCGACCTGCTGGTCACGCTTCTTTTGATGCAGGCCAGGATACGGTTGGCTTTCTGGGCTGCAAGCGCACACTGCCGGCTCATGTTAAGCTTCTCGTCAACCAACACCCCCAAGTCCTTTTCTGCAGGGCTGCTCTGAATCTCTTCTCTGCCCAGTCTGTAGCAGTGCCTGGGGTTGCCCCGACTTGCTATGTATGCTACGAGGCATTTACCTTGTATGTAATCCAAAATCCACAAGGAATCAGTACAAGCAAAACTTATCTTTTTCAGAAATTAATGATTCTGGTTTTAGGCATTTGAATTCTGGAGGAAGTCTTGTTTCAGAAGCATAATCCTGTAGGGCCCAGGAAAATGATCTGAGAATTCTCAGGGTATAGCAGGCATAAGTGGAGAGTTATTTTTTTTTTGTAAAAAGTTGAGAAAGGCACAGAAAGCAGGTTGAAAAGGGCAACAAGATCTGAAGCAGGCACCACTTATCCAGTTCTGTAGTGCAATAAATAGTATGCTGTCCACTTTGTCTTTCATGTCCTTTGCTATGACAGTATACTTCTTAGAATAACATTAAGTCATTTTTTTTTTAATACATAGTAACATTTTCATCAGGCAGCTACATGATTTTTATGTGAGCTAAGATATAGCACTGCTTTGAACCTGGAGAAGTAGATCTAATTTCCTCTGTTGAGAGAAAAGCTGATATGAAGTGCATTTGACATGGTGCCTGAGAAGTATGAGCAGTAATGGTCACTTATAAAAGATACAGTAAGAAATCTGTATTACAAATAGTGTGACAAATGAACAAATATTGAACGGAAGTACAGAATGAGTCCTCAAGCACTATTTTCCAGAACTTTGCTGGTCATCTATATCAACTATTAAATTCAGTATTGTTATTTTATACTAAGTGACTGGACAAATTGTCCAATGACCGATCAAAACCTAGATTTTTCTGAATGGTGCTTCACTTATTAAAAAAAAAAAAAAGAAGCAACATGTTTCTGCTATTGTGTGGATATCAGTCATGTTTCATCCTGAGCTCACTATTGCAAGAAAAAGCCTACCACCTACCCCTCTCTTTGGCACAGCCTTTGCAGTAGTCAGTCATGTACACAATGTATTGTTTCCCAAGATAGCTATGGAAAAACAACAAAAAAGGGGCATTTGTACACAACTGCACTATAAATCTTATTTGATCTAGAGCTAGCTGCTTCTTATCTTGTTCGTGAATGCTTTACCATGCATCCGGACCTTGACATATAACTGCTTATTAAATAATCTGAATTTTCATCTCTTATAACCTTTACTTTACACACATTAAACCCTGAAATTCTTAAAAAACACCCCTCTTCCAACTGGGAAATGCATGGTATTTTGGAAGCCAGAAATAATCAACCTAGAAAGAAGTCGTTTAGAATGTTCAGCATAGGAGCATGTTCTACCTTAAATGGGCTGCTGATAAAAGAGCTCTCTATCTCTAGAGATACAAAGCTGAACAAAATGGTGTTGTACATCAGAGAGATGAAAGATCACTGTGCTGAAACTAATCATCAAACTATGACTTTTTTAAACTTGACAGTCTATTTTTCTTCTGAAGTTTCCACTGTTTCTTAATTTTTTCCATATATTTTCATAAAATAATACAATTTCCTTAGAAAAAACTGAAAGCTTCTAAAGAATATAGGGATATAAGTTTTTAAGAGAACCAAACTCCACCTCGAAGGCTTGTTCATTTAAGGTTAAATTCTCTAAACAATCACTCTATTAAACCAACAATATTTTCCCTCTGTGTAAAAGATAAAAAGAAAAAATTTTTAACATGCTGACTGTACAAAAGTACATCTGGCTGACATCTTGAAGACTGCAGAACAGTCTCCCAGGCATATAGTTAGTCTGAATAGAAATGTTAGTTGCTATCCTGATATAAATAAAAGATACAGTTAATTTGTTGTTCAAATTATTGGCAATGTCCCTGCCTGAGGCAGTCTGGATAATTCCAGGTTGGACTGGCAGAACATTAATGATGAGCACTCAGGCATTTAAATCAAAAAATTCTTACTCTTCATTATACCCTTCCTGAATGCAGCTTACTTCCACATTCCACTCATGACCAAGATTTCCTTATTATTGGGTGATCTTGTATTGATAGAAGGTATTTTTCATAATCATATCTTCTTGACTTAAATTATTTATATAATAACCTTTCAAGGAAGAACAGCAGAAAAAGAACGACTTCTAAAAGAGAACAATTTTACTGCTAACTGTGTCAGTATTCATTAAAACATTAGCACACATTCTGTAAAGTGAAATAGTAGCCAGTAACACTTCATTTTCACTGTGGAATCTGGTTGTAAACATTTCAAGGTATTAGGAAACTCTCACGCATTACTACTATTGCAGCAGGACCTGCTCAAAAAGACTTTGTGAAACAGCCTCCTCCTGTCCCCATCATATGCATTGAGTGCAAGGAAACATATCCTATGCCTGTTGTCTGCCAACTGAAACTTCTCAGGGTATCCTGGTTTCATCTGGGATAGGGTTAATTATCCTCCTAATAGCTGGTGCAGTGCTGTGTTTTGGCTTTAGTCTGAGAACAATGCTGATTGATAACACAGGGAGGTTTTAGTTGTTGCTCAGCAGCACTCACTCTGATCAAGGACTTTTCAGTCTCTCATGCTCTGCCGGTGAAGAGAGGCACAGGAAGACTGGAAGGAGCAGAGACAGGACACCTGATCCAAACTAGCCAAAGGGGTATTCCATACCACAGCATGTCATGCCCAGTATATAAACAGGGGGGAATTGGCTGAGAGCCACCGACTGTTGCTTCGGGTCAGGCTAGGCAGTGATAGGTCAGCAGATGGTGAGAAATTGTACTGTGTATCATTTAGGGTTTTTTGGTGAGGGGATTGGGGTTTATTCCTTCCTCTGTCTCTCTTTATTACCTATTATTGTGAGGGTTTTCCTTTTTTCCAATTCTCCCCATCCCACCGAGATCAGGGAGGGGGGACCTTTAGGGGAAGAAGTGAGAGTGCTGGCTGGGGTTAAACCATGACACAGGGCCATACAGTCCCTCACAGGATTTCGTATCGGAGAGGACTGCACCAGCAATCACCTAGATAAACCTTATTGGTATTGGCTCTGTTCAGTCCATGCAACCAAAAGCTGGTTAGTCAAAAATCTATGTACAAGTGTCTTGGACTATCATGGACTCATCATTGGCAAATCTTGAGATACTAGAATCTGAAACTCCTTAAAATATAGTCTTGAATCATTTCCTCAAGTTTCACACCAAATTGTATTTTGTTTTCAATGGGGATGAATAATATAACCACTGAAAACAGACAGTAAGGCACTCAATCTGAATTTACTGTAGAGGATAGAAGTAATATAAACCTTCATTACCTTGAGTAACACAGTGACTGCTTTCTGCAAATTATGTTGCAGAAACAGAAGTTTCTGCACTGAAGACTGAAATGTGAAAACAACAGTAGGATCAAGAAGTTAAATGATTTATTTTTAAATGGTTTATGATGGCATTATACTGATTCTTTTCGTAGCACAGACTGCATTATAATACTGTACTGTGTTTTCTGGGAGCAAGTTGCATACTTTTTCTCTCTGTTTAGATCAGCATCTTAGTAATAAGAGTAATAAGTGCAAAAGATTTTCTGAAGAAACTGCATTCCTGTTTCCCATGTATAATTGGTAGAAATGCTTTACATTTATTCCATATTTCTCCCAGATTCATTCCAATCACATCAATGGAGCGTGGCAGCAACACCTGAGTTTACAACAAACCATTTACCTGGTAGGAGGAAAAAAAATTCTCACCCAAGATTTACAGCTCATCACAGAATATTGAACTGGTTCTTAATACAAAGTCAAACTAGGCATATCCTTAGCATTGATGGAGCATTAACGAGAATCTCTTCATCCCTGCAACCAAGGCTGGGAAAACCATCTAAAACCAGTATGCACACATTGGATTCTCCATCCAATTAACAACTTTGAAAAATGCTGAGACTGCTAAAGAGAAAAAAAAGGATCTCAATGTTAGAGCTACTTAAATAGTGTTTTGGGAAGTGGTAAATTTCAGCTTTCCTCTTGTTTACAAATAATCTGTGAATAGATGCAAATTTTAGAGTTTGTCTTGTTGAGTAGTTTAAGACAACATTTCCCTACAGTTTCTTTCAATCAAGAGTTGAGATACTATAATGAATGGCATATTATGGAATCATGGAGAAAGTAAGTAGCTGCTTGCCTGACTTTTTTTGTAGACAATAGAGCCTAGAATTCATCATTTGTTCTGTGTAATTAGTCATGCAATACTGGTTCTGCACCTAAACATTATGTAAATAAATGTGATGTCTGCAGGAAGGAGTCCTTGATACTCATAGAGCCTAATGGCTAGGAGCATTTCATTGTTTCAGAAGTGAGTTACGCTGTCCACTTTCTTTACATTTTCCTGTTTGTTTGTGGGTTTTTTGGTTATTTTTGTTTTGTTCTGCTTTTCTTTTCCAAAGAAAAAAGTAGTATTTGTCTATGCATGGTGACTTGTAATGTAAAAACCTAATTCACTTTCTATTCTAGAGAGAAAGATATATAAACTGTCTTGTCTGAGCTGGCTGTTTATAAAATGTATACTCCATTTTCTCTTGTCACAATCACATAGAGTAATTGAATTTGTATGAATACAGCACTAATTGTTAAGGATTTGGTGACTTCGTCTTTCTGATTGGGTTAACTGCCAGAATGCCAGGGTTCCTGCCGGAGGGTTTAAAGCGCTGCTGTGTCTATGTGCTGAACATTGTTTCATCTGTTTACCTAACATACAAACTGAATTTGTTGCTCCATTTTGATATCACTTTGTTGTAGATTACTTTCATTCCCTTGATATGTATTGTGGAATGAATAATCCCATATAGCACAATGCAGCATTCAAAATTATTTTGCCTATGTGACATTTCCCTCACTGCTGTATTTTTCTGCATAAATGGTATGAGAAGTATTTTTATAAACACACTGCAACTTTTGGACCTTCCTACTGTTTATTGCAGGTTACTGCAGATTGAGGGAGGTGATTCTCCTCCTCTACTCCACTCTCATGAGACCCACCTGCCGTACTGCATTCAGCTCTGGGGCCCCCGACATGAGGGACATGGACCTGCTTGAGCGGGTCCAGCCAGAGAAGGCCATGAAGGTGATCAGAGGGCTGGAGCAACTCTTCTACGGAGACAGGCTGAGAGTTGAGCTTATTTAGCCTGGAGAAGAGAAGACTCCAGGCAGACCTTAGAGCAGCCTTCCTGTATCTGAAGGGGATCTACAAGATGTCTGGAGAGGTACTTTTTAGAAAGGAATGTAGCAACAGGACAAGGAGGAATGGCTTTAAACTGAAAGAAAGTAGATTCAGATTAGATAAAAGGAAAAAGTTCTTTACTGTGAGAGTGGTGAGGCACTGAAACAGGGTGCTCAGAGAAGTTGTGGATGCTCCATCCCTGGCAGTGTTCAAGGCCAGGTTGGACGGGGCTTTGAGCAACCTGCCCATGGCAGGTGGGTTGGAACTAGGCGATCTTTAAGGACATTTCCAACCCAAACCATTCTATGATTCTATGATTTTATGATAATCAACAGGTGATAAGCACAGGGAAAGTCTAAGTTCTTGGTGAAACATTTTGATGTCTGGGGAAAAAACTATAAAATTAAAATTCTCTCTTAGAGAAAATTTTAAAAAACAGATGTCTGGATACTCGGAGCTGTGACTATATCCTGGTTTTGGCTGTGATAGAGTTAATTTTCTTCTTAGTAGCTGCTGCAGTGCTGTGTTTTGGCTTTAGTCTGAGAACAATGTTGATAACATACCAATGTTTTAGTTATTGCTAAGTAATGCTTACCCCGACCAAGGACTTTTCAGTCTCTCATGGTCTGCCAGTGAGGAGGGGCACAAGAAGCCGGGAGGAAGCAAAGCTAGTACACTTGACACAAAGTAGCCAAAGGGGTACTCCGTACCACAGCACGCCATGCCAGGTGTATAAACTAGAGGGAGCTATCCGGAAAGGATCGATCACTGCTCAGGTTTTCTTTCGATTCTCCTCCCCATCCTGCCTGGGAAGGAGGGAAGGATCTGGGGTGAGTGAGCAGCTGCATGGTACTGAGTTACTGACTGATTTTAAACCATGACAGAGTAGAACTGCAAATCAATGAAAGTAGACAGGTATGCCTAGGTATGCTCTGTAGCTCCTCTTATTAGAACAAAACTCCAGCTTCATATAACTTCATCTATCTTTACAGAAATTAGCATGGTAAGAGGCTTTTCTCAGCCTTTATCAGTAATGATTATTTCAAGTGTAGCTGAAACAGGAAATGCTGGGCTTGTTTTTCCTTCTCAAAAGGGGACAAGGAAAATCAGCACCAAGTTGTTCACGTAACATAAAATGCCTGAGTTATAAAATGCCTGAAATTAGACCATGAAATCTTTGGTTTTGAAAAAATTATCTCTTAGGTCAGATCATTCCCAAATATTGATCAGTCTGGATAAATCATCAGGATGTTTTCTGTGCTTCTCACACTGCAGAGATTACCTGGAACTGAAGTCTACAAGTAGTCTCTGGCAGGAGAATAACCTGATTATGAAATAAAGTATGTCTGATATAACCCCAGTTACTGCCCAAGGATGTCCCACATCCTGTTTCCTTGAACACAGAAGGCATTCAGCAGCAAGAAATAATTAAATTGCTTACAGTTGCAGATCTCCCCTTCCGCAGTGCTGCAGCCAAAATAAATGTTCACAAGTCCTTTTGTTACTACTGCCATTATAAATCAGATAAATTGATACAAATGCCATCCTAATCTCAGGCATTTTATGTTAAACTAGTATATCTTGGCCCAATTTTTAAAATGCTGGGTATCTATAGTTTCCCTTAACTTACTTAAGGAAGATTTGTGTCAGTAAACTTTGGAAAACTAGACTTCTAAAACTTTACAAGTTTGCAAACCATTAATTTGTAATTTCTAAAATTCAGTATCATGTCCTAGCAAGTCAGTTCGTAAAAACAGTATCACCTATTTTTGTGAATGTAACAAGATGGAGATGTATTACAAATATTCCCTCCTACAGACTGGGACTGAGTCACACCTTCACTAAATATACTATGCTCTTTGAATCTGTCCCTGTATGATACAGTCTCCACTGTTTTTACTAATTTTATGCCTCTTCTTTGAAAATTTTCCATTTTCCAACATTCTCTTGCAAGTACAAACTCATAAAGCAATGTCTATAGTGTTCTAAGCATGGTCAGAACCCATGGAAGCAAGAGGAACAATAATTCCTTTACTCCTACTGAGTATAGTGCTTGGTAGACATTAGTCTTTTGATTTAGAATTTGTGTACAACTGTCAATTCAGTAGCACCCTCAGGTCTTTGGTGTAATCATCGGTCTGAACATGTTCTCATTATTTGTTCATTCATGAACAACAGTATTGTTGGTCATATTAAAATGTAAATTATTTTCTTGGCTTTTTGGCAGTAAGTATTTCATAAGGATCATATGATACATAAGTATTGTATCAAGTGTCTTTCCCAAATGCATAACAAATATTTAATGAATATTTCTTTTATTCTTCAATATCATTGAAATAAACAACGTTTGCATCTAGCTGCTGGACAATATCATTGCTAGGATCCTTTCTCATCCCTATTTGCTTCAAAAAAAAGCCTTTGTTTTCAGTCTTAAACCTGCTAATGATAGAGTTTTCCACATGAAGATTTTCATTTTTCAAATTCCTTATGAATTTTCCATGATTTCTAACATCGTGTCTGTATTCATTGTTGATAGCTTAGCTATTAACTAACAACTTCTCTTTATCCTTTAGTTAATAGCTACTTTTAAAATCAGTGACACCACTTTTCTTGATTATGTCAGTGCCACTTTTTTACTTATATTCATTTATTTTTCGTAAAATTTTCTTAGACAAATTGTCAGTGCCATATTTTCATTAACATTCAAATTTTATTGCTTACATTTTTCTCCTTCCTGCTTTGAACATAATTATTTGGGGGGTTGTGTAGTATGTATGTAGTCATTTACAGTATTCTGTATACACAATACAGCATTCTTTTAATTCTCTTTACATACAACAGACATAGTCAAATCATAATCAGATGTTCCCGTGTGGAACCGGCTAGTTACTGCATTTAGTTTGTTAAGCCAAATGTATTTATGTTAATCTCATGAGGTTTCTGATGTATGCCATCTATTGAATCTCATTTCTGCATGTCAGCATTTCCTCCCCTTCAACTCATACTTTATCTATGTGCACTAACATATACAGGCAGGAGCCAAACTTTTGGGTCTATGACACCTAAATCCAGGAGTAAGTTAATATTGACAACTACTGATCTAACAAGAAGAGGCACAAGATGGAGCATCGATCTATATGGATTCAAAGTTAATCACCTATCCATGATTTAGAGCCCCCTCAAAAAAGGACTATTTTGGGCAAAGGCGGCCTTGTCTCTCTTTCCAGCTACCCTTCGTAATAGCATATAGCCACTGATTTTAATATTTCAGTCATTAATCCTCCAGGTTTCTGTAATTCTAATCAAGGCAAATGTATGCTGACGAATGAACAATTCTGAATCTTCTTATTTACTGTTTATTTCCAGCAGTGGTATATAAACAGTTAATAAGCACCATTCCCTTTTCTTCCGTCAGTGCCTTGGCTAATTTTATAATCAATATCTTGTATTTGAGCTAATTGCTTGATTCTTGCTCATCTTTGTGCCCATCCAGCCCTTGAAGTTAGTGCTCTGCAGACTGCTGTCCCACAACAATGCTTCCTTTTTTAACCACATAAAGACAACTGAAACAATTGTCCTCTCCCCTCACCAAAGACTCCACAAGTTTCCAAATTCCTACATCACTTATTAATCAGTTCTTCATTTCCACGTTTTTTACCATGTTTCCTTTATTTGTTGGACAGTCCTGATTAAGGGTTTTAGAGAATCACTGAACATCAAACTCAGAGTAATAGTATATGTATAAAATACATATGTATAAAATACAGTAAAAACTTTATTCATACACACTCCCCTTTGTAGAAGTTTGACACATATGGTCTAGTTAAAGAAAAAGAATTGCAGCAGCAGAACAAAGAATATTCAGTACTTGTGTTATTTAAGCTGGGGATGGTAATATTTTTTAATTCTTTTCTCCTAAAGTTTTTTCTTGGTTCAAGTTTTGTTTCAGATTTGTGTGGGTTCTGTCTTTGTTTGAGGACATCACATATAGATAAGGATCACAGTTCTGAGTTAAAAAATTCAAAAAAAGAAGGGACAAGAAAAAATCAAAGCACTTGGAGGGATGCTTATTCCTTGTTCTATGAGCGATGTCCTAGTCTGCCTTCCAATACCTTGTGGTTGTATCATTTTCATGTCTCTTTTTCAAAGGTTTATCTTCTGGCACTGTCATATTTTCTATGGTAAAGGAACATGAACATGGCATTCAGGATGAAGCAGTTCTGCTTACTGATAAATGTGGTTCTGTTTACAAATTATACTTTAGCCTTAGTCAAAACCAGCTGAAGAATTTAAGCTTCTAGTTCTTGTTTCTTATAGGCTGATATAATTAATCATTCCTGCTAAGCTCTGAAATGAATGGAGAGATCTATAAAACTAATGGTTTCTCATTAGGTACCAATGTGTTTCTCCTTTATTTCAGTGTGAAGGACTTTATGGAAACATGCATACTGTCATTTCACAGGCAGCTTGGTGTTTTATCTCATCCAGGAGCAATGTCCTAGACTATGTTCATTGTTTATTAATTTACTGCCTAACATGTAATTACATCCAACCTTTCTCCAGTCCAAAAGTAGAGCCAGCCACTGTTATACCCTCTTTCACGATACATAGTGCTAATCCTACAATGCCTTATATTTCACTGTTACGTTGAATGGCTTCCGTGGCCTCCTGTCAGATCACAGTAGCTTACAGACCCAGAAATTGCCTTCTTTTCAAGGGTTAAACTATATAATGTAGTTGTGGCCTATTCTAAAAAAGCTGCTCACCCTGAGGTCAGGCAGAGCACTGAGCTGCAATCATTAGTAAGCCATTTTGTGTTTGCCTCTGTGATCAAAGAATTTTTGTCCAGAGTGCAAAAGCTTGTTTCCTTTGCATTTCAGCTTTAAATTTAGTTTCCAGAGAGAAGAGAGAATAAATCCTGACAATAACAATGGTGAATCTTTAATACCACTCATTAAAGTCAGTGTTTGATTTTTCAACTGTGCTACCTGAAATTCAATTTTTAGACCGAAAATGCATTTAAAAGCTTTGGGGCCTTTTGTAACAAACACCCTTTCACAAGTTATACTGATCTGCTATGTTGGATGGAAGACTACTTTATGTTATTTGTTCCATTAGTTCCTTTAATTTCCTTTATAATAGCTGAATATTTACAGCGGTTTAAAAAAATCTAATAGCAGCTTTGATCTTCAGATATCAGCTAGAGGGTACTCCACACTTGGAGTTTAAATCATGCACTGTAGAAAGTTACCATCCAATGAAAAATGCTCAATTATTTTAAAAGCTACCCTTCACTATGCTTTTACATCTACAGGCCTTTCTCCTTTTTTGAAATTTCAACCTCCATAATACTGAGGTGCTTTAAGCAATTATTTATGATAGCATTACCTCATACTAATTTTCTACTCAGCGCATATACCAGAGCTGCATCTGCTTTGTTAGAACAAGGAACATGAGCTAGCTGATTGATACACGTTCTCCCTCTTCTCTGGCATAATCGATAAATACTCCCTAGAGACGGCAGTGTCTTTTTCTCCTTGCAACAAATGCAGCTTTCCTTTAACTATTGTTTGGTAAATACATTGATTAAAACAAAAATCCAAAGCAGAACACTCCCTTATAAGATGTTACAGTACATTTACTTTTGTGCCTTTAGGACCAAAAGTCTCATAGCTGAAGCCCCAGATTTCACACGCTGTATGAGTTAATGTAATGTACCTTGCTGTATGTAACTAATACTGATGCTATTTGATACATGTATGTTTGATTATATGCATGCATAGCTGCATCTACACTTACTGTGAGTGTAACTGAACTGAGAGTGCTGCACACAATATACCATCTATAAGCAAATACGCTTTTGCCCTCTAGAGAAAAACTGTTTGGGAAATAGAGTTTTTTTAAAGGAAATTTCAGTTTTACTGGAAAAAAGGTGATTGGCTTCCATGTGAAGCTGAAATAGATTCAGAATGGGAGCGTCAATAACCAGCTCAGCACCTGTGAAATGCAAAGGAGAGTTCTCAATCTTGACCAAGTGCCTGCTGTTCCTTAGGATTATGAGCCTCCTTGTGTTATTTGGTGTTTCTATCTACTTATAACCACAGAAATAGCTTTAGAATTAAATGTGGAATGATATTAAAGCCCTGTTAGAGGAGACACAGACTCAAATGACTGTCCTGCTGGATGAGAAATGGGGCTTGAGTGTTGAAACAACCAAACTGCTGGATAGTTTCCCACTCTCTAGCTAAAACCTTTCTGTCTTGTATTAATAATTGAACAGGGTTGAAACTGCCTTGCCACAGCTTCCCTATATACAATGTCAGCTAAGCTAATTTTTCATTCTTCCATCTCTCAAAATATTTAATTTCTAGAATACGATGCTGCATTTGGTCTCCCCAATCTGGGAAGACTGCTCAAACTCATTCACTGTTGAGATACATGCACACATAACTTGTGCAGTCCTCAGAAGTCCTATCTCCCTTCACATTTTAACTCTGCTGCCCATGTACTAGGGTGCTTCTTATCCTAATTCTTGAGATCAGAATACTTCTGAACCTGCCAGTCCTGCTAATCTCTGTCAGGCCATTAAATTAGAGGCATGTCATAGCTGAGATATGCATTAAAAGGCATTTGCTGGCACCACTTATCAGATCCTGGAGCTGGCTTCCAAGAAATGGGAGACAGATGACCCCAGTCAGCTCTGAAGTTGCCCTTCTCCACTCCATTGCTTAGCAGGGATTTGGGTTCAGCTAAAGGTGACATGACTGTCGCTCTTTTGGTCTACTTCTGAATTACAGCACTCCTAGTTTTCCAGAATGAAAAGGATTTTTTGCATACTCAGGATTAGAAAGTATACCAAAAGTTAAGTAGTTAAATAATAGTTGTAAGAAGAAAACTGTTAATCCTCATTTTCCTGCCAGCTATAATTAGGAGGGTGAATCTTTTTAAATCTGGGCCCCAAATCTTCAAAATGGTTTAAGAAAGTATTTTAAGGACTAGATAAATGTGACTGTAATTAGAGACACATATAACTTTTGTTAACATAAGATTATCCTTGAAGACTGTCTAGAAAACAGAACTGGTGCAGAGACAGTTGTCCATCTGTTTTATGTCCTGAAGCCAAATATCCGTAAAGAAATAGCTTCACACTTTCAAATGCGAAATGAGCTGTAAAGCTTATATATCCTGAACTGGGGAGTAGAGGAAGTGAGATAACTTAGTCTTTCTTCATGAGAATATTATAAAATCCTTAAAAATTTCAAAAACTCGGACTCACAATAAATCTAATGAAACATATAACCAGCACTGAATGTATTCAAGAAGTCCTTCCCTCAGGTCATTGAAGTACTTTCTGCAAAGTGCTCCTCAAATCCTTGGACTGAAGAAAACAGAGATTTGTACAGTGCGATTTACAATGTGGCAATATGAGATTTGCAGTTCCTTCATCAAGCTCTGTGGAACTGACATACTGCTCAACAGACTTGCTTCCCCCTCCCCTCCAATTTCAACTAAACAGTAAGTAAAATTACCAAAAATAAATCAATATAATACATTTCAATTTCTCCTCAAGAGAATTACATTGCTTTGTGTTTGGTATTTTTTCCCATCCAGAGACATAGATTTTACTCCTCTCTGCTTCCTCTGAAACACCGTAATGGATGCCCAACACTAAAAAAACAATGGAACAAAAAAAAGAATTTGTTCTTGACACTGTAATTGTTTACATTAGAATAGTATCTTGGGACCAAGTGTGCGATCAAGGTCCCATTTTGCTGTTTTGGTTATATAATAGGAAATAACCCTCACTTCAGAGCAGTTATAATCTTGCTAGAAATGACAAATGCAAGATAGTGGAGAGACATGTAACTTCTGGGTGCTAACTCTTGTAAGATAACACTTAGGTACTTCTATTTAAACAGCATGAGTATTTTAGTATTGGTACTCTATGAAGGTTAGTAGTAGAGAAAAGAAACCTAAAAGAGAGGAATCAAGTCCAGACTAGTGATGCAAGAATATTATCAAATAGACATACGATTACATTTGATCTGTTTTGTGATCTCTAATCATATGCTACTCCTTTTTTAGTCTGAGCTTAACAGAGTTGGTTTGAAAATTTTCCCCATGAACTGTAAACTAACAGTGTTCTTTTATTTTGCAGTAGGTTGAGGTTTTCCCTATCCCCTCCATTTTTTCCTCAATTTTTTCCTTAGCTTTTTCAATTCCCTGCCACTCCAGTGAACAGCCTTCCTAAGGGAACCCATAATAGTTACATTTAACGCAATCAGAGATACTCTTTTCTCTGATGTTATTTGAAACTGTGCCATCTAAAAAAATTATTCTTAGCATGTTTACTTCCTAGAGTGCCTTAGGAGTAATAAGTACATCATTTGAACTGCCACATTTAATCTATTTACCTTTTACTGTCTGTGTCTTCTTCAAGTACTAGTATTACTGGTTTGGGTGTCTTGGTAACTGATGTAGCAGTTTGACATTAATTAATGTTATTTAATTAATGTTAATTAATTAATGTTATTTATGAGGTTTGTATCATACCCCTTGAATGAGATTGCATCTCAGCAGTGCTCACTACTGCGCTTGTGAAGAATTCCACTGAGCTGATGATGTTCCGTTTTTATTCTATATCGGCACCATCTCTTCATCATAGCTGCACAGTCCATTGTAGTTCTTGTCCCATACCTAGAAATTAGGCACAGTACTAATTACCCAGTTTGTCACAGGGCTCTGATTCACATTAACCAAGAAAGCAGCTGTGGTGCTCAGCTCTTAGGAAAAATTTTCAATTTTCATAGTAGATTTAAGGGAAATTATTGTGTTCCTGGATACTATGTGCTCCAGTTCTTAGTCTGATCTATTAGCACTGAGGTTTTGAGGGTTGGTTTTTTTTTTTTTTTGCTGGCACCAGCACCTACTTCATTCTGTGCTACATGGTTAGAAACTTCTCACAAAGTAGAAGGTAGGCCTCCACTCACTGATTCATATGCTGGCTGTGAGATCTTCCGCTGGCTGCAGCTTTGTCCATTCACCAATTTTGGAGGAACTCTACCAGCAGAAGACTCAGTACTCTTCTCTGCAGAGGACCTGAGCACACATCTCTCTGTTGGAAATACTTCGAATTCTCTAGTATTTCTACAGGTATAAAACTAGACACTCTCTTCAGCTTCACCTAGTGGCTTCTATGCTCAATCAGTAGTAATTACTCTAGCACAATTACTTCAGCAACAGTTTCATGCTGTTTTCAAATTGTTTTCTTCAAGTTCTTAATCATGGACAGGTGGCTTAAAAGGGAAGCACTTCATACAGGCTTAGGTAGATTTGCAAGCTCCCTGAGTTCTTGTTTGCTTTTCAAACCCTGTGATAAAAACCCCAAAACATAAGTTTGATTTTTGTTTGTTGTAGAACTCTTCAAATTTCTGTAATACAGTTTCAAGGTTAACTTCCTCAGCCCTAAGTTAACTGAAAACTGTTGAAACACCAAACCTTCAAAGCCACCAATTGTTAGAAATAGCTCCCTGTCTTCCTTTTCTCTAGCACCTGTTGCTAAATTGCCTTCTTTCTATTACCTTTTCAGCTGTTGTGGGGTTTCTAACTGCTTCATTTTTCAAGGTCTTTGCCTAATTTGCTGCAGTTCTGACTCAATTATCACTCAGAGCCAAGAGGTCTGCTTCTCAGAGTACACCAATTTTGGCTGGTGGATCTACAGCCTGGGTCTCTGCTCAGCCACCAGATCCCGCTGTCTCTGGAGTCAGCTATGGATCAGAACAATACCTCTAGACAAAATCATTGTACTGGTAGGCAGTAGGTCTGAAAAGGGTGGTTGACTAAAATCAAATGTTATCTTTGCTACTGGAAGGACATTTAAGTACAGTGTTAATCCTGAGTATCTCCAGAGATCTCTTTGTTTTTGAACCGAGGATCAAGTGATCATGCATAACAGAAAAACAGTGTACATTTTTGTTATTAGTGAGAAAATTTTGACAGATGGCAAATTCTGTCCGTTGATTTTGTATAATAAACTTGAAGGAAATCAGGGACTAATCATGGTGTGGAAACTAAGTGGAGAGACACTCAGTCTCACTTCTTCCCTCAAAGAACAGGGGAAAATCAGAAGAAATTTAGGGTATTGGTGTCCGTCTATTTCTGGGTGGTTTGGTGAGTTTAAATTACAGACTTAGCCTTTTCTGAAGATTGATTTCAATGACAGTTCAAACGTAAAAAGTATTTCACCAGTTCAGACTGCCTATCGAAAACCCAATTTCACACTCATTTACACTGAAATCTATTCAACTTAAGCTGATACTCTTGGAGTTCTTTATATTACTTTTGCTCTTTGCAATCAAGTCCACTATTCTGGTTTGCCAAAGCAAAAAATTACAGCAGCCACAGCACAGGCAAGCACAGGGAAGAAAAAAACCCCCAAAAACCCAAACACCAAACCCCCTAAATATAAAAAAATAAAGTGTTTCAAGTTCCAAGGGAGGGAACTAAAAATGATTTGTGCTAAAGGTTAAATATACCCTAAACTATAATGTTACAAGTTTTGTAGGAATGATGTCTCTATATTCTTGTGCAATGCATCATCAATCTGCAGCCAAATACCACTGACACTGTATATTTTTTATCTCTACAGAACAACATTTGGATACCACTTACTTCTGAGGCAGTTCTTCTGGAAATTATAAATTTATTTCTTTCTTGGGAACAAAAGAAAGCACATCAAAATGAATGATGAAACCTACAAACTGAATTTGCAGCTGTTTTATGTAAACTGGGAGAAAGTGTAAAAATGTTCTAATTCACTCTACCCAGAGTTTTGATGATAGAAATCTGAAAAATTTACATTTGCAAAATTACTTACCTAACTGTAAGTAATTACCTAATTCTTACCTAGCTGTATAAATTATTGAAAACAATCATTCTTCCTGATGTGAGGAAAGCCCATGATACGACAATCTTAAAGTAACCCCATCCAAAATCATGATCAAGACAGCTCCCTACTAGATGTTGGAGAAAACTATATGCAGAAATCAGTGTCCCAAAATGACTGAAAATATTTTTAAAGCTAAGTATAAACAGGCAGTACTACCTGTAATCAACTATAAACTGAATCCATCAGGTTAGCAAAGTAAGTCAGTATAGAACTACAACATCTCCTGAATCTTCTTGTAACCAATACATCTTGTAGATTAAAACCCTCCTAAACCCACTATAAAATAATTATGTTTATTTTATTTGTAAAAGATGCGGCTTAATTTCCTCCACTCTATTACGTGCATTATTCTTTCATGGTACCACTAACACAGTATTGTGGAAATGCTGCCATTGTGGATACAGTTTACTTGAAAGGGAAGACTTAGACAATGGTCTTATACAGCTAATTTGTAATAGTTCTATCATTGTACTATTGTGTGTGTATATGATGACTGTCAGTTCATTAGAATTTAAATCCGCTTATAAATATTTTATATTAAGTTCTTTGTTAAAGGGACTTTAAGCCTTGTCTAATCTAGTGATATGTTTATTGTTTAAATTAAGCCTTAATATTTCACTTGCTATAATGTTTTATATGAGAATAGAATTTTACAAGGGCTTAACAAGAATGGGCTAAGCTTGCTCTCTTGTCATGAAGACTTTTTTCTCTTTCCACTCTCATTCCAGCCCCTCTCACTGATTCTGAGATTTAATGGCTCATGTGTTCTCTTAGACATAGTCATCTACTATACTAGGCTGCTGTGACTATTTCATTATTCTGTTTCTTGACTTCATGCCCATGTCATCAATTCAGATATTGGTTATTCAGCTTGTTAATGAGGGAAAAGTGCAATGACCATTCAGTCAAATTACAGAATATAGAAAAGGTCAAGGTACTACAGTACATTATTCTAATTCATGGAATATTGTACATAAAATGATATATTTTCAACTCCCTGATATTTCATTTCATAACAAAATTATTGCAAGAACATAATATGGCATAAAATTAATCCACACTAAGAACAAAACCTGCAATTAAAATGCTAAATGGCACAACTTGAATCCTTTCTTTTGACAATTACTGGAGTAAGAGTAAGGATTTAATCTTGTACCACGTGAAATCATAATTTTATAGTTATCAATTGCCACAGTATACCAAATACATTTTAAATCTATAGCAAGATACAGGTGCCAAAGTGCTGCCTGACCTCTCCTCCTGAAAAGTAACTCCTGCTTAGTTTCATCTAACTCTAGAAACATGTGAAATCCCAAGCAGCAAAGTTTTTGATCAAGGAAAAGACAGCAATAAAGAATACAGCCAGAATTTCGTAGCCTCACAAAGGCTTTTTGTAGCCTCACAAAGGGTGATTGTAAAATCACCCATGATAGTCAAGATCAGGGTGACACTCCTTGCCCCACACCTGAGCATATATTCACTCTAAAAACTGCTTTAAAACTGAAAATATTTTCCTGGAGCAAAAACTAAAATCCCATCTCCAGTCTCAGAGATGGTAGTCACAGGACAGGGGAATTCTGGTCATTTTCTCTGGTTTTGTTTGATTAATAATTTACTTTATGTTCTGCAATATAGAAAAGCCTTGGAAAAAAGAGCTATAGAAATACCTTTCCTCCTATCTCAACCATGGTGTCATTGTTGGGATACTTCCAGGAGCTGCCAGATAGTCTTTCATGCAGAGGAGAAACGAATTCCATTTTTTACCTTTCAGCAATGACTATTTTAACCACTACAGTTTCAGATAAAAATAAAAAGAAGGGCCAGATTTTAAATGAAATAATGTTCTCTTTTTTAAGTCCTCATTCTCCCATTTCTGGGTAGTTTCTTTTTGCCAGAAAACGCTTAGGTATGTAATTCGGGAGTCCTCACATCAATGAAGGCAAGAACATCAATCCGGAAGAGACATGGGGTTTAAAATACATTTTCGAATTTCCTAATGGATACCATAAGTTACCTGTCTTTTACTTGCAATTGCAAAGCTTGTGAGACATTTTGTGGCTCCCTAACTTTAATTTAGCTTTGTATACCTTTTAAGTTATATCTGAGTATGGAACTTTTTATTGGCATTTTTTTCTATAATTTTGCTGTTTAAGTTAATCCTTCATGTCTACCTACTTATACTTGTCATTATCCAGACCTGTTATTATTTTTATTAATGAAAATATATAGTCTTTCGTGATGGTGATATGAATTTGCATATTTTGTAAG
Organism: Strigops habroptila; assembly: GCF_004027225.2. Taxonomy (NCBI): domain Eukaryota; kingdom Metazoa; phylum Chordata; class Aves; order Psittaciformes; family Psittacidae; genus Strigops; species Strigops habroptila. The sequence continues at coordinate 36,757,279 of NC_044283.2, read as the reverse complement.
CCTATAATTCCACTTCTCTTCTCCTTCGCTAAATGGAGTTACTGATATTGTGATGAATTGAGTTATAGGGCTGTATCTCTTTCAGTTCTTCTTTGCCATTACTTACACTCCATTCATTAATATGACAAATTGCAAAGTTTTCAATTTTGTTATTCTTTTCTTCAGTATTCTGGAAAATCAATTTAGTTTTAATGAAAATTAGAGCCTAGTAGCAGACAAAAAGCAAGAATTTGAAAGTCAAATGACAGATTGGATCAGGCCCCACTCTGCATCTGACCTGTCCTCACAATAACTCTGAATTATGAATCAAACTGCTTTTAACCAGCTATAAGGGCTTGTTTTACATTCAATGTCCACTGTCACAAGTAGAATAGGATTACTAAAGTGACTCATTAGTCCCTCTAAAATTCCATTTTACATGCTAACAGCTATTGCTTTGGGGTTTTTAGCATCTTTTCACCTGTTTCAACAGTTCTCATCTGTCAGTCATTTGGGAAAGTGGGTAAGTTTGAGCAAAAATAATATGCAATTGTCATTTATTTCAGATTACTTTATAGGACTAAAATTTGGGAACACGCTGTTTAATTTATATTTAAAGTTATTCATTGAGAAGGGAAGAGGGGCATGTACTTCAATCTATAGTAGAGGATTCATAGTCTTGCCCAGCACGTATGCTACTTCAACAATAACTGTACCTGAAAAACATCACCTTTCATAGCCACACATGCTATTACAGACGTGGAAATCAGGATATACTTTGGAAGTTGTCAAGGCACACATATTTCCATCGACACTTTTAGCTGTATTTTTTTTTGGTAGGGGATTTAATCATGCTGAACTACCAAAGGAGAAAAAGGTTATGAACATCTTTACACAGAAAACAGGCATAAATATAAGAAAAGACCATTATTTCAATATTGGAAGGTATTTGACTAAGGACTTTCAATATTTCTAGGAATCTTTCACTTCTGCCTTCTCTGACCTTACAGTATCCTCTCAACCTGTCTTCATGGTATTTTGCTGAGTTTCACATCACCCTTTTTTTGTCGATTCCTTTAAAAAGGAAATTAGTTATGAATCCTAACATGGTCACCTATTCACTTTGGAACAGAAGTATAATTTATATGCATAAATTTAAATATTATCCAAATATATTAATCAAATGGCTGGACAAGTGTGGAGGACATGATTTCCAATAAACCAGTAACATTTTAGAGCTGAAAATGCTGCTCCTTTTACCTTTGCTGCTGTGGAAGAAAAGGTTGATGATTCTCTGGAGATTCTGTAATAGCTCAAGACATGTCAATGACTCATCTGTAAATATCTATTCCCCCGAAGCTAGCAAGGAAAACTCCACAGAATGTGCTTGATAATATAAATCTCAGCATGAAGCAATATACATCTTGTAATTGCCACTTTAAGGGTGAAGGCCAGATATCCTGGCAGGTGTGAATCGGCATATCTCTGCTGAAAGCACAGAACTACTGTGTTACATCAGTCTGAGAGCCTGGACCTATTTCCCGAGCTATTTTTGTCATGCCCCTAAAATGAATTCCTTGAAGGCTGAGGTGGTGAAGAAAGCAAATAACTTTCTACTACTGGGATATTTGCTACCATGCAGGCTCTTGTCCATCCTAAGATATTTGGGTTTTACTCCATCTAAAGTTCTAAAATGTAATAAATTATATAATGTGAACAATGGGGGTGGGGAGAGAGAAAAATAAAAAATACAAAACAATACATGATTTCTTGAAATAAAAGTCTAGTAAATTTTCTTCTTCAGTTTGGACTATTTCAAATAATCTTGAAGTAAGCATGCGTTGTGGTTTGAGCCCAGCCGGTAACTCGGAACCACGCAGCTGCTCGCTCACTCCCCAACTTCTTCCTCCCCCTGCTCCCAGAAGGATGGCAAGGAGAATCAAAAGAATGTAACTCCCACAGGTTGAGATAAGAACAGTCCAGTAACTAAGGTATAACACAAAACCACTACTGCTACCACCAATAACAATAACGATAAGGGAAATAACAAGGGGAGAGGATACAATTGCTCACCACCCACCAAGCAATACCCAGCCTGACCTGAGCAGCGATCTGGCCTTCTGGGTAACTCTCCCCAGTTTCTATACCGGGCATGACGTGCTGTGGTATGGAATACCCCTTTGGTTAGAGTCAGGTGTCCTGTCTCTGCTTCCTCCTGGCTTCCCCTCCTCCCTGGTAGAGCATAAGACTGACAAAGTCCTTGGTCAGAGTAAATATTACTTAGCAACAACTGAAAAAATCAGTGTTATCAACGTTGTTCCGAGCTGAAAGCCAAAAACACAGCACTGCACCAGCTACTAAGGAGAAAAATGACTGCTATAGCTGAACCCAGGACAGTATCCACCCCTTATTCCATACCATTCATGTCATGCTCAGATCCCACATTTTTCAATATACCATCGCCATGGTAAGATAAAATCTATTAAGCCAACATTTATGTCTCACTTCTAGCTTTCACAGTAGGGTCAGAATTAAACTCGTAGGATTCCACGCCTAGGAACACTTAAATGCTAGAAACTGGTGAATGACCAGACTTCTCTGAATAACCAGTTATTTTTTTATTGTGTTATCTTATAGATATGTGTTTATAGATCACCTTTTTGTATTTAATAGCATAAATAACCTCATATTTTCCATCATCTGAAAAACTACAGCAAGCAGTTTCATTTTCCGTGTTTCCTGCCAATCTACTTATTCCATACCTCATGCAGATATCCTTTCTCTTCACTGTCAGTGGTCTAAACCAAAATGCCAGTTTACTACACTTCACATCCTCTAATAACAGTCAGTTCATTCAATTACACTGCTTCAGGATAAGACTTTAGTGTCATAGTCCTTTACATGAGGCATGTTCAGTTTGAAGATCTACATCCCAGGTTTAGGGAGTTTATTTTGAAAATGACCAGTTTTCAAGTGGAGAAAAAGTAATTTTTTATTGAGAACTGTTGATGTTAAGAACAGATTACTTAGTGAGACAGTCAGAGCAAAGGAACTGGAAAAAAAGGTGTAAACTATACATGAGATTTTCAGCTTCACATTTGCCTATATCCTTACAATCTTTTTGAGGAAATCAATAACTCCAGCCTTAACTAGAAACCTGAAGTAGGTCCATCTGCTTTAAGGAGTATGTCTACCTGGCATAATGCAGAAATCCTGGTCTAGCTTGGTTAAGTTAGTTTGTGTCTGCATTGTCTATAAATGACAAGGTGTTGTCAGTGGGAGGGCTGCAGGAGTGACCTCTCTGAGAAGATGCCAGGGGCTACCATGTGCCCGACAGAGCTGATTCCAGGTGGCTCCAGCAGATCCACTGCAGGACACAGCTGAGACCATCAGCCAAGCTGGTGGTGCCTCAGTGAAGACATATTTAAGAAAGGGCAGAAAATAACAGATGGGTGGAGTGGGAGGGAAAAATAGTGAGGGAACACCAAAGTCGGAGAAGGAGAAGGAAGCACTCCAGGTGCTGGAGCAGGTATCTGTGCTACATGCTGTGGAGGACCCCATGCTGGAGCAGATGGGTATTTCTAAAGCAACTGCAGCCCATGGACATCCCACACTGGAGCAGGTGAAAAGTGTGAGGTGGAAGGATCTGAGGAGAGAAACCATAGCCTCCTCCACCCTCCACCCGCTCTGTGCCACTTGGAGCAGGGGGGTGGAGGGCTCAGGAGTAAAGGTGTAAAGTTGGGCATAAAAAAGTGGAGAAGAAAGGTGTTGGTTTAATGTTGTATTTTCGGTATCCAAATCTATTTTAATTAGCACAAAATTCAACTAATTTCCCCCAAAATTAGCCTATTTTGCCCATGAGAGTAATTTGTAAGCAATCTCCCTGTCTTTTTCTCCGCCAATGAGTTTTCTCTTCCTATTTCCCCCCAGCTATCCCACCAAAGAGGGGCAGTGAGTGAGCAGCTGGACGGGCATTAAGCTGTTAGCCAAGGTGAACCCACCACAGGTTCTTAGAAACAGATTAATTGTGCGTATACAAGACTTCGTCAGGGCTGAAGTGTGATACGTTCACCTGTGTTGAGTTCTATGCTCCTATACAAACTTTGCTTCTGTTACCTGTTGCAAAGGTTTTTGGGGTGTGCCTCCAAGGCATTGCCATAGGCATAACTTAAGTTTCAGTTTCCCCACAGGTATCTTTGAGTTGCGTGGTCTTAATCTTCTCAAAATCCTTTGATACACACATGAAAACCAGTATATCTGAGCTGAGTTATTGAAATTTTTGCTGTATGATCATAGATCATAATGGATGACATCAAAAACTGACATGTTTGGGAATTTAATGGGGTATGTTTTCTTCTTGATAGGCATATATATTTCCCATTAATGCTAATGGGAGTTATATGTGTAAAACAAGAGAACATACCACTTTGCATGTAAATTTCACATTTTATTTTACAGAGGATGTGTAACCCTAGTATCACCAGGATCTTAGCGCTGGCACAAAAATTTGTCCCAGCTTGGCTGGTTATAATCAAACATAAAAATTATCTAGCTGAGCCTAATTGTATTTTACCACTCTACCACTTTTGTAATGAAAGCACTTTAATACAAAGCATTTTCTGTGTCATGTGGATGAATAAATAGCCTTTTTCTTGAAGTTAAGTTGTTTTTAAGCTCAAGCTAATAAGCTTACTTGTTTTCATTTCCATCAGAGTTACAAGTACAGTTAAAAGGTTGACACGATTTAGATTTGAAACATTCTTCGGGAAGAGAGACTGGTAAAAGATTATATCCTTGACTTTTGAAGATATCTTCTAAAGCTGACAGAAAATGACAGTTTTTATGAATCCTGTATTTGATCTAGAAAGCGCATGGGGTTTTTGCCATACGGTGAATTTCAAGAACACAGTACACAAGTCTATTGCTGTAAATTTTAAATAACATAAAGTCTTGTGCAAAGTCTTGTGACACAACTTAGGGTAACATTGACCGTGGCTCACAAGTTGCATTGAAATTAGTGGTCTGTTACATTTTGTATCCTTTCATTATTTTCTTCTTATTTGCATAAAATCTCTTCTTTTTCTCTTTACTAACCTGTCCAGTCATACCAGAGGTAGCACTTTTCTTTTTTGTGACACGTTCAAAAAGTGACCTTCACATTCAGGAGAATTCAAATTCAGGACTCAGGCTGATTCAGGTATCACTTATATTTTACTGAAAAAAAAAAAAATGGTGGAAGTACTTGGAAACAGAAAAATCCTTTTGTTGAAATTCTGGAAGAGAAAAAATTCTCAAAAGGAAAAATAATTTCTCAAAATTTCACATAGATAAAACTGGAAAATACCATCTGAATATAGGTTTTTTACCTAGTGTCAGGAACCCCAGGATATCAGATTTATGGCAAGGATCTAGCTGGAGATTTCTGGCATGAGCCAGGACTTTCTCTGCTGTCAGGCTCTGTTTTCACAGCAGAAAGCCTCCGAGAGAAGTTTAAAAAAAAAACCCCAGGATTTTGCAATAAGGCTTTATTTGGTTCCTTTGTAAATTCCATCCAAATGCAGCCCAAATAGCAATCACGGTGGTGTAAAAAAAGTGTTAAAAATGGTAAGCTATGTCAACTGCTGGCAAGACTCAGTTGTTTTATTTCCTGATCAAGCCAGAGGCATTCTGAATGTAAGGTGGGAGACTACAGCAATTTGGACAATAGCTGGAGAAGATTCAAAATCCTTGCTACTGTATAGAAGTAAGAACTGATGTTTCAGTTTTCATTTGTAAGTGGAAAAATCCATGAAAGTTAATTTAAAATCACTAAAACTGTTTGGTATTTCATTCCCAAATCAGTAACCGAAGCAGAAAGGAGGTTTACCATTGACAGTCTAGGAGCAGGGTAGGTTTTATAACTTGGCACAGGTAGATACTTTTTTGTGATCTTGATTTCCAGTTATTTCTTCTGCAGTCTGACCTTTTCTCTTGCAGCTCTCTTATTCTGTTTTCTTCCCTTCTCCCTTACACTGATTTTGCTTCTGAGTGCTGGGTCAGATCCTCAGAAATCAATGTTTCTCGGATTATGCCTGCAAAGTAGGTGTTTTAATTATAGTATCAGAATAAAATTACAATTCTCTTTGAAAGGCTTAAATGTTTACTGTTCTTTAAAAATGTTTGTGTACTTGAAAATCTTGACACATAGAGTACTGCTATACAGGTTTCTACTAATATTAGTAAGATTAAAAAAAAAATTAGCAAGATTTTCTTCATATTTAACTTAGATAACTTTTCATATTTATATTCTTTCATTCTAAATTTTGAAAATAGCATATATAAAATTCACCAGAGGATTATTGGTCCTTGGAAACTACAATATAATTTCGGTTAAAGAATCACAATCACTGTTCCCCCAAAAGCATTTGATTTGAAAAAATAACCTGCATGTCTTTTATGCTGAATATAAGGGTAATAAAGCTGACTGGCATGAAAAGTTGCAGTAAGTCAGATTCTAAGCCCTCTCTTCTCAAAAAGACATAAAACCAAAATGAGGAATGACAGCTTTTCTGTAGAAATGTTAAACTGTAAATTTTTGTAGTGTATATTCAATATTAGTAAATAATAATTCCATTATCTTTTAAAATAAGAAGTGTAGAAATTTTATTCTCTATTAAATTCTATAATCTTTTAAAGATATTCGTATAGGCTTTTGTGCAAAGGTCAGGCACATGCAAACATACAAACATAAGCAAAGCTCATGTCTCATGCAGCGAAATGTATGGACACATTTTTCAATAATCTTGACTTTAGTTAACATAAAGTACCACAACTTTCCTCCCTAGAAACCCTTCAGAAGCTTCATTTGAATTCCTGATCCCAGTATAGACAAAAAAATGCATTGAACTAATTTTCAAGAGATTCCTGAGTGCTGGGTCTTTTGTCTTCTCTCAGAAGCCTAGTACACACTAAATTTCATGAAAGTTGTCATGTGTTATTTGGATAGAGACTAGGCTGTCTGACACTGACTAGTGAGGCCTGGTGGGAGTCAGCCACCACTAGTGCAGGAAGATGTTCTCAACTGAATTCACTGAGGTTTTAAGCTACAGGCAGTACGGCTGGCCATTGGAAAAATGGTGTCAAAAAAATCCTCATGGAAAGAGAGGGCCCAGTAAACTTTAGGATTTCAGAGGAAAAAGATAAATATAAGAAACGTCAAACATTTTGGTACATAAAACCATTCTTTTGCTTTTAACAGAAGACAATACTGATCCATAATACTGTCAACTTTAGAACAATACTTATTTCAAAAGTGTGTTTAAAAGTAAGTCTGGAAAATTTTGGTCATTCCACTAACTCTCTGATTTACACCGTGGCTATCAGTGTGTCCTGGGGTTTGCTACATTCCTGAATTTGGACGTAGATCCTGTGACATACAGTCGTAGAATAGTTTGGGTTGGAAGTGACCTTAAAGACCATCTAGTTCCAGCCCCCTGCCACGGGCAGGGACACCTTACTCTAGACCAGATTGCTCAAAACCCATCCAACCTGGCCTTGAACACTGTCAGGGATGGGGCAGCCACAACATGCTTCAACTGTACTGATTTCTGTGGAAATGAAATTAAGGTGCTTTAGGCCAGGTGTTTTTAGGCCAGTTGAAATTAAGGTGCTTTTATCCTACCTGCTAGGCAGCTGGGATACCTGGACTTAGGACTGCTTTTGGACATTTTGGATGACTAGACTTACACTGACTTACAATTTGTCACATTTTAAATTGTGTTCAACAAACTCTTAATCTCAGCCCATTTTTTTTTTTTTTTCTTTGCACCAACATCAGGAGTGGCAATGGCGTATTTGTGAAAGTTGCGAAGGATCCACTAAGCTCTAATTCATGCTGGCAAGATGACCAGCAAGTTGCTACCAGTCAATAGCCTCGGTGTCACTGAAGCAGAGCAAAGGAAATCAGAATGGGGAAAAGGATCTAGGCACATACGCAGAGAGATATTAAGTAATATTTACGGCAATATGTAAACATTAGGCATGGCTAAAAATGTTACAGCCAAATTCTCTACCTGGTTCTAGAATGGAACAAACCCGAACTTTCATGAGGATGTGAAGTTATCTCTGTAAACCTACTTCTTCTCACAGCGTTATCATCTGCCTGGTCTAGCTGACAGCCATTTTTTTAGCTGTGGTCTAGACATACAGGTGGGATGAGAACTTGTAGGTAGGAATTGATGAATGCAAAAATCAGTGCACATAATTTTCTAGCACCAGTTTGATAGAATCTGCCCATTTCTCTACATGTTAATATAAACACTTTCCACAACCTGAAAATGAACAGGTAGGTCTAAAAAGGCTAAGTGGAAACAAAATCCCATGTGTCTTTTTAAAATGAAGCCTTGAATACTTTTCATTATGCCTCTTTCGATTTGTTGCGTCAGCTTTTTCATCAGACCCCCTCATCACCATGTTGCTTTACTAAAGAATTTGAGTCAAAAGGACTATGGTTTTTTGTGCAGACATTTGAGAGGCCAGATAGCTGTTGCCCCAGGAAGTAGGGCAATTCTCTACATATTAATGATAATTAATGTTAGGTGATTCAAACCTCTTATTTTGAAATATTTGTGTTTTCTGTGTTAGAGACTGTCTCTTCTAGATACTGGAGGACTCCCCATGTGAAATCCTTGGGACTCACAAGGATTTGTGGTCTTTTTAATGCTGATTTCCATAAAATTTCCAGATGGTGCTTAGGCCTAGTACGTGTGTCAGATAATCACCACTAGAGAAAACATGTAAAAATGACAAGTCACATGAGAAGAGGCTTTGCTAAAGCTCTCACTGGTTTAGACTGAGAATGTGTCTCAGTATTCCAGTCCTTCTCCACAATGAACTTTTCAGCTGTTTGAGATTCATCAAAAATATCTTTCTTTCCTTTTTAATAATAACATCTGAAATAATCCTAGCACATTTACTGTGACACTAGTATACCTCAGAGCCACCATCTTACTGCACAATTTACCTACAGCATTTGTTAATGGCTGAGAAAAACACACCCTGTCATGGCTTACTGCAACCTAACAGACTTAAATTGCATCCAGAAAGCTGACAGGCCAGTGCATTATTAACTGAGCCACTGAGACCCTTTAAACTGTATTGTATGTAAGTTTCTAGCACAGGGAGTATAGAATTTTGAGCTTGCACATTTTAATGTATTTAATTTGTCGCACTCGGCAGTTTGCTTTGTGAACTGTTAATCTTTTCAACCGATGCAGCAAAATGTCACTGTATTCATTTGCGGAATATAATAGGTTTATATCCTGAAACAATAAAGTTATAATAGCCTGCCTGTTGCCTAGAGAAGTTATACAAATTCAGCATATACAAGGCGTTGTGTGTCCTACTTACCCTCTAGGTTTTCAAAACTCATCTCATATCACTGCCTTCAAAATCAGTAGTGTGCATTACTTTGCCGAGATTAAGCCAAGTAAATGTCATGGATCAAGCTCTGCTGAATTCTCTGTCTCTCTCTCTGGAATTGCTTTCACTACCTTTGATACTAATTCGTTCTTGCCATTTCCACCCATGACAATTACAAGCTGAAGTCATAGACTTCCAGATTTGTTCTGCACCCTCAATACATGCAGAGTCTGGAACTGATGGGTGATTACTTCACTTGGCAGTGGCAGGAACCAGAAGGAAAGTAATCACGGCTCTGAGGGAATAAAAACTGCTACTGAGCTGCCTAGCTTCCAGGAAAGAGGTCCTTCCTCCAACTTTACTAATATTTCTTGGGTTTGCCCTCCATTCTCTCTTCTGACCATTTCTGCAAAATTTGTCATCTCTTGTTTTCTACAAGTATGAAAAGGACTGTGTGATCGTGGCAGTATCACAGTGTTTCTACAGTAATGGATTATCACTTGCAACAGAGAATCATGGATGTGAAGATGAAGATAACAGTAATAAGGGGAATACTGACACTACCAGTGCTAGCATATTGAGACCTGATTACTTTTTGAATGAGTATTCTATATTTTTCAAATGAAATTTACCGGAGAAGGACTGGACTGGTTATTTCTATCATAGGAGTTCCATTCTGAGGAGCGGAAATGTGGCATCTCACACTGAATTTCTGTCAGGTTGCTGAATGGCACTGCAGTTGTACTTGGACAACTTTAGGTTTAGCCTGTGAAGTGTTTAGTTGACCTGCAGGGCATATTACAAAGCCCTTCTTTTTAAGAAAGGATTATCTTTCTGCCTGAGGGGATGGTTTGTGGAGGTTCTTCGTCCATAACAGGAATGATGTGGGGGTTAGTTCAGCTTGCACATTAAGATACAGTTAAGCATTCTTCACAAAAAGATCTGAAAACAAACAAACCAAAATGCAATGAAAAAAATCACTTGTCAAATGAAGTTTTTGTTGTCTGGATCATTTCTACTCATAGTGATTAATTAAAATGTAGCCTTAAGCAGAAGAAGGTCATGCATCTTGGTCTACAACCAAACAAAATCTTTAGGGAAGAATCAATAAAACGATCCCTGGCTGATTCTATTAAAAATATCATGTAAAGAAAAAGAAGATTTTCTAAACCAAACATAATACAGTTTTATTAAAAAAAAAAAAAAAAAAGACACGCTGGTGATAGAACATAACTTTCTGGGTATCTTGGGCCTTAGTGGTTCTAAAGAGGACAAGGGATCTGAAAGGGAATATGACATTTACAGGAAGGATGTGTGAGAGCTACACTGTTCTTTTTCCTACACAAAATTTGTCCAGAGCCTATGCAAACCTGTTTCTTGTGTCAAAGCAACCCTTTTAAAATGATAACAATTCTGCATTTTTCAGTGAAGCCCTATTACTAGTGTCTGTATTGTCTGAAAACATTAATAAAACCAGCCAACATTGTAAGGAAAACATTTAACAAAAGCGAACTTTGTTTTTAAAACTATGCCCTGGCTTCAGGGTGAGTTTAGCATAGAGAATTAAAAGAAAAATTAAAACTGGAGTTGCTACATAAGGTTGTGATGAGTCTGTCTCTTTCTTCTTCATGAAGAAATAAGGTGTATTACAACAAAGGTTCAAGAATTATCCATTAGTAACAGCATTTATACCGAAGTGTTTTAGACCATTTCTCCAGGCTGCATCCTGGGTTGTTTTGTTTTCTAATAGGTAAAAACCACTCATATTCTATCTGCAGATAGAAATAATCATAGAATCATAGACTAGTTAGGGTTGGAAAGGACCTTAAGATCATCTAGTTCCAACCCCCCCGCCATGGGCAGGGACACCTCACACTAAACCATGTCGCCCAAGGCTCTGTCCAACCTGGCCTTGAACACCGCCAGGGATGGAGCCTTCGGAACTTCTTTGGGCAACCCATTCCAGTGCCTCACCACCCTCACTGTAAAGAACTTCTTCCTTATATCTAATCTAAACTTCCCCTGTTTAAGTTTGAAGCCATTACCCCTTGTCCTGCCACTACAGTCCCTCCCCAGAATCCTTATAGGCCCCCTTCAGATGAAGAGTCCCTCCCCAGAATCCTTATAGGCCCCCTTCAGATACACTGGAAGGCTGCTATGAGGTCTCCACGCAGCCTTCTCTTCTCCAGGCTGAACAGCCCCAACTTTCTCAGCCTGTCTTCATATAGGAGGTGCTGTAGCCTTCTTATAATCCTCATGGCCCTCCTCTAGACTTGCTCCATGGATTTGCTTATTTTAACTGTGTTGATTATATAGTCTTTTAAGTTTCTTTATTTGCATATAGACTTCAGAGATTTCTGTGGCAAACTGTGATTAATCTGAAGAGTTCAATTATGCATTTGATAACTGCTAGTGAATTAAATGGTATCTGGCACTGGATTGCACATGCTCCTTTTTGGCCTAGTGGACCATGGGCACACTGGGTAACAAAACTTCCCAAGCTACCAATTTTGATTCATAGGAACATGATTATATCTTTAAGGTCTTAGTATAATCTTGGAAACATTCATTATTGGGAGCTAGTTGCTGCATCTTGTATTTTTATGTCTGCTGTAACTTTTTGATTTAATCCTTTGCTATTATTTCAGATTTGGCAATCAATGCTCGTTTTGAGGTCCTGATCATCTCAAGAAATTTAACAAACTACAAGACAAAATTATTGTGGGTAAAATCTTTTTACATTTTTGCTGTAGCTGGGGTCAGGAAGAGTCCTTAAACAAAATATTAAAGAAACATCTGAATATAACCCAATGAGAATGTAGGGAAATTACATTATTTCATAGACTTTTTTAACATCAAAGGTAACACTGGAGAGACGGATAATCATTAAAAGGTGAATTACTGAAAGTGTCTCAGTAGTGCACTTAAACACATTTCAGTCGAGTGAAATAATTTAAAATCTGAAGTGTGATCCAGAATCACATATGTCAATTATTATGTTTTCTGTGATATTAAAAATGTATGCAGCTGGAAGCTTAATTATAGGAGACCTCTCAGAGTTAGAAACACTTAATCCTTTCCCTTTTTCTTAAAGTGTAGCTTTTTTAGATATTGAATGCAAATAGTCCACAAAATGAAGGGAAAGGTTCCTCTATTATTTGATGTTACCAAAAGCCAGGATAACACAAGAGATTTGCAAAAATATTAGCTTTAAAATATTGGGGTTTTTTTAATTATTTTTAAAATTATTTTAAAATTATTTTTTTTTTAATTAGTTTTAAAATATTCCATTGCTGATGGAATTTGATTACTTGCTGATGATGTTGATTGACTGAATGCGATAAATTTTCCCAGTGCAACAAGAACTTCTTCATGATAAAGTAGTTAAAAGATATGATGTCTGTTGCATTTGTATGGCTGCATTATTACCAAAGTAGTAATTTTCCTACCAAAATGTCGATCCCATAATTTTGGATAAGCTTCATTTTTCCTTAAAAATGATAGATTTGTTTTCTTTTCCTATCCTGAATCACAGAAAAAACCTTTGAACCTAATGCTACTGAAATTAATTTGCTGTCCACTGCTTTGTTGTCTCAGTTGTCTAACTCCATATTAACTTTAATAAGGGTAGGATTGCTCACTTCAAACTATTATTCAAAATACCAAGACACTGTGTCTTTCCTTAAGTCATGGCATGAGCTGGGGTCTGTAAGGGGAGTAGGAAAACTGTTTCCTGTGCTTTTTCAGTCCAAGATGTGCCAGCTGATTTTGTCAGAATACAACTCAACCCCAAAGTTTAGGTGTTTTGGTAGTAAATATGCAAGTACAAAGAAAGAAGATTTCTCTTCTAGTGGTCTTGATGAATATTCATGTAAGAGCTTTAGAGGGGTTTTGGTTTTTTGGTGGATTTTTTGTTTGTTTAATTTTTTTTTTAATTTATTTTTTTGGGGGATTGTTTTAAGTTGGTTTGTTGGTTTGGTTTGGTTTGGTTTGGTTTTGTAATGGCCAATCGCTTATGTATGGATCTTGGCTTTTAGTTATTTGTTGTAAGATTCTCCAAATGAGACATCAGGGAATCAGATGAGGCTCCAGGATGTGTAATTTGTAGAGCAAATTAGAAGAGATTTTCTTACTGGAGAGTCAGCACTTGTGGTGGCAAGCTGCCTGCTCAAATTTTTAACTCCCAGATTCTGTTGCAAGGAAAAGTATAACTTAATGAAGACGCATAAAGTGATGGTTTTGTGATGGTGAAGATGATACAGTGGAAACAATACAGTGCTACAGATTTTCTGAGACCATAAAGACAATGATAGAATTAAGAAAGCCTAAGTGTGATGTACTCCTGCCAAGAGGACTGAAATTGTTATGACTGGATTTGATTGCTCACTCAGCTTGCTTTAGGAGCTGAGAGCTGGACTGACTGAACTCTATAATGCTATAAACTGTCAGCATCAATTTAATTGTAATTTTTACAGATATTTTCGAATTCAATACCTGAAATTCACTTTTCAGTATTCCATTACGATCAGCCACACAAATGATCCAGCAATTTGTTTTAATTAACTGTTGCTCAAGTAGAGAGTCATGAAAAAGAAAAGTACAGTAAAATAAGGATGTTTTATTTCAGAAATTTAAAGAAAAGGCTTGTGAAACTGCAACCTTTATTTCAGCAAAAGTTTAATATTGCTCTTTCTGTTCTTTTTCTTTTTTCTCCAGTGTTTTTTTAACAACGATTATTTTCTAAGAAAAAATCACAATGAAAAATGCTTTAAGTAGTACTCATCTTGTTAATAGACATAACCAGGATCATTGCTGTGTTTGAAAGTAGACTTTTCTAAAAGGTTTCAATTAAAGCTAAAAGAAGGTCAGGAGTTCTTATTTTCCTTGAAGTTAAAATCAGCATTTGGACTAGGCAGTCTTCCTGGGCACTCATTCCTTCATCGTGCTTGACAGGATTACATTGCTTCAGAGGCTGCTGGAAAGACATAAGTGGTCAGAGGATTGAATGTCACCTGAAAAAGAGAACAATTTAGTCTTTTTGTTTTAGTTCCTGTATTTTTAAGCAAAAGGTGGAAGGCCTGTCTTTAATTGAAACCACAGGACACAGTAATTCAAATGGAAACTTTACTTCATGTCATACATCAACATGAACTGTGAATGTGCTTATTAACTTACATGTGCCATATTATTACTGTTATGGTTGCTGTTGTTTTTATTATTCTTCTAGAAAAGGATATGTTATCAAAGCTGAACATTCAAACATGTTTTTGGCTCATTTTACAATGAAACTGTGCAGAAAATTTGATCATATGGTCCTCCTTTCAACTGTTAAGAAAACAGTGTATTCAGGGATAAGAAAATATTTCATTCAAGACCTTAAATGCTTCTCCAGCCTACACAAAGACTGAACTTCATCAGCATCTCTCCTGGGTCATAAATCTGTATAAGGAGAGTTCATATAAAGAATATGTTCTTACTTTTACCTTATTACCGAAGTCTGTATGTTGTATTATTTATGTTTATCTCAGGTAAAGGTTAGCTGAGATAGGTGATAGTTATTTTATTTAAAATAGACATTCTAGGTGGACCAAGAGGCAAACTACTGTGTTAGGCACTTTAGAAATAGAAAGCCAATGACAGCACCTGTCCCAAAGAATTTAAAATTCGCCTGTGATTTGTGACAATTTAGAGAACTGCCTGTAAAACAGCAAAATAAAAGACCAATTAATAATGACAGCACTTCTCCCACAGAATGCAAAAGCAATTCAACAAGATAGCTCAACAACTTTAACCATAAATACAGATTTTTGAGTTCCAGATTGTCTGAACATGCATGTCTTCAAAATGTTAGTCTCTGACCATGTTATTCCACTGTCCACCGCATTGCATGGTGCACAGCACTTGGCAAAGCACCTCTATGCTACTGATCTAAACTTACTTTGGAACAGACAAGGGCTCTGACACTGCAGCTGAAGACAATTGCTAAATTCACAGAAGGTTTTCTTAAAATATGTTCATCTTTCTCTTAGAACCAGCAGTCACTGTTATGGTGACAAGTGACCTAAGAAACCTAAATTTCTGCCAGCACATTCTTGAGTCCCATTATAGTACCATATAGGTATTTTTCACCTGATGTAGGATCTCTAGTATGACCTTCTCTGAAATTTACTGACATTATTGTAAGTGGCATCTTTGTAATGATGGCAACACCTTCATACATTTTAATGAGCTGCCCTGAAAATGGCATACTTTTGTTGTCTGGTACAAAATTTCTCAGCTCCAAAAGGAATACCTTGCATCAGCATCAGCTCTTTGACTCATATTCCCAGACTCTCTTCCTTTAAATCCTGGAGGAAAAAGACAGCAGGAAAACCCATGGTTTTGTTGATGGACTATTTATCCTCAACTTGTAATTTATCTGTATATTAAACTAGCTATTATTATTATTATTTTATTTTATGCTGCAGCTGTAGTCTAGATTACTCTGCTCCTGTCTATGGCTCCATTCCAAGTAAATCTGTTGAGCCAGTGTAGCCATATGATAGCCTGATGAAGTACTGGCACTTACTTAACAGCAGTTTTCCAGATGTCAGTGGGTTATTTCAAAGAATACAAGCCTAAAAATCCACCAACAACAGAAAACATTGGCCCCAACAGCTATTCCTATGCACTGATTTCTACCTCAACATTTGTATGTATGAAAATGAGATATCTGGTACTCTAAACAGTGATAAGGATCTGTATAACAAAGCTTGATTAGAGCAATGCCTTGTTGAATGCTGTCTTTTTATTTTGTCTTTTGAAAAGTATAGTTTGTAACTAATAGCATTACATATTAAAATATGAGGGGCATAAAAAAATAAGTTATGTGATATTTTTCTTACCCACATTCTACTCAGGCAAGCAGGCCTAGTACAATGCATCCTACCATCCTACAATGCATCCTACCATCCACAATGAAATGAGTAGCACAATTATTTAAAAAACCATATAATGAACCACAACAAATACTCAAAGAAATCTTTAAAAAGAAACCTTGAAAACCAGGAATTATTATTCTTTTTCAACACAAGAACATTGAACTAATTTCCTTAAACACTGAATCAACTTTCCTTAAATAGCATCAACTAATTTCCTGAAATACTGTTAATGTAGCAGCAGAATTATGTATTTTACTATATTAAGGGAAGACATTTAGAAAAATATCCTGGGTTGTATACGTAAACCAATCCTAATTTACCAAAGCTCTTACCATTAACTTAGAGTTAGCCATGTAGTAAAGTACTCTTAATAACTTCGAATAGACTACCCATATTCATGAAGTTAAGCATTTATTCAGATGGCCTACTGAACTGAGAAATTAATAATTTGTGGGTTTTGAGACCACGCTTAAAAACTTATTGAATTTAGTGGAGAATAAGCTGTTACCAAAAAGAACATTGAAATATCCAGAATACTGCAGTAGGAATACATTTTCTGTTAAATTGCCTGGGACTTTTCCGCAGATGAAAAGTTGAGTTCATATAATCCCACCTGGGAAAAAATAATCCAATAAAGGAGCAAGCCCTCAGCTAGGTGATGCAAATGTCAATAGCAATGACATTTTGTGAAACTTTACACATGCTGAAGACACACTTCTTTATGGGATTTTAATACAACACTCAATATTACCAGCATTAGACAAAGTGTCCGAGACAGCATTATCAGCACTAGAAAATGTCTTATATGCACATATATCGACATAACTGCGTCTTTCTTTCACTGACTTTATCAGAAATATCTAAGGAACATTATGTTTAGGGACAAAAAAAAAAAAAAAAAAAAGGAGATCAACATTTGTAACCTTTGCCCAGAATATTGTCATGTACATAAGTTTCATTGCAACAATAAATGCAGTGTCTTATTTTTAGTTAATATGACTATTTTCCAACAAGACACATACAGGCTGCCTCAATTACATACCAGCTGAACTCACATGTTCTAAAAGAATCACAACAGTTGCTTTAGTCTTTAGGGTGGTCAGCTGAACCAAAAGTTCATGGAAGAGCATTGGACAGAGAAATGAAAAAGTCTCCTAAGACGAAACTATATAGCCACTGCTTTTCCTGTTCTTCCTGCTGTGTTGTCATGTTGTGGAATTGTGGTGCAGAAGACAGGCTCCAAGACCCAGCCAGAAATCCCCCTCCACCGCAGCCCTATTCTCAGGGTGCTTTTGCAATGCAATGACCCAGACTCTCAGTTGCAGGCATAATAAATTAAAGATTTAAGTTTCAAATTTTCTGCTGGTGTAAACTAATGCAGTAATACCAGAGTCAGTAAGGTTTTGCCTATTTACACCAGTAGAGAAATTAGTCTTCTCTCTATAGAGGTCTTGGAGCTCAGCTATCATGGAAGACTGATTTCCTGTCAATAATAAATGTCCTCAGTATCCTACACAAGTCTTCAGTTTATTGCCTCTGGACATTTTTTAATAGCTGCAAGCCTCAAGATGGAAGCAGATTTTTATGCTTTATTTTGAAGGGTGAGGATTGTTCAGAAAAGATACTTCCTGAGCTGCCCAGGGAAACGACTATTATAACACTAGCGTGGTTCAACCTATCAGCCTAACTTGCGTAAGAAAAGAAACTTATTTCTTAGTAACTTCGCTTTCATTTTCACATCCATTTGTTCAAAGACATCTGAAAGTCCCTGAGCACTGACCTGAATAAAATGAAGAAGGAGGCTAATAGAGTGTTCACCTACAGTATTGTTTCCTCTCTTGTTATTAGATGGATATGACCCTGTATTTGATCTTCCTGCAGATGGTATAGCCAAGGGCACCCGGAATAAAGAGTGCCACACTCCTCCTAGGAGGAAAAAAAGAAAGAGGAGTAGAGCTGGAATATGCACAAGCAAGAAAATGGCCACTGTGGTAATTACAAGTGACAAAGATAAATGAGTAAGAATGTGTGAACATGTTCCTCAGTGGGTCCTTAAATAAGTAGAAAATGTAAAAATGCAACATGGGAATCGATGAAGGCAAGGTGAAATGATACTGAAACAAAATCAGGACTTTCTCTTTGATTGAGTAACCTCGTAAGAAAAATGATTAAAGAAATGCAGTGGTTTTAGTTTGCTTCTATCTCTTGGTGGCTCTTTATGTACCAGCACATTGTTTATTTTTCAAGGGTATATCTCCTTATTTCTGACTGCTTGTCAAACACGGAACCTATGTCTATTGTCAAATAACAGTGAAACAGTTGCTGTTTAAAGAGAGACATGAGCAAGAAATAAGGTAACTGCTTTGCTCTGGAAGGCAGAGCTTTAACAGAAAGGACATCCTACTTATTTGATTTAATAGACTAAATAGGTTAACTTCTTTCATGTGTTTATCCCAGTGTCTTGTTTGTTAATTGCTCAGGTACTTAATTTAAATAAAACAAGAACTATTGTCCCTTTGATAATAGAGAAGAAACTTTAGAGTTTCTATGGATCCTTGGATCCTTTCCTGCCCCTTCCCCTTCCTCCCCCAAATATTTAAAATAAAATTACTGGACAAGTCTTTCTGTATTACAAAACATGCATTGCTGGCTTGAGTCATGGATAAATTCATATCATATTGGTACTACAGACTCAATGAATCTATCTCCAAGCTTAGATTTTATGAAACTTTATGGAAAAAAAAAAATCATGCTTGCAAATTTTGTAGATGTGAGTCAAAAGGTAGTACAGAAAGGAAGGGCTGATATGCTCTCTTTGACACCTTTCTGTGGCTTCCATTATTACGGGGTATAAGCACTGAAGAGGTACATCACCACTTTATGCTGACACTTTATGCCAGCACTCACACAGCCCTACTGCCACTGCACTGTTGCTGTGTGCAGAATGCTCTCTTGTTTTCTTCTGTACACACGTTTGTGATGCCAGACTGTGACTGACATTTGAAGAAAAAGAGAAAATAGTAAAGGTTTCACAGCTTGTCTTCAGATTTTGTCCAATATATATTATTAAAAATCAGAATCCAATACTGGATCCAGGTACTGTCCCTAGCTTTGCTACTGACTCAGCTTTTGACATTGGTTGAGTCACTTAATCTGTCTGTATTTGTTTCAAGTGCCATTTAACCTGTCTGTTTCAAGAATAAAATATTAACATTTCTGCTGCCCCCAGGAGATTTGTGATGTTCAAAATTTGTTTGACCTCTTCAGGTAAAAATTGCTTGCCAAAAAATGCAGGAAACCATTTCCACACATCTTCAACTCACATATTTAGGATGGCACTGGCTTTTGCCCTCACTTACTATTTGCATTATTTCTTTGTTGGTTTTAAGGTAAATATATCAAAAATCATATGGACTCAAATAAGATCTCTGGTGCTGAATATGATTGATTGAAAACCGAAATATGAGCCCATTCACTCATACCATCTGTTTTGTTAACCCTCCAGAAGGGAACAATGGTTCTCCATAGTGATTAAAGTGTATGGAGAGAATTTTATACTGTGTATTTCCTAATTAATAAAAAGGAGGGAAATATATAATGAAGTAGTTAGGAATTGTACTTACTTCTAAAAATAAGCATTCAGAAATATTAGAATTATTTTGGAATGGCACAGCAGAAGTTTTTGAAGCCTGAAATGGCTTGATTATCCCCGAGCATGTTGATTCTTGCACTTGAAGAACATAAAGGTACATATTATAAATGTGTGCCTCTCATAAGAGAATCTTAAAAGCCTATCTTCCATATGGCAGGGACTAAGGGGGAAATGTCAGTGCTTTTTCTTTAAGCAACAAGTAATTATGGCACTAAATGAAACAAAGGTAGCTTAGCAACAAGGTATTCATTTTCTCATCTAGTATTTTCTGAAGAATTCCTACTGAGGCCAATCCATGAGCTTTGTTCTATTTATCTGCTTACTTGCAGTTGAAGCATTCCACTTCTTTCTCGCAGTGCTGTTTGTGAAAAGCCAAAAAAATATGAACAGTGATTATAAACTTGAAGTGCGAAGGAAAGACCTTGAAATAGTGTGAACTTCAGTATTTGATTTCTCTTTATAGATGTATCTTCTCTAAAGCTGGATGAATCATATGTAGCAAGTAAGCTTTTTCACTATATCTAGTACTCTACATGTTTATGAAGTGT
Source organism: Strigops habroptila (assembly GCF_004027225.2). Classification (NCBI taxonomy): domain Eukaryota; kingdom Metazoa; phylum Chordata; class Aves; order Psittaciformes; family Psittacidae; genus Strigops; species Strigops habroptila. The sequence continues at coordinate 36,736,781 of NC_044283.2, read as the reverse complement.
CAGTGAACAGACTGATTTTTGAGATTAATGTGCATATTATTTTAAAGTGTTTGATAAAGGCCTTATCCAAAGACCACAGAGTCGATGGCAACACTCCTACTGATTTCTCTTGACAGAGGCCAAATACAGTGTGCAAACATATTTTACTTGATGGATTGTTCGCTAGATGTTTACTGCAAGTATTTTTTAGGAATATAATTAATGCCATTCAATGTGATTTTATAGCAAATAAGTCTTGTCAAACAGATCTCTTACGAATTTCCCTCAAAAAAGCAACTACATAGCTGAATTATTACTGAGTCCTTTAGCATGTATGAATGAAGCATTCATGTATGAATGTATACTTTTAATGTACCTAATAACTAAAATTCTGACAAAAAGATTAATGCTGTGCAATATCAATGAGAAACATGTAGCTAAATCAAAAGTTAATTAACATGCTGATCAAACAAATAACCCAAAAATGGAAAATGGTTATAAAAGGGTTTTTCTTAGGGAGTTTCTGCAACATTTTGGTATTTAAGCCAAAGTTATACGATATCTTCCTCAATAATTTCATGGCAAATGATAGAGAAGGGAGGAAAGGAGGGAAGGAGTAAGGGAGGGAAGGAAGGAAGGAAGGAAGGAAGGAAGGAAGGAAGGAAGGAAGGAAGGAAGGAAGGAAGGAAGGAAGGAAGGAAGGAAGGAAGGAAGGAAGGAAGGAAGGAAGGAAGGAAGGGAGGAGGGAGGGAGGGAGGGAGGGAGGGAGGGAGGGAGGGAGGGAGGGAGGGAGGAAGGAAGGAAGGAAGGAAGGAAGGAAGGAAGGAAGGAAGGAAGGAAGGAAGGAAGGAAGGAAGGAAGGAAGGAAGGAAGGAAGGGAGGGAGGGAGGGAGGGAGGGAGGGAGGGAGGGAGGGAGGGAGAAAGGGAGGAAGGAAGAAAGGGAGGAAGGAAGGAAGGGAGGGAGGGAGGAAGGAAGGAAGGAAGGAAGGAAGGAAGGAAGGAAGGAAGGAAGGAAGGAAGGAAGGAAGGAAGGAAGGAAGGAAGGAAGGAAGGAAGGAAGGGAGGGAGGGAGGGAGGGAGGGAGGGAGGGAGGGAGGGAGGGAGGGAGGGAGGGAGGGAGGGAGGGAGGGAGGGAGGAAGGAAGGAAGGAAGGAAGGAAGGAAGGAAGGAAGGAAGGAAGGAAGGAAGGGAGGGAGGGAGGGAGGGAGGGAGGGAGGGAGGGAGGGAGGGAGGGAGGAGGAAGGAAGGAAGGAAGGAAGGAAGGAAGGAAGGAAGGAAGGAAGGGAGGGAGGGAGGGAGGGAGGGAGGGAGGGAGGGAGGGAGGGAGGAAGGAAGGAAGGAAGGAAGGAAGGAAGGAAGGAAGGAAGGAAGGAAGGAAGGAAGGAAGGAAGGAAGGAAGGAAGGAAGGAAGGGAGGGAGGGAGGAAGGGAGGGAGGGAGGGAGGGAGGAAGGAAGGAAGGAAGGGAGGAAGGAAGGGAGGGAGGGAGGGAGGGAGGAAGGAAGGGAGAAAGGAAGGAAGGAAGGGAGGGAGGGAGGAAGGGAGGAAGGGAGGAAGGAAGGGAGGGAGGAAGGGAGGGAGGGAGGGAGGAAGGAAGGAAGGAAGGAAGGAAGGAAGGAAGGAAGGAAGGAAGGAAGGAAGGAAGGAAGGAAGGAAGGAAGGGAGGAAGGAAGGAAGGAGGGAAGGGAGGGAGGGAGGGAGGGAGGGAGGGAGGAGGAAGGAAGGAAGGAAGGAAGGAAGGAAGGAAGGAAGGAAGGAAGGAAGGAAGGAGGAAGGAAGGGAGGAAGGAAGGAAGGAAGGAAGGAAGGAAGGAAGGAAGGAAGGAAGGAAGGAAGGAAGGAAGGAAGGAAGGAAGGAAGGAAGGAAGGAAGGAAGGAAGGAAGGAAGGAAGGAAGGAAGGAAGGAAGGAAGGAAGGAAGGAAGGAAGGAAGGGAGGAAGGAAGGAGGGAGGGAGGGAGGGAGGGAGGGAGGGAGGGAGGAAGGAAGTTTAAATAGACAATTAAAATAATAAAGCCAAAGTTTTGCATATAGGAAAAATAACAGTAAGACAAGTAGATCTGTAGAATGGAAAATAACTTTATGGAAAACAATAGCTGCAGGGGTCATACATGTTGCTACTGAAAGAGTGACCAAATCAAACCAAGCCAAAGTTTGGCCAAATGTTTGTGTGGTCCTTGGGTATGTAGGTGCAGGTAAGTAGGTATAGCAAGGAGTTTGCTTGTGTGTCCAGTGCTGGTGAAATCAGTATTTTTAGTTCACACAAATCTGGGGTTCACTTCTGAAACTGAAGATGGTACAAAGCAGAGCTGCAAACATTGTCTAAGTACTGCACAAAAATGACTTGTTATACAAGACTTCAGAAGCAGCATGTATTTAGACCGTCAGAAGTAACATTGGAAGGTGACCTGAAAAAACTGTTAGCAGCCCAACTGGTTAATGATATTTGGCTATTTTCACCAGTGGACTAAATCATAACAAGAGCCGGTGGCAGGAAACTGAAGCAAGATAAATTCAAACAAGAATTACACCACTTTCAGTGAGGGTTGTGAGGCACTGGAATGGGTTGCCCAAGGATGTTGTGAATGCTCCATCCCTGGCGGTGTTCAAGGCCAGGCTGGATGGAGTCTTGGGCGACATGGGTTAGTGAGAGGTGTCCCTGCCCATGGCAGGGGGTTGGAACTAGATGATCTTAAGGTCCTTTCCAACCCTAACGATTCCATGATTCTATGATCCCCAAGGCAATGCTGGGGCCAGACCGCGCTTCTGCCAGGATGAAGAAGAACTGGTAGAAAGAATGCTGTCTTCTCTCTGCTCTGAATAGCAGATTGCCTTGAATCCTATTTCACAGGACAGAGAAATAATTCCATGAAGTACAGGATCACCTTCATGGGAGGTACTAGCAAGTAGTTTGTCCAGCTGGCCCTTGCCTGTGGTTAGCTGCCAAAGACATAACGTTGCCATTTTTAGCAGAAGCTGAAGCATTCTCACTCTCTGGCTCCGAGCTCATTGGTGGGGTATATAAGTGAGATATAATGACTTTGTCATATACTGGAAATCAGATTAGATGATCTAACAGTTCCTTCTGGCCTTACATTTTATGAGTCCTTCACAATCCACTTTGTGTGCTGCCTCATTGGTCCCAGGAATCACATGTCAGTGCTTCCATTCCCTGGTTTTTATGACTCTGACCTTTATAAACACGAGTTCTTGAATAATTTAATGGAAAGGGGGGAAAGTGTGAAAGCAATCTAAAGTGAAGTAAATGAGCAAGAGATAAGAAAGCCTCAGAAATGTTAGGACATTTTAAACCTATTTACAGAGCAAAATAGTCTGCCTGCATATAGAGGCACTCGATTTTAAACATCTGTTTTCTTCCTGAAGGAAAGGAATCTGTGGAATGGTGTCATATGACTCATAATGCAGCATCTTTCAAGACAAGTTCAATATTTTTACTCTTGCTTTGGTACTCTCATTTCCTTAAATTCCAGGCCCACGTATATGACTTCAGATGGCTCTATGAATTCTTAAATTATGTTTAATAGTTAATATCTTTGACTAAAGAGTGCCTTTTGGGCTTTATCTGTTATAAGAAGTGATAGCGTATTCTCAGAATACTTCCTAGACATCTCCAGTTCTTCTGGAAATAATTTGCTACAGCTCTTCAAAGGCTGTGACATTCTTCCCCAGGTACAATAAACTAACTCTGCTGGCTGATGTGTGGCTGAGCAGAGTTTCTATCCTATCTGTTTTCTGCTTCCAGTGAGTTTACTCTGAATGGGAACATTACTGCAGAAATCACTGTACATAACTATACAGCAACTAAGTTGTTATGTATTGCTTATGTTACTGTGCAAATGGAGAGGCCATTTCTGGTTGTTTGTCATGTAGCTGCAGAAATACCAGCCATCAGTTAACCTTTAATTTAACTGGTTTCATGCTGGGTTGTTTGGTTTTGTTTTGGGGTTTTTTTGTGTTTTGTTGTTTTGTTTTGTTTTGTTTTTTTTGTTCTTCTCGAAGGAATGTTAACATTGGAAAAGTTCAGTTTTGTGAGATACCTTCATTTTACTTTCCAGACTTATCAGAGCATTGCCCCATTTTTTTCTGTTCTGACCAGAACATTTTGAACTGACACTATCTCTGAATGTCTCACTATCTGGTGAGTCTTTTATTTTTTGCTGAAAATGAAGCTGAGATCACTTCTTTCCTTAGAGAAGCTTTGTGTATCTTAATGACTCTTAAAATCAGTTTCTTTCCCAGATGAGTATATTAATTATATTGTTGTACTTTCTACATTTTGGTCAATTATAGCCACACATTTTTCTTTCATGAATGCAGCAACTTTAGGACTGAAAATGGCAGCTTCTATGAAGAATTGCATCACAGTGTAAATGTCTCTATGGTAATAAGTCAAAATAGATGTAAACACAAATCTTCAGAAAGAAACAAGTGCTTAAATCTCTTTGATTTCAGTGACACACAAATGCCTTAATGCTTTTAAAGCCTGTGTTATCATCATTTTGATTTTCCTCATTAAGCAGAATAACAGATCAAGAATAATTTCTCCTTGTCTGAATAACAGAATACAAGAAAAATTAATCCCTGATAGATACGCATTGGCTTTCTGATCTATAGGCAACAAGGGTGATTAAATTTTTCCAACATATTCTGTTAGTTTTGGTTGTAATGTAATAATAATATACCACGACATTTATTTAGGTAATAAAGTGGACTTATGAGGCTGTTATTGTTTCTTTTTTTATATCTGCGGTGGAAATCTATGAAATACATAACTATAGCACAGCATCTTAAATGAAAGCATGTAATTCCTTGTAATTATACTATGAGAGGGGCTAGGCACACTTTTATTGTAGTTTGGCTTCACAGTGTACCAAATATCTGTGTAAAATATATTTGTAAGAGGCGTGAATGTATTTTCATCTCATGTGGGCTTTATACTGGCTTCAGAGGGATTCAGTTCCAACCCAAGACTTTTGATTCCTAATACACCCTGTTTAGCAAGATTCACTACAACCATTTTGACATCCAAAGAGAAACTTCAGTGTTAGCAGTGTCAGCAAATACTTAACTTTCAATGAAGGTAAAGTGGGTTAAGTGCTGAATCAATATTTGTGTCTCTACTGTTCTTCTGAATCTTTTGTCTAGTAATTATTTAATTTCTAAACACATGCAATTTCTGTCACACCAAGATTAGAAAGCAAATGAAATGGAGGGCTGGTGAATCATTGTAAAACACACACATCCCCCCCATTAGCTAGATTTTCAAAAGTGATGTGATTAACATTCAATGTGTAAAACTTGACCAAAATGGCAGCTTTTCTTATTCAATGTGGGGCAGGTAACTGGCTCTGTCTGGGTTATTCTATAATGTACCAAAAAATACCTTTTATCAAAAAATAATAGTCACCAAGAAATAAGGTTGAACCTTCACCTTCTCCCCTATTACATAGAAAAATAGATAGGCTAGATAAGGAGATAAAATGAGAGTGAAAATGAATAAGGGGTAAAAAAAGTACAAAAAAAAAAAAAGAAAAAAATCAGGTCCACATGATATTATCCTTGCTGTAGGTGGCAACTGACCAATTAACAACTTTCAGAATTTGTTTTTTATCATGTTGACAATAAACTAATTAAGGAACAGATTCTATTTACTTTCTCATACCACAAAGGTGGTGGGTTTCATTTTAAAGTTAATGTTATTCTTCTTTTTTTTCAGAAAAGATGATAGAATCTGGCCTGAGGTCTGCCTTTGAAAAGTAGAGGATAACTGTAAGAAAATCATTACATTAAGGAGTAGACCTGCCATTTTAACAGGGTTCTCTAACACGCGTATCAAGCATCCCCTCAAACCGCATTCTACTCATCTTTCCACATGGTGACAAAATGATTTTTTTCCTCTTTCACTTCCACTTTAGCATTACAGTAAACTGCACTGTGGCTTCAGACACTAAGATGTCAAACTACAGTATATTAACCTGGACTGTAAATGAAGATGAATTCATGTCTCAGCAGAAGGGTCAGGCATAGGAGACAAATCAGAGATTGTTTTTCCTTTACTTGGCAGCACATTCTGCCCTCTGTTTTCACAAAGGACCTTATAGATGGAATTTGGCAACATAAAACTAGAGAAATACGGAAAATCAAGACCACGGAGTGCCATTTTAGTTTTCCTCACAAAGGGGGTCACTTGTACAAGGTAACTTTGATGAACTCCGTAAGGAAGGCACATTCTGGTCTTTAATATGTAAAAGTACTTACTGTAGATATAAGAATCTGTGTGTGACATGGACAGGCCGTGTTATGGAGGAGATCAGATTCATGGACAAAGGGAACTCTTGTGAGTTTAAAACTCAATATGCTTGAATAAATTACAATGGGAAAGTAACTATGCTCGGGGGGGGAGAGAGGAAGTTGAATATAGATTTTGCTGATTAGTGAAATATCATATTTTTCTCAAAAATCTTTAAAAACTTCAGAGTAGATTTTGACAATTATCCTCTCACTTCCCAGTGAGGTGGAGAATGCAGAAGACAGTAATTATACACTTAGCTTTTTTTGCACTGAAAAAATGGGATTTGCCACTAACGTACCAATTTTACAGAGAACTACTTAGTACATTTTGAACTGCTTTCATTATAGCAAAAAATCTTACTTAATGTTTGAAACAAAGAAATAAAAAGGATACAAGAAGGAATATTGCCTTGCTTTTGTTAGGATGAGAGGTGTTTTACATTTGACTACTTCAGTTAAAAAGTGATTGAAGAATAGACATCTTCATAAACTATCCCTGAGGATCTCTCATCTGATGCTGTTTCATGCATTAGAAGCCTTTGATAGTGTTTCCAATTTTGATTTGAAGTTGTGCCATCTATTTTACATAAAAAATTTTGGTTTTATCTCATTCAGTACTGGTGATGGTGTTTAGGTTTTAGAATCAATTCATGACAGAGAACTTGAAAGATGTGGTATAAATGTCTAACAGCAAATATTTAAAAACATATGCCCAGTTTTAACGATGTATGTGTATTCCTTTCCCTCAGACTGTTGTGCTTTGCAGATGAATTTATATGACCTAGTAAATTTCTAAACCTATGTTTAATATTTTAAAAACTGTAACAATGTTTTTACTGTCTCCCTTAACAGTAGGTCTGTGGAAGAACTAAACTGTTATCTTGATAATCCTTACATTAAAACTCTTTCTGTAAGTATATTAAATAAAATAATCAGACATATTGACAGAAATGCATAATTATTTTTTATCTTCCTATGCTTTGTCTATTTTAGTAGATTTTCTAATGTTCTGATTTAGTATGGCAATTTAATGATATTCCTTTATCTGACTACATACATCAAATATGAACTGCACTGATGATGAAGAATTTATCAGATCCCAGTATTATAATTGTTTTTATAGACTGAATCCGTATGGGTGAAGTGGGAAGATACATTGTTGTAACCAAGAGAACAAACTTTTTTTAGTGATACACAGAAAATTAATAGAGATCAATATGTATGTCACATGAAAAGTATTCACACAAATCAGTATATCTGCCATTTGCTGCCCTTGATTTTGCCATTTGCCCGTTGTTTTTTGAGTTAAGTTGTAAGGACCACTGTTTGGAGTATTTTGTACCTGGAAAGAAAATTATTTCATGGCTGTATTAGAAATACGTTCCTTCGTGATATTCTAGTTTTGAATAAATAATTATTTATGCATTAAAATGATAGAATGCTTTGTATTTCCCTGGCTTTTGGCCAGATATTGAAACACTAACATTTGGAATCTGGCCTTTATTACAAAAGATCCTGGTTGGATAAAGTATTCATGGTTTGAGGTACATGGCCCTTGACAACTAAATTTGTATGAGGTTGAAATAATTATTATGGTTTCAAGGGTAGTTTGTGTGTCATAACCCAAATTCCTGCATTTTTTTATGCTGCTGAGCATTGAATTGATTTATATAAATGTTAGGGATGATTGTTTAGAGAACTGGCTAGTGAAATATTTACAGTACCAAGACGTGGGGGTTTTTTTTCCTTTTTTTTTTTTTTTTCCTGAATATGGAATGATTGAGAAAGCAAAAAAATATAGTTTTTATTCAGAGGTTAGGTGAGCTGGACGATTTTCTGATTTGCTTGGTGCATCAATGCAATTGGCAGGTTACTGGGTAGACAAGAAGGTTCTTTAGCTGAAGCTTGTAATAGACTTCTAAATCTCTGTACACAGACAGGCCACCAAGGAAAGGCAGAGACCTGCACCTTTTTCACGTGGCTCATAAATATATACAGTACAGGTGAAAAATGTGAGCTAATCTGAGCAGCTAGAATAAAGTTTTGAAAGTTCTAAAAGTTCTAGCAGAGCTTGAGAAGTTACCAAGAGCAACACAGCCATGGCTATAATTGACAACCTCAGACTGTGTGGGAATGACATGCAGATATGAGAAGACAGCCCAATATATGCAGAACCAGACTTAAACAGAAATTGGAAGAGAGAGAAAGATTTCAAAGTAGCTGGTTTTTTTATTTAAGACAAAACAAACCAAAAAATGGGTCATACTGTGGTAGAGAATTGGTTAGATCATTTTGGACTTAATTTTAGGTCTAAACCTGGAAGATGTCTGGTTTTCACCAGAAGAAGAGATTTAGGACATGGACTTAATAAAATCTCATTAGGTAGCAAAACAGAAAACATCCATGCTTTCTGTTCCTGTGCTGGTGTTCCAGTTCAATGTGTAGTTTAGACAATGGGATTTAGAGTGTGGGATCATAGAAAGGAGTCTAAAACCTTTTCCTTTTTTTTCCCTTTTCTTTCCTATGCCTCCATTCTCCTCTTGTCTCCCCCCTGCCCCATGAGATTGCCTTTTTTGCTTGTTTATATGCTCTTGACACAAGAGATGTCTCCTGGGCAATTCCATTTTCTACTTGTGGTGAAGTGATGGACAAGGTACACTTGGAAGAACTGGGCTTCAAGGAAGAGGAATATGCAATTAAATATAATAATATTGCAAAATACACACATAATTAACATTTTTCACAGAGTAAGGGATCAACCAGGACAAGGAATGTAGGCAGCTAGTTAACGTCCTCTTCAGTTCGTATCACTCCACTACAGTGGGAGGCTGGATTGACATCGTACACCTGTGATCACCTTAAATAGCCACTGGATGTCACTAATGATCCACACAAACTCAGCTTAACCCTTTGAGCATTTTGTTGTAATGCACGGAAGAGTGAGCAAAAAGGACACTCCTGTGACCTTTGGGATATTAACTGTCTACCATCGAATTCTTCAATAACAGGTAAATAAGAAACTCTCAAAAGAAATAGGGTTATAATCTACAGCAAAGTATAGAACGAGTTAACATACTTCAAAGTACTAGTTTTGAATGTGAGAGGATGGTTACTTAGGACTTCCTTAAAAATGTCATATCAAGCCTTCCTATATCTTCCAGTACATAACCACCTAGGTTGAAGGACATCCCTCTTTAACACTGGTCTCTGTTCTTTTTTAGGTCTGTGCAAGCTGGCTGGAAATTTAGTGATTCTTATTTAAATGTTTCAACAAATCCAGGATCTTTCTGGAAGGACTGCAGGACTTCTTTTCCTTATCTGGGGATTCTAAGTTACCTTAGCTGTTTGATGAGAAATAAATAATTTTCCAACATGTTCATGTTCCTGCTATCTGAAAGGTGAAATTCCCAATGCCAATCCATAAGACAGAAGCAGACAGCTGCCTACCATAGCAAGAGTAGAATGAGAACAATGTCAAACACAAAGCATTATATTCACCAACAAGAGTTGTTTCTTCTTATAATTGGGAAATCCACAATAGTGATGAACCAGTTTTCTCCATCCTTTACTATTGAGTATAGTAAGAGGAGAACAGGAAGAAGCGCACTTTTCTGTTGTGGAAACAGGGCTAAAAAGGAGCATTTTCAATCTTGTGGTGCCATCACATTCTATATGGATTTCACAGGCGGTTTTTTGTTTGGGTTTTTTTTTTTTTTCTTTCATGATAGAAGGTGGTTTGCTTCTTCAAGCAGCACCCATCTCCTTGGGAAATCCATGTATCGATTAATTAGATTTTTTCTCTAGCATTCAACTTAATACTTTGTTACCTGATGTCAATGTCTCCTTTTGTTCATAGATGGTATAGAGATAATGATCAGAGCTTTTAGACTCCTTTACAGATAGAAGATGACACATCACAATGAGCTCTTTTCACTGATACAGTTTTAGATAGCTCATTCATTAGCTGTATGCTGTGAAGCCAATTGAGTCTTTAAAGAAAACCATACTCTCCAGTTAAAAGAGTGCTTAGTTGCCCTGTTGCAACTGAAAAATGATGTAGAATGTTACAAGCTGATAGTAATTTGTCTGTGTAAGCAACTCGGAAACTAAGAGGTAATGGTCAAGGAAACGGAATGTTGGTTCGGAGGCAAATAAAAAATATGTTGTTTTTTAAATCTGAGCTTTTTCACACTGTATTTCTCAATCGGCTTCATCATCCTATCTCTGACAACAGCTCTGGAAAATGATAAACCAGCCTTCAACCTGTGCTCCAGTATAAAGCACCAAGCCCATGAGGCATACTTCAGTCCACACTGAAATATTGTTGCCACCATGGAGATAAGTTATTCCTCAGTGTATATGACTCAATAATATTAACATTAATTAAGTAAAAAATGAAATTCTTACAGTGATTATAAAATTAGGCTGCCTTAAAAAAAAAGTCTTCTTGACTCCTTCTTAACAGGTGCTCCTCTTGCTGTATTCTTCCAGATAACTGCATGCAATGTAATGAGAAGTGAAACCTCCATCTATCTTGAGATTAATAAATTAATTGTTTGTTCATCAGTGAAGTAGTATAGATTCACCTGTTTTGAGAAGACTCTCATTTGTCAGGTCTTGTGTCTAAATAACACTGTCCCATCCAGTGTTGTAAAATCTGATGTAGGTTGAGTAGTACCTGAAAATTATGGGAGATACCTCCCCAGGTCTTCTGTATTTGAGTTAGCTGCCTAAAATGGCTCGTTCATTTTGTTCAGAGGAGAAAGAAGCGCTCTCCTGGAGGAGATTTAGAGACTTGTGAAGCTGTGTTGCTCTACAGCAGCACAATAAGAGTGTTAAAAGAGTTAGTGGTCTCGTCCTGGTGCCCACACTGTTGTTTCACTTTGGGTTTTGTTTCAGTGAGGTTTTGCTTCACACCTGCACTAGTGGTATATACTCTTAGGTACATCCCATAGCCTGACTTCCTCTAACAGGATTGGAATTCAGGTACTCAGAGGCAGCTCCACAATCCAAATCAAAGCATAGAAAATGAAGATTCTTCAGGCTGCACACTTAATGATGCACTCCTAAACAGAACAAAAATGCTACTGTGGAACCACTGTAAGGATACTATAAATGCCTAAAGAGATTGTCCAGTTAGTGTAGCTGACATATATGCCTTCCTATCTCAATCTTAGTTTATCAGATATAAATATTGATGTATGCTTTTAGAATACAATTCAAAAGACATATTGTGTCTTGCTTACTTTTTTTTTTTTTTTTAAATTTCATTTCAAATTAAGTAGCTAGATCTACAGGTTAAGATGTTAGGATCTCATTTACTTCTTGCCACTGACTTATTTAATGGTGGCAGGTAAGAAATTTAGAGGAGCAGAAAATGGAAGTGAGAATTTTATTCTGTCTTCCAGGAAGCACTCCAAGAAGGCAAATCCTTTTCCCCTGCACCCTGCTTTGTAGGCTTTGATGTTGCCAGATACAGTCAAACCCATGACATTGCATTGAAAAGCAAACAGGATTTTAAAAAACTGTGAAAGAGATTCCTATATGTGCTTAAAGAAAACAAAACCAAGAGCAAACCAACATAAGCTTCTGAAAGGAAACAGAAATTCTTCATCATTTTTTCCCAGAGCAAATATTTATAGATTAACTGCCAATGTGTGTGTGTCAAGAGATTACTATGCATATGTGAAAAAGAATATGAATAAAGAAAATGAAACTACAGAAATAGAAAGAGCACTTACAAACTGTGGTGACAGATTTATTAAACTGAGACCAGAGAAAGAAAAATGAGTCAGAGTACATTTAAAAACATCTGTATGATTGGTGATTCTTTTCAAAGGCTGTCTAGTACAGAACAGACAGTATACAAAACCAGAAAATGTAAACGTAGCAGGAAGTATAACTCAGGACTTCCCTTCTCAGGGAGCCTTTATGCAGACAGTGGTGCTTGCTCTGTACTCATACACCCCTAGCCCACCCCACCCTACCAGGGAATATTTGCCTGTTATTCCAAACTGAATCAAAATTGCTTGAAAGCATCTCTGTCACACCAGGATATCTTGTGCAGTGATTTTCTTTAGAGGTGAGGTCTGAGTCTTCTCAGGCAGTGGAATAGTGTGAATTTAGTACTCCCTGACTTCACGAACTAACCGCTTAGCTATCCCATACCAGAGATGGATGGTGAAAGCTTCATTGTCACCACCTTGTTACAAGAAAGCATCATAGAATCATAGAATCATAGAATCGTAAGGGTTGGAAAGGACCTTAGGATCATCTAGTTCCAACCTCCCTGCCATGGACAGGGACACCTTGCCCTAAACCAAGTGGTTCAAGGCTCTGTCCAACCTGGCCTTGAACACCGCCAGGGATGGAGCATCCACAACCTCCCTGGGCAACCCATTCCAGTGCTTCACCACCCTCACTGTAAAGAACTTCTTCCTCATATCTAATCTAAACTTCCCCTGTTTAAGTTTGAACCCATTACCCCTTGTCCTACCACTACAGTCCCTAAGGAAGAGTCCCTCCCCAGCATCCTTGTAGACCCCCTTCAGATACTGGAAGGCTGCTATGAGGTCTCCACGCAGCCTTCTCTTCTCCAGGCTGAACAGCCCCAAATCTCTCAGCCTGTCTTCATACGGGAGGTGCTCCCGCCCTCTTATCATCCTCGTGGCCCTCCTCTGGACTCACTCCAACAGCTCCATGTCCTTTTTATGTTGAGGACACCAGAACTGTACACAGTACTCCAAGTGAGGTCTTATGAGAGCAGAGTAGAGGGGCAGGATCACCTCCTTCGACCTGCTGGTCACGCTTCTTTTGATGCAGCCCAGGATACGGTTGGCTTTCTGGGCTGCAAGCGCACACTGCCAGCTCACTTGTTCTAGGCTTCGGTACTAACCTCCAGGAGAGGATGCAAGGTTGTGGAGCAAGTGCTTGTAGTAAGGGAAGCAAGCCACAGAGATGAGCTGGTTTTAAGACATGTTCTTTCATCTGAGTTTCCTTCTGTTCAGTGTAGATCTCTCTACACACCTAAGTTCCTCTATGCAGTGTTTGGGGAACCCAGCTCTCTAAGCCAGCATAGTGAGTTATATTGCTAGTGGTCAACCATCTTACCTACTGTGTAGTCTTACTCTATTATATTAAATGTAGCCCTTAGTTTGGGCTAAACAGTAGCTTATTTGGAAAAGAAAATGCATTTTTCTGTTAGTTCAACCTTTGGCTATATTCATATTTGATACCTGCTGTTCAGAATGCAGCCTTTTATAGAGTACTTAATTTTGCATGTAACGAACTCCACTAGAGTTAACAGTGAGGTTTGAGTTTATATATTAAAAGGAAAAAGATCAAAATTTGTACAAGTTATCTGCCATGATTTTAGTAGCAAAATTTCTACTGACTTTGCCTATTTCAGAATTAGGACAACACCAAAGCTCCTTTAAAAATCTCACCCTGAGGTTCAGACAAGGGTCTACAGTCTTTAATACTGAAAAGTACACTATTGGATTGTCCAGCATCGGATATTTGAATCATCACAGGAATGAGCTCACAATTGTTTTGTTGAAGGGTGTGGAACTCAGCACATGCCATTTTTATGGCTTTTATATCAGGTTTATGCTTGCTTTGGGAAGACAGAAGTCTTGTGATCCAGCAAAAAAAACTGACAGCATGTGCCCAAATGTTCCGAACAAATATGAAATGAAAAAGTAAGTTTATACTTATATAGCTCACAGGGTGAAGGAGAAGCTTTTTCTGTCACGTGGCTGCAGCACTTTTGATCTAGTACCAGCTACCTTAAAGACGAGTTGGCTACATCAATCGCGGCCTGAGTCTCTCAGGCTTTGCCAACATGATGTTTAGTAGGCGGATACAGGCTTTACCTGTGTGAGCTCTGTGAGGATCTGATAGGATCCGACTGTAATCTTGCAATTGTACAGCTCCTGCTGGCCTCGTGTCAGTCGCAAACTATCAGATCCTGTTAGGAATCTAGTTATGTTAGCTTAGGCTCAGGCCCATGCTAGCAGTCTGCATGTTGTCTGACTAGATTATAATATCACAAGAGTGAGTTTATGTTTACTTGGAGGAAAAAAAAAAGGGTAAACGTGCATGTAACTGCAAAATACTGCCCAGACACTCCCCTAGACAAAACCCATAGCACACTCAAAAATATCTTCAGTGAGTCATTTGTTTGGGAAGGGCAACCCCCCACCAAGAGCCCCCAGGCACTGCCCTGTGTAAATTTTGAGCATTGTCATCTGCTTGCAGTAGTGACACAACATACATGTGCCAAAGCCCATCTAGGTAATCAAAACCTAATTTATCTATCTATTTGCATGTGAAATTTTGCACTTGCACACAAAGGAAAATAGGACTGAGTTCTCTTTGAAACAGTAATTCTTTATGGTTGCAAACCAGGCCTAAAATAAGTGCTAAAGTCAAGGTAAATTAATACCCCTAGTATGTTAACTTATGAATGCAACAAAGGTAGCTTTCCTTCGTTTTTAATCAGGACCCCGGATACCCCTGCTGTAGACTACTGTTTTCTCTGCTTATTCTGACTCTATTTGCAGCTCTAGTATGCATACCCCTGCCAGAGATCAACCTCCTAGTGAGAGTGGTTCCCTCCTGCGAAGTCCAAAAGATGAGATAGTAAAAGTGGAATATTGAAAAGAAATTAGTATCAGAATTTCTCCTTCAAAAGATGTTTACTAGTTTGTTTAATCTGGAATTTTGAAATGTGTTTGAGGATGTTGAACTGTCCTAGGCTTACTGAAAGTCAGCTGCCTTAGGGAGTCTTTGAAAGTCCTGACTTCAGCACAAGTCTGTACTGTCAAACTGTGCATGTAACTAGCCAGTGTGGCTTCATGTAGCGCTTTAAGCTTCTCCTTGCCCGGTATTACTAATTACACTCTGTTATCATCCCATTTTCTTATAATTCAGAACAATGGTTTCCAATAAATGATTCTAGTAAATACATAACTTTCTCTGTTTGAAAATACTCTTGCCAGGAAAGGGTATACTGATTTTCTGAGCAAAGCATATCTCTACTGCTAGACTGCTTCCATCAGGTATTGCTAGTTGTAAACAGAAATAAAGCCTACTGCTAGGTGGCATTAGCCTTTACCAATACGTAGATATCTCTGGACATGTGCAGTCTCAACAACTTCAGCTTTTCAGTTTGGAGAATTGGCATGTAAAACCCACTGACTGTGTAAGTAGAGTCTGCTGAGTGCTCTGTCATCCCCTGAGAGAAAGAGCAAGCATAGATTTGCTAGGCTGTGATTCCTAATTTATCCATATAATTAAGCTCATTAAGCCAAAGTCAAATTCTGTGAACGTTCTCTATATCTCTCCATGTATTTTTAACTGTGCCTAACATAACTATCATGATCATAATGAAGATTTCTGGAATTCTGAAAGGAATAGTGAAGAATTAATATCTCTCTTTATCAGTCATAAAGTATCTTCTTTTACAAAACAAGCTTGTTGCTATCAGGGAAAGCAGCACCTTAGAAGTGAAATCATTCACTGTCATCCAATAGATCTCTTTCTGTATTTTTTTTTCTCACCCAAGTTATCTTCTTATATTTAATAGCTCAGAAAGCAAATGTATTTGAGCTCAGGATTTTTTGGTGTCACTCTTTGTAAGGTTTCTGCATCCTTCTGTGTGTGGTGAACAGATGCAGGGAGCTCTCGATGAGGACACGCAGGTGAAAAAACAGCTTTACAGAATACATTTAAATTGCAAGGGCATTCAAAAGCTCAGGCGTTGTAGGATGTTCTGTGGTAGTTACAGGCACTTGCCATATGATCAAACTTCATGAAAGGCTTCAGAGAGACCCTCTAAAGTCTCCCTGGGTGGAGGAATGTAACTATAGGAACCATCAAGCATGGGATGTTTGTCCTCCAAGGATTAGGGTTAGGGTTCCTAAACAAAAGTTTGTGGTGATTTGGGTAATAGTTTTGACAAAGATTTTTTAAAAAATCAGGAATATTTAAACTTAAGCACTTCAAAAATAGAATGTTCTGAGGGCAATTCTATATAATATTAATGAACAAAAAGGAGGTGAAATATTGAGGTGAATTATTTTGTTCTACATTCATTCTTCTTGTCAGGAAAGAAATAATTCATTTTTCTGAACAAATATCATTTTTGCTTTACCGAAATAGTGTGCATGTATGATCAGGAAACTGAAAATTAGTTATTCTTAGAATTATAATTTTAGTCCTTCCATTCAATTTGGGGTAATTACCATCACCAAGATCATTTTCACAGCACGAGTAATTTACTTACTTTATCATTAATATGCACAGATGGACCATAAACTGATCCGTAATATGTTCCTATCCATCAGAGATTTGAACTGAAATGGATTCAGACTAAGCAGGATAATTTGGCCTAACTGAGCAGACCATTGCACAAGCAAGAACTGGTAGATCTACATCTGATCTTACTTTTTGTGCTTTCTATAATCTTAAGTGATTAGTTGTGAACCCATCTTGTATTTCAGTGGTAAAACCAGTTTGGAAGTTTTACAGTTTCACAGTTCTAAGAAATATTGAATCTTTCATGCTGTGCAGTTGCAAGGAAGACTTCAAGCATCACCATATCCCTAATAAAAAGAGGCCAGTACCTTGGAAATACAGTGCGAAAGTTCCCAAAGATTTGTCTGCCTTTTTAAAGCAAGATTTTGCTTTTTTTTTTCCCATCAGTTACTATTTCAAATGATTTGTCTATAGACAGTCAATGCCTGCATGCTTCCCTAACTATATAAATAATTCCAGTGATTGTAAAAGGTAGTTTGATTAGGAAACTAGATAGCTCTTAAACATTCTACTCGATTAGCCTGGATATACTGTTCTAAATCTTCTGCTAAATTTTATATGTGGGTTGTTTGTTTTTTTTACCTGATAACTTTTACACCTAACATTTATACTTTTTTATATCTCCTACTCTCTTTTTTATAGCTCTTCTAACAATAATATTTCTAGAAATTACTAATTTCTTGATGATTTTTATTTCTTGAAAACTCTTTCTCCCTTCCTATTTGTAACTTAATTTCACGTTTTGTTCACTACTACACTTTATTTGTACCAGGACAAGGTAGCTTGCCTTCTTTTGTTTCTCTTATGTTTGCAAAATACTCTAAGGAAAAAATTCTGCAAGGAAATTGTAGCTACATGTAACTCAATTCAGAACTCAGTGCAGCAAACGTGCCAAACGGACAGCCCTTCCAACTCCAGCCCTGTCTTTATATACAGGATAACAACAGTAATGGAAACTTCTGCCATCTAATTCCTTGAAAACTGTGTTTTATCCTAGTCTCAGGGTAACCTCCCCACATTCATTAAATCTTTGGCATTCTGCTAGGGTTTGCAACACAGTTGTTGTTACTGGTGGTGCTATTTAACATGGAAACTCATGCACCAGCAACTTGAGTGAGACCACGAACTTACTGGCACAGTACTCCCACATTTTTATTAATTTGTGTGCATCATGTTTTCCTCAAGAGTTAAAGAGTGAAATGTGCAGGTCCTGTAGTGACTTTAACTCCATGAATACAGTGCTGTAAATAACAGGCTGATAATAAAATTATTATGACAAAGTATCGCAGACTGGGTAAAACACTAAGGTAGCAAATATTATCATGGAATAGCATTTCACTGCCGAAACAAAAACTATCTGCATTTGTCATGCTCAGTAAAGGAGTGGATATCAAAACTTATCCTAAATTTTCAGACTTCAGGAATATACCCACACCTTCTGTAATCACAACAGAATAGTAATATATCAGTTTTATAAATCCTGTCTCTATTAAATCATGTAAATAGTAATTAAGTTGTGCAATGAAGGAGCCACTGAGTTCAATTTCAGCAAAAATCATCTTCCTGTCCTCTTTGAGGAAAAAGATTAGGTTTAGAGGTGAGAAGTAAATGGAGTGAGATAAAAAGGAAGGGTGTTCCTCACACTGTTTTTCAACGATGTTTTTCTCTGCTTGACATAGAAGGGTATTTACAGTGCTGGAAGCAGACTACATATGGGTGAATGAAAATTAGTGCTCATAATCTAGAACCTGAAAAAACCAGAAATCTAAACTTTGGTAATTAGTTATAGGGTAGTAGCAGCCTTGACAGATGATTATTGTAGATATCCATGTGGGTCAACACTAGCTGAGCTGTTCACATTTAAAAGAAGGCACTGCCATTCTGTTCAGCTTATCTTTCTATCCTTTTTAAGCACATTTCTTCCACCTCAGCTCCTGGCCTGCCATAGAGGTGTGCATGTCACATGAAAACACTGCCAAGTAGGCATTAATTGGTACCCCAACTGGCAATCTCAGAAGACAGGCCAAGGAAGGAAACTGAAATACTTTCCAGGTCAGCTCAAAGGCACTTTAGGGCAAATATGGAAAGCTCATCGTGCTCCTGCATGTGTTTACATCTTTTCCAGCAGTCAGGCCAGTGCTTTTAATGAGCACAAATTATTCCCTTCTGAATAGTTGTTTTTACGAAGAGTACCAAATTTCTTCCTCATTTGAGCTGTGGATGTCACTGAAATAGATTCTTTTGCACACATGTATGTGTACACATGTATCCATTGCTATCCATTGTTATGTCAAAAAATAGGCTTTTATTGGAATAGAAAATAACTCTAAAAAGTGTTTGTCAGCAAACCTGAGCCTGTGTGAGCATTGATCCTGTGAAAGTTTCAAATGACGAAAATTGTAATTCTTCAGAAGTGGCATTTCAGTTCCAAGTGCAATTATTTTTTTTTTGCAAACAGACATTTTGAATGACTGTTGCCTAAGGGCTTTTATTTCATTTGATTGGTATATGTTCTTTATGATTTCATTGCCACTTCTTCACCTATACCTACATGATTAGTTCATTTCTGCACAGGGACTTTGAGCAGAAGTCTGCCCTGTTATTGAGTAGAAGGCAGGGATTTCCTTTAGTCTGAAGACAACAAACGATAGTTCGCTTGACCTCATGCCAGAGGTCTATATGTCAGTTTGCATTTACTTCTGAAATGAGGTTTTCTCATTTTTCAGTCTGACTTCTGACATCCCTAGTAGTCTGTATAAACAACAGAGAATAACTGTTTACATAAGGAATGATTTTCATACTTCATCCTCCTGATTCAGATTCATTCAAGTGACTTAAAAAAAGGTCTCAAGTGTTATTTTATTGTAGCTCTATCACAGAAGTCATTTATTCTGGGTTGAGCTTTGGGAGATTTTTTGGTGGTTTTGGTTTGGGGTTTTGGTTTTTTTTCAGTATTAGATTAGTTTAACATCACATGATCCTTCCTGAATCAATGTATTTGGTCTGGCTGAGATGGAGTTCATTTTCCCCATAGCTGCCCTCACAGTGCTGGTCTTTGTATTGGTCACTAGAAAGGTGTTGATGACACACCAATGTTTTAGCTACTGCTGAGCAGTGCTCAAGCAACATCAGGGCTCTCTCCAACATTCTCCCCTCACCAGTAGTCTGAGAGTGGGCAAGATCTTGGGAAGGAACATCACCAGGACAGCTGACACAAACTGACCAAAAGGATATTCCATACCGTATTCCTTCTGCTCAGCAATAAAATCTAAGACAAAGGAAGAGGAGGAAGGGGGCATTAGTTATTATGACCTTTGTCTTCTGGAGCAACCGCTATATGTGTTGAAGCCTTGCTTCCTGGAAAGTGGCCAGACATTGCCTGGTGATGAGAAGCAAAGAATGAATCTCTAGTTTTGCTTTGCTTTCATGCGCAGCTTTTTGTTTATTAAACTGTGTTTATCTTGACACACAAGTTTTTTCCATCTTATTTTCTCCCTCAGCTTTCCCCTTCCCCCCTATCCTGCTGAGGAGGGGAGTGATAGAGCAGCTTGTTGGGCATCTGGCACCCAGACAAGGTCAACCCACCACAGGCCTACCATGCCTCATCATGGTCTTCACTACAGGCTGCAGGGGAATCTGCTCTGGCACCTGCAGCACCTTCTCCCCTCCTTCTTTGCTGGCCTTGGTGTCTGCAGGGTTGTTGCTCTCACATGTTCTCACTTCTCTCTTTGGTTACCACTGCTGTTGCACTGCAAGTTTTTTCCTTTCTTAAATGCATTATCCCAGAGGCACTACCACCATCACTGATGGGCTCAGCCTTGGTCAGTGGTGGGTCTGTCTTGGAGCCAGCTGGCACTGGATCTATCTGATGCAGGGGAAGCTTCTAGCAGCTTCTTATAGCAGCCATCCCTGTAGCTCCCCCGTTGTCAAAACCTCACCATGCAAACCCAATACAATTGCTTGACCAATTTTCAGTATAGTGCTTCTTTTCTGTTTAACTGATAGGTTCAAAAACACACCCTTGTTCTCAGGACCAAGAGTATATCCTGGTACATGCCAGCTCTTGGTGGGTGATAGCCAGGGTGGGCACGATTCCCCTTCATTTCTTTTCCACAATTTAGACACTGCTTGCAGAGAAGCTTCAGGAACACTCCAATCTCTGAGATGAAAACTGTATATCTTTAACTTTGCTGCCTAGGGCATCCAGTTGACTTTATTCTGATGAAGTTCATAAGAAGTGCTTCTATACTAAAAGTTATGTATGTGCTGAAAGGCTTTGTCAAGTCAGATTCCAAGTCCTTTTGTATTTAAGGTCTCATTCAAAATCAAAACAGGAATATCCAAATGGCTTTGTAAACTTACCATACTTTTACTGGTGCTTGGGCTCCCAAATTTCTTAGATATTTTCACCAGCATACTGAAATTGAATTGAACAGCTATTACAGGTTTACCCAAAAAGTTGTAGTAACAAACACAGGCTTCAAAGCTGTCTCATTGAAGTTGGAGTGGAGAAAGGCAGGTACTTGATAGGGGTTCATACATGGGACTCGGCTCATTCTTTTTGAAGTGTGTGGATGGGGGGCTGCCTAGTTTGAGTTACAAATGCTCAGGTAGCTGAATGTTCATATGTTAAAAAACCAATGAAAATCACTGTTTCGATGAATTTCTGTAGACCCTTCAATATTTGCATTTATGAGGGAAAGGTGTGGAACTATGCTTGAGAGAAACCTCAGAATACTCTTACTTCTAAGACAGTGACTCCAAATTAAAGGGTTGCTACCTCAGCTAGCACGTATGAGAAGAAGAGACCAATCCAAGCTCAGCTGAAGAGGTGAAGCTCCCAACTGGAAGTGAATCATGAGCTCAGGAGGTGAAACGAGGGGAAGATTGTGTTAGTAAAGAAAATGGAAACCTCACGCTGTAACAGAAAAGAAAACCCAATTTTATTTTGATAGCTACTAACACTCTCGGACATCACTATGTTTTCCTGCTACACTGTAAAACAGAGTCTGAAGTGACGACTTTTAGTAGCTTCCTATTTTTTTATTCCCAGTGCTGGAGTATAGAGAGTGCACTGATGACATTACAGCATTATTTAGAGTGAAAACCATACTGCAAATGTGTGATCAAAGAGTTAAAGCCACCCTTTTAGACATTTTGAAAAAAGTTATCAGTAGATAGCTTTTAGAGTGTTGAACTTACACTGCTTTTAAGCACAACACAGCATTGTATAATTGTATGATGGGGGAGGCATGTTTCCTTCGAGTTTAGAAAGTTTAGATAGTTCCATTTCTTCATCTTCAAAGCCACTGAATAAAAATCACTTTATTAGGCTGTCTTTTGCTCTGAGATGGGCAATTTCTTGTTTGTCACTTGAAACTTCTGTATGCATGTTCTTAGGGAAACTGTGCTTATCAAAAAAGCTGCTCTGCATCATGTATTGCAAAAGTACTTTGACCACCTTCAAAGAATAAGAGCAAAAAAAGAGTAAAACAAGAAGTTAATAATAATGAGTCCTCTAAAGTGAAGAGTAGAGGTAGCCACTGGTACCTTCCAAGTACTTTGTAGTGATATAATTTTTGAGGGCTTTATATCAGTGTCTACCACAAAAGTACAGCTGTTGTGAAGTAGACTATGCCATCACCTCATAAGGGTTCTATAAATAAAGCTATTACATAAAAGTACAAAATGGATGAAAATTGTATCTCTTCAGCATAGCTTCCTCTGCTATTGATAAAATTGCAAGCCCTTTGGGTACAATTTAATCCTGAAGTAGCTTTCTTGGAAAAGAAAAAGAAAAAAAAAAAGAAAAAGAAATTTTAGTGTTGGGAGTCATTGCTAATTTATTTTTGTTGTTAATCCTTTTGATTTTTTTTGTTTTACAAATAACAAATGCACTATAACTTGTACGATGTGTTAGCAGAAAGGCAATTTGAGGTTTAAGCTCTTAGCTTACTGGTTTGAGCTTCAAGTTCTACTTAAAGATTTTTTTTCCAGTAGAAGACAAAAAACCCCATATATTTTTATAATATTCTTGCTTCAGTATGCTTGTCATCGGTGCAGTAATAAGGGTCCATTTTCATCTCAACAGGGGGAAGGAATGAGAATGAATCTTCCTTTCTTCCCACTGCTTCAATAATACAGGGTAAAGTTCTTTCTGTTTCGCTTGTTCCAGATTTCCAGCTTTTCACTTAGGATGTATTACCAAGGGAGAAAGAGAATAGAATGAATTGTTAACCATGGTAATTATGGGACTCATTCATTCCTGATTACTTCAGTTCTGTCTCTCATTTATCCCAAGTGTTGGGCACAGTTTTCCTCATCACTTGTCTTTCAGGAATTGATGCAAAGTATGTCTTAATCTCTGCTTTGTTGTATGGGCTACACTGCTGCTTCTTTCTGGTTTAGCTCTTCCTTTGAACATGCCAATTTCACCTCCAGTTTTGGGTGAGTGACAAAAGTGCTTTATTGACTTGACGCCTTTATTCTCCTGCTTCAAACCTTCTAATTTCTCATTCATTAGAAGAAACAGTACATTTGACAAGTCACATACTACAAATAAGAAACAGTGAATGATGAATGGCAAATAGAGGTAGCACTTTATTGTCATTTACCTAAAGGCTTCTTTTCACCACTCTGGCGTTACAAAAAGATCTGAGTCAGAGAAAGCACCTATTTTGAGGTTCCTTTCAGCAGTCAGATGGGTGGAAGTGAGCTCGTTATAAAGAAGTGTAAGCAATAGTAAACAAACAACCTCAAAAGACAAACAATTCAAGCCATTTACAAGTATGCATGAATAATATCTGAACGACTTGAGCTCACTTTTGGAAAACTGATAAAACATTTTATTACATGTCACATTGTCACTAGTAATTTCTCCCACACTTACAAAACGATCTAATGCAAGACAAATTTTGAAGGCAAAAAGGCCAGACAATGTGAAATGAATGAAGCTGCACATCATCTGGAGATGGCACTTCTATAATTACTATGGACACTGATATCTGTGAAGTGCTTTGGTGGGGACTGTATACATGAAAAAAAGAGACAATCTGTTACATCCTTTATACTAACTTGGAGGTCAGAGACCATGATGTGCTATGTTTCTATTTAGTCAGACACAGTGAAGGTGAAGGTCTAAGGGGATTTAGCATAGATCTAGGCTTTGGTAACTGAGTTGGATGCTTCCTTCATCTGGGATCAATGAAAATGAACCCCAAGAACTACCTCTCAGCTGAAGACTGCCACAGCATGGCAGGCTGTACTCATGGCTTCAGACTCACCTATTTGAGAAGACAGAAATCACAGGCAACTGTCCTGATTCTAAGAATTTGGGAGAGCAGGGTCTTTTCTCCATCCTCAAAACTAAAACACTGTCATTCCCTATAAATATTTCATGATCCATTTTCCTATAAAACTTAGGCAAGACATCTGACAGCTTAGTTGCTTCGTGTGCTCTGGGTCAACCACCCCACAGTCCTTCTCTTCAAAATCCTTCCCCAATTGCTTTGCTATTCCCACCTGTTATATGTAAAATCCAGCAAATGTTTAAAAAAGACCGTATCCTTCAGAGTCAAGAGCCACTTACACACCAACTTTTTCAAAATATGAGTCAGCATTTGCTTTATTCATTAACTTTTTGCATAAGTTGGTACTCACAAGGTGTTATAAAGGACTTCTTCAAGCTTAGTATGTTTTCATTAGGCACTAATAAAATTAATGGAAAAGTAGTGAGATCCTTACTGTTGGCTTGTCTGAGTAGGTCTGTGCAACTTTTAGCTCTTCCCAGCAGAGGGGAAGAGGAAGGAAGAGTGGAGGTGAGTGCAAGAGCAGAACAGTGCTAGGCTGTGGACTGGGGTTAGGAAGCGAGTAAATCATCTCTACTGTCACATCACCTAGTCAGCACAACTGTCTGACCACCTGACTGACATATGCAAAAATGCCTGTGGCAAATGAAACCTCTGAGGCTTACGTCAGGAAACAATGGAGAGTATATAAGAGACATTTCTTGGGAGCTAGAATTGGAAACAGAAAACAGGAGATGCCCTTTTTTTTTGGCTTTAATATGACAGAAATGCAACAGCTCTAATATCCCCTACCCCTTAATAACAATTTAGAATTTGTTTACTTTTCGAAATATAAACACTCAAAACACTTCATCTCATCAGTCACATTCCATCCTGTTGACCATGTTAGCAATTAGCTCAGAGGTGGTAAAAAGGGAGATATATTACTGCTGAAAGCACAGTTACAAATGCAAAGGTTGAATTAGACTTTGAAAGTGGAATCTATCCATTATTGAGTGAGATCAGGTTTTTCTCCTAAAGCCAGATCAATGAATTCTATTAAATGACTTTTTTGTGTGTGGTTCATACTTTTTATTCCAAAAATGATATTATTTGAAATTTCTATTATAATGTACCTGTTATTAACAGCTCTGGAAAAGATAATAAACCCCTAGCAAGCCATAGCTAGCGGTTATTCGTGTGAACTGAACCGCTGTCTCCACTAGGTGCGGAGTTCAGTCTAGCCCTAAACCACCAGAGCACATAGAAAAATCTCTGGTCTTGCTTGAAGAATCCTCCATAGGACAGTGCTACCAGTATGGTGCAGTTCATAAGAAAACTATCACATCAATGCAATGGCCCAGCAGTCTTTAATGACTCCTGTAGTAAGAGTGATGATCCTCACACAGTGGTATTTTCTCATGCATGCCTTAGATATAAGTGGAATAATAGCTAACGTAAGAATGTAATAGCATTATGAGATGTTTCTGATGTTTTATCTTTCAATTCACTCTTTGTGTTTTCTGAATGAAGTTGTGAAGGAAAATGCTAATAAGCGTTCTGCTTGAGCAGTTTAATTACTTTTTAGACAAGTCCCCTGTAGTGATAACACTCCAGTTTCTTCACGAGACTTGTCTGGGGACTGAAGGAGGCTGTGGGAGGGAGAAAAGAGGAAAATGAATCCTCCGAAGTAATCCTAAGCAGTGTATAGGACTTCAATGTGTATGCTTTCTCTCTCAGTTTGTGACACAGAAAACTCGCCTTTGTTTCAGGAGTGAAACATGCCAGTTCAAATTGGTGCTTATCATTTCTCTTGGCAAGTTAAGCATCATCAGTGGTAATGTTTTTAATTGAAACTGATTCATATGGTGCCAGCAGAGTTCCTGCGGAAGTCAGTTTTGCACAAGGGAGTGAGAAGGATAAGCTCAATGAAACAGGGAACAAACCAATTACAGAGGCCAAACTGAACAATAAAACCCATTGCAAATTAAATTCTTCTGACTTTAAACATTTGGCACTCAGATGCTGCCAGTACAACATGTTCTGCTTCTTGTATTCACCTGCTGCTAGCCAGTACCAGAGACACTGCTGTGGGCTTTTGTTCTGACCCAATATCACAGCTCTTGTGTTCTTAAAGATTGACTGCTAGCAGAGCTGTATTATCCTAGTATCCTAAGTCAGACATGACTAAATTAGTTCTTTGCTACTTTTAGAAAGTTCTCTTTACTTTGTTTTGTAGTGATGAAAACATCAAAACCATGGCTTAAAAAAAAAATCAAATGAGACCTGCAGCTGAGGCAAGGTGTCGTGGTTTGAGCCCAGCTGGTAACTCAGAACCACACAGCCGCTCGCTCACTCCCCCCCTTCCTCCCCCCGCTCCCGGAGGGATGGGGAGGAGAATCGGAAGAATGTAACTCCCACGGGTTGAGATAAGAGCATTCCCGCAACTAAGGTATAATACAAAACCACTACTGCTACCACCAATGATAATAACGATTAGTGAAATAACAAGGGGAGAGGATACAATTGCTCACCACCCGCCGACCGATACCCCTCCCGACCCGAGCAGTGATCTGGGCCTTCCAGGTAACTCCCCTCAGTTTATATACTGGGCATGACGTGCTGTGGTATGGAATACCCCTTTGGCCAGTTTGGGTCAGGTGTCCTGTCTCTGCTTCCTCCCGGCTTCCCCTCCTCCCTGGCAAAGCATGAGACTGAGAAAGTCCTTGGTTGGAATAAACATTACTTAGCAACAACTAAAAACATCAGTGTTATCAGCGTTGTTCCCAGGCTGAAAGTTAAAAAACACAGCACTGCACCAGCTACTAAGAAGGAGAAAAATGACTGCTATATCTGAACCCAGGACACAAGGACAAATTATTTCAATAGACAAGGGATTGTTTGAGTCTGTATTTCTGTTTTGAAATCTCAGTCCTTTTGCTTTAGATCTTGACATGCAGCCACACTGTTTTCCAAACGATTTGAACAATCATACAATTATGCACACAGCCTGCATGAGTGCACACATCAGCTCCCCAGTGGTGATTTTCAGTTGGATATTTTATTCTTTGTACTTGTATTTTTGAGTGTGAATTAAAACAAATTCTTATTTTGTGCTTTGTTTTCAAAAGCTTGCCTACAGTTTTCCTTGGCTTTTGTCTTCTCCTTTTATCATTTGAGCAATGGGACATGAAATGGAAGAAAGAAAGATCAAGAAAATGTTAGAAGGTTTGGAAAGTAAGATCTTTGAGGGGAGAAAAAGGTTAATAAGGTAAGTGGGATGTTCAATTTAAAGAAAAGAAGACATAGGAAAATCATGATAGCTCTCTACAGATATGTAAAGGGACAAGGGAAATTATTCTCATTAGTCACCCAAGACAGAGTAATATGCTTGAGCTGTTGCAAGGAAAATGTAGGTTAAATATTATAAAAAACTTTGAAACTATAAAAACAGATAGATGATGAAACAAACTGCCAAGGGATATTAAGGAGTCATTTTCTCCAGAGGTATTCAAGGTGAAATAGTTACTCATCTGTTAGAGATAGTTTTGGACCAAAAGAATTAAAAGAAGTAACGCAACACTGGAGGGATGAAATAGATAGATGACCCAGCAAAAGTCCTTTCAGACTCAAACAATTCTGGGGACAAAAGACAATGCTTGAAGGAATGTTAAACACACTAAGGCATGAGGAAGAGTGCATACAAAGTGGCAAAAAGAAAAAAATGGAGAGAAGGCTTTTAAAAAGTTATGAGGTTTAATAGCAAAATAAATGAAAGGCTTAAGTTTTTGATATTAAAAAAGTTAAAGAAATACGTCATCACTGCCACTAATCCTAAATATTGCCAACAACTTTGAATACTTCAAATATACATATCTGGGTAATCTTTCTGCACTCAGTTGTCTATGAAAGCAAGTACAAGCACACTGGATGGAATCCAGACCTTGTATAACCTTGCATCTTCCTATTTTGATGTATGCATCCAGGCAGAGTCTTGTTCATAGAGGGGTAGAGCATTACTGGATTATTATAGGAGATATTGTGAGTATTATCCAAAAAACAAAATGAAATATTTTTTAGACTTTTTCATTCTGAGTCATAACTTGTTCTTCTTATAGCTATAGTATTTTCAGTGGACCCACATGAAAATGAAGATACCATGCATTATGAGGAAGAATGGTACAATCTGGCCTTCTATCATGTGTAATAACTATAACTATTTATTAAGCATGAGGATCATTTATGACTTCATATTTCCCATTCCACCGAGAGAAAAGATTAACGTACATTTCCTATACACTTTGGCTTGATAATGCAATTCCAGAGTCTAAATTCATTATGAATAGTGACATTCATCCAATGAGAAATACCAAACAAGGACACACCGCTTACTTTCATTTAGGTAGAGAGCATCAATATGGCTGTATTTGGGGACACAAATTACTGCTCCCCACATTTATGCTGATCAGAATGAAGAGGGAGAGAGATGACTAATTGATTGCTTTTATGTGGACTTGAATGTGCTGGAATCCCTGCAAAACAGGTGTGGCAGGTTTGCAGCCTTTGCTTGAGCTCATGCATTCAGAAAGTGAGTGTTGCATTGTAGCACCACAGGTCAGAAGGAAATGGTTTTCTTTATGATATGTATTTGCACAAGAAGTAGTGTAGATTTTCAGGCTTTTGAAAAGTGACTGAAGTATGGTGACTGCACTGCAAAGCTACACTTGTGTGTCCAGGCTGGTGATTTCATGCACATCTAAGACCTGGGGAGTTTTTAGTTTTGCTTCTTTTTTAAATAATTTTAAATATAATTTCTCCACTGTTTCTGTGGGTTTATGGAAACTTATTTCCTGTTTTTCAGCCTGTCACAATGTCTTTCTCTTCTGTGACTTTTCTACAGAGGACAGTGGGAGGACATAGGCGCTGTGCAGGTGAAAAGTGATAAGGCACTGGTGGACTGTGTCTAGTCCAGTAGTTATGGCCGCATTCCACAAAAAATGTCTGCCAGCAAGCTAGGTGTTACACAATACTGTCGTGAACTGACTGAGGTGTAATATCCCACATAACTCTTGGCTAAACAGGTTTATACTTATGGACAAGACTGAGGAACAAGAAACTGAAGTACAAACCCTAATTAGCTCCTTAACATCAGTACTTACATAATAACTCAAACTGCGGCATTATATTATTTAAACTATTTTATTTCTGTTACCAGTCATACTTCCTATCTTACTCTTTCTTTGACTCACTGCATAGTCCATCTTGTCTCTTGATTCTTTCAGTCAAGGAACATGCTAGCATACTCAAACCTTCAAATGCTGATAAAAACAGTAAACGAGATAACATTTACATATGAGGTATACGGATATGATTGAAATATTATTGAAGAAAAATCCGACCAAAATTATACTGTTACTTATCATTTCTGTTTAGCCAAATGCAGCCATCTAAGCATAAACTCAGAAACTGGATGGTTTCTCAGGGTAATTATGGGTAATCTCTCCTTGGTTAGTGAGATACTCTTCCATACATGTGAGGACAGATGAAGGTACATATAAACCATGACTGCTCAAAATACCATCACAATCTTACGCTATCTTCTGTCTGAATTGTTCTATGTTTCTATTAATGCGGAATTAAATAATTCAGAAATTACTTTCTGTTGATGTGACATTGTATAAAGTTTCAGTTTCTTTTCTGATGCTTGAGTAATACTTCCAAGACGTGTAAGTGCCTCAAAATTTGAGAAAAAAAAAACCCAAAACCAAACCTAAACAAACTAAAGACTTCTCAAGAAGTCTGAAGAAAATATTAAGCATCTATTTGAAAATTCCCATTTTCATGTTATCTAAGATTGTGATGCAGAAAGTTAACACACATTTTTTAAGAATGTTAGTTGTTTTGTCTTGGGCATGAGATATTTTCTCTCTGGATTTTGTTCAGTCAAGTTTCACAACATCAAGTTTCAACACTTTAAAATACTGAGGTTGATGGTTGACACCATCAATATGGTATCAAGGTCATTGATTTTGATACCCAAAGGAGATAATTCATTAATTTCTGGCTGTTAGTTTTTTCTTATTATTAAGAAAGGCAATTTATAAATATATTTCTCTAGACAAACATAGTTGAAATATTTAATGTACTTTATACCTTTGAAACTTAATCTTGTAAAAATCTACAACCAGTTCCCATTTCCCACTAAAGTAATGAAAATAAGACTTGAGGAGAACCCTGTCAGGAGGACAGGTTGACAGTCTTTCCAGCAAAGCATATTTAAGACCAAATATGGGTTTATATTGATATATGTTCTTTTATATGTTAATCTAATTCTTAATACTTTCGCTCTGGGGCTTCTGAATATATCCATTAACACAAGAGGAGTTCACATTGTAAAAATTCAATTATTTGTGCCAAGGGTTAACTGAATCCATAGTAAATCTTTTCTTTTTCTGTTTATGTAAACTACTGGTATAGATTCTAAAAAACAGCATATTTGTTTTTTAGATTTAATTGCAAAGCTGATTTAATAACTGTTTAATAAAGTCTCTTGAGTTTTGTTTTATGTAATCCTATGTATCTGAAAACAATCATAGCAGTCCTCTCAAAGAGTGAAGGTGATACAAGACCCCAAAGAGATGTCTAACAAATCAAAGACATCCTAGACCTCAATTTACATAGACAAATCCTCTCCTCTCAGCCTTAAATCCTTAAAACACAATTTATTTAATCCCTGCTATAGTCAAACACACTGAGCGTGTGTAACAATACCTCAAAATCATTAGCACGAACCCTTAAAATAGTGTATTGAATTTGTATAAAACAGCCAAATCCTTTGAGATCTTAGGTGTCACATCTAGACTTTCTGAAGGAAGCACCGTTTTAAAAGTTGGTACCAAAATGATATTGTTGGTTCTAGCGTTCAAGTCCTATAACATAATGCGCTTCCAGCAATAATTTTTCAATATCAAAAAGGGGAGACTAGACAACTCCCAGAGGTGATACTGGAGTATATTGCTTTTCATCTCTAAGGGTTTTGCTACACTGTAGTTGTAGGTGTGAATTATGCTTTTATGGTATATTCAAGCTGATGAATACTTTATAACTCTTTCTGACTCTCACAATTGCAGGTTACGTAGTAGCTCCAGGTCCAGCACTGCACAGGGTCTGGCATGGTTTACTGCATCTCTCTGGACCTATTAAAATACTGGGTCAATCTTTGGGAAACCACAGACAGACCTTTTTTTTTTTTTTTTTTAATTGGTGGAAGTCAGCTTGTGTATGAATGCTTAAGCTGTAGTGCTGAAATCAGAATCATAGAATGATTTGGGTTGGAAGGGATCTTAAAGATCATCTAGTTCCAACTCCCTGCCATGGGCAGAGACACCTTCCTCTAGACCACATTGCCCAAAGCCCCTTCCAACTTAATGGTGAAGGTCACTAGCTCAAATTTAGCCCAAAGGTCTGCTGGTTGTTTAATTGCCTGAGTGAAAGGAGTGAAATGAAATGGAATTAAATTTCCAAGTCCGTATCTTGGGGAATATATGTCAATCTATTAAACCCCATAGTCACATGCATCAGTTGGTGGTGGAGTAAGATAATACACATACGCTGTAAACTGATCCCTGAAGCTAATCTATTCAGGCTACAAATTAGTGGGTCCTGCTCTGTTATTGTGCCTGTGCTCTGAATTTCTGTCTCTAGGACAGTAATTTTTTTGTCCTAGGGGAAAACTTTTCAAAACACTGTACTTTCACTATTAGATAATGCATAAATACATAAGAACCTAAATCCCAAAGGTTTAGGCTCTTGAATTGTTTGTGTCATCTTTGAAAATGGATTTGAAAGTCAAATATTTTCAGAGATCCTTTGGTAGAGCATTCTTCCTGAGCTCTATCAGGTTTGTTCACTTGGAACAATGCATCTTTAAAGCTACTTCTGACATTAACAGTCTGGCTAAAAAAGGCCGTGAGGATAGTTTTGTTACAATAGTTACTGTAATTCATCTTCAGTGAAAGGGGTACCACGTGGTAAGTGTCTACACTCCATAATGACTCAATAATCAGGAATCTGCATTTAAACTGGATTGGTGATCCAGGCAAGCTAAAGAAAGATTTTTAGAGGGGATTTGCATACTGGGAAGTTTTGCAGCTTGTTTCTTTCACAGACTTATTTTTTCTGATTCATCTTTGTGTTACTCTAATTTTATGCTGGCGTAAGCCCATTTTCTGTAGTAGAATTTCTCTGATATAAAGCAAGAGCACTACACTAGTGAAGCAAAGGCTACATTTTCAAACTGGCACAGTCAAAACAACCAACCCTGATATATTTTTTCAGTAAATTGTAGCTACTAATTCCAGTCAAGAGGATGCACTAAGCATTATGTAAACTTTACTATTAGGGAAAGACGTTTTTCTCCTCTGCTCGAATCTAAGTGGCTATGTGACAGTAATGCAAGATTCAGTGCAGCAGGAGAATGGGCAAGAGCTACCACTTCAACTACTGTTACAGCTACTCCTTATGGTTCTGACTTGTGTGAGAGGGAACCTGTTTGTTTTTAATTCAATGACAGTTGTATGTGAATTGAATAAATAACCTTGGGGAAAAAAATAGGGTAGACCTCTTAACTCCCTCTTTCCAAATTTTGAATACATTTTATTTTGGCATAATGGATGGTTCCACTTCCCACTGCACCTCTGTTCTTCCTCAAGAGCAGTTTAACCTACAGCTTCAAGAGTGAGGAGGCTTATATTACTGTTTCCTAGGAGGGTACACTGACCAGTAGTAGGTTAGCACTTATGCTAACCTATGTATCATGATTTTCAAGGAATTGCTGCCAAACTGGGGCATTTCTTCACATTGGAAATTGTAAATTCTAAAAGTCTTTCATAAGATTTAAGAACATGGCCCATGAATTTAAGTGGTTCCTGAATCTGTTGGATCACAACTTTTGTCTTGGCAACCTTTACAGCCCAAGCTCTTTTTTCAGTCTGGTTCTGCCTATGCATTTTCTGTATGATATAGCTGGAGGTAGCTAACAGCCTAACTTTGTGAGAAAATATTTATTGCTTATAGATGTGTCTCTTTTCTGTTTGCAAATTTCTGGAAAAAAAGGAAAAGGCTGAGTTTAACGGAGGCAAATGTGGTCTGACTTGACTTTAGCAAGTGCAGTGACCAAGAGGTTTTTAATCATTTTCCCATCTCTAAAAATAATTATATGACAAACACAGTGATAACACTTCACAGGACCCAGAGCTTAGGTTATTGATGCCAAGGTAGAAACAAATAAAATTTTCCTGATTACTGAAAAGTTTATAAGCCTTTGCATCTGGCACCATATGGACTAATTAGAAAATGATATATGCAGGTACTGTGCAGATTGACTGGCATTCCCACATTTACCTGGAAAGGCAAGTAAATTCTGCTTTTAAGAAAACAGTGCTTTCCTAATTTCATGTGGCAGCCACTCAACTTACTTCATTTCTTTGCAAAACAGGAACTTCAGCATTTCATTTTTTATCTTTTATCATTAGACTCCTACAGCTTTAAAATGATTTCCCCCCTAGAAAATGCAAATCTATTCCTTTGTAGTGAAAACCATATTATACATGCAGCATGTAACTTTCAAAACTTTAGTTAGAAGCAGCAAAGCAAGCTGTCAGACATTTCAGTAATTGAATTTCCTTGAGAATTACCTTGGTTTGTCAGCTCTGACTTTGCTGTCAAAAGAAAGGAAATAGCCAGGGAATTAATCTAAGGTAACACAGGGGGTATTTTGATAATGCCAAGACACAAACATTAAGTCTTTTCTCTGGAGGTGTTTTGAGGTAGGGTTCCCCACCCCAATCCGGGTGGGTTCATTTTAGCCTTAAGTCATTATTATCTTTTGCAGAGTTCTGAGAATTAACTAATGACCTATCAAACTGCAGTACAAAGGATCCTTTCTTCCTGCATAGAGATGCACAATATCATTGCTTAAAAGGCCCAATATACCCTTTGCCAATTACTTCATAAGTGCAATTCATCTTTTACTGCTTCCGCACTCGAATTACTTGTAAAAAGTTTAGTGGTTAATTAGCCTGGAAGGAAGTCCAACTTATGAAAAACCAAGCAGTGGGAAAAAATAGCCATAAAATTAATGGCTTACTCTCTGGTTCTTATTTTATAGGAGAATGTTAATCAGACTCTGTTGGAACCATACCTTTGACTAGCACTCAGCCTCCTTTATAATCAGCTTCAGAAGTATTCCTTTCTGGGTTTTCCCCTTTGGCCTGTTCTTTCCTCCAAAGAACTTGAATGTATTAGGAAGAGATTGACAGCTCTCCTAACAATACCAGCCAGTCCTCTACCTAAAGGGAAACATGGGGCTAGTCACTTTTACTCTATTGGAACCCACCTGGAGTTACATTTAAAGTATAAATCTGTTATACAAAACATGAAACTAATAAAATATATACTGCTGCAGCTAAAAGAAAATAGGCAGTATTTGAGCTGTGAGACCTTCATTAGACAGTGGATAAAACTGGAAAAGGAAAGAATTGTATAGGGAGTAAATTACTGTATTTACGGCTAGCGCTTCATACCTGCAGAGAAGACTCCAAAAAAATCAGGTCCTAGGGACAACTTAGCCACTGAACACACATTCCGTTTTGAGTCCATCATAAGGATTCTTAGGGGGAAAAGGAAACATTAAGCCCTCTCACTGGTGAAGTTGATAAAATCCTGTTTTTGTAAATTCTCCACATATTTTGGCAATTGGTCTGTCTGCAATTCTTAGATTAAAAAAAAAAAGGTTTGTTGTTGTTGTTTTTTGTGTTGGGTTTTCTTTTTCAGGCAATTTGCCTTTCATTTTACAAATCACAAGAGAGTATCTATTTTTAATGTTGTAAATACTGTATATCATGGCACTGTTGGTTAAACTTATGTGTTTGGTCTCACACAAAACTGCAAGTAATTAGACCTAGCATTTTAGTGTTGTATCTTCATTTAATCGAAAACTTCATAAAAAACTAATGGGAAAAATGCCAGCTGTTATATTAAGCCCATCTAAACCCACTTTTTTTTTTTTTCATTCCTCCAGAAATCTCGAGTGGCAATGTTTTTCCTTTCAGAAAGTAAGCATGATCATATAACTTTCCACATATAGTTGTCTCATAATCATAATTCTGGGTGGTTTTCCTTGAGTATATAACAGAAAAAGAATTCATTCTGAACAGTGCTGCATCTTTCTGATAAAATATATAAGTGCTCATGAGCCTCATGTAGCAATGCCCTGTAACAGCTCACAAGCTTTTCAGTTTCTCTTAGAAAAGATACTGCATGTGGCTGAGAATGCCATCAGCTGTATAAACATCCAGTGTTCTGGGTGCTTGTAAACATCCTTTGAAACTGAAATTCCTCTTACAGGCTTTTCTTTTCATTAGACTGACTATGTAAGAGCATCCAGATCCATTAGCAATACTCTAGGGCACTACACCTGGCCTCCAGCTGCCATTCCAAAATGACACAAGTCCCATGTAGGTCATCATATCAGTCACACCGATCTTGCGTAAACCAGGGCAGCTTAAGTGATGGTATACAAAATACAGGATTCAGGCAACTGATGTTATGTGTCAGAGGAGCTCAGCCCAATGTCACAGTCTTTAATAGCACATTTAATAGCACAAAATATAATACTTAAGCCAACATTAACATACCACACAATTTATTGTGCCCATAAGCAGTCCAGCAGCTCAGCCTGTGATCAGTTAGTTCTTAAGGATTTCTCCTTGGACATGCAGAGGGCTCCTGATGTCAATCACCATGAGCATGCGCTTATCCATTTTGGTCCTGTTCCTGGGCTCTACTATTTCCGTGTTTGGTTCTTGCATGACTTTGTTAAACTGGGTCAGTGTCCCTTATTTCTCACCCTTCTCACTTATTGCCCCATGATAAGTCCATATAGGGTGACAAATTCATATAAGAACTTGTGACATGACTGCTGTTTGTGACCATTGTTTCTCATCTAATGACTTCAACATCATTTTCATATAGCAGTAGCAGCACCCACAAAATTACACCTTTGCTTACCCTATCTGTGACGTGATATGTTAGGAAGATCCAAGTGATCCTGACATAAATTTCTAATCCTGCCAGAATTATTGTTTCCATTTTTCCATTTATTAAGATGCTGGAAGGTACAAAATCATGTTCAGCTGATGCTTTTCTGGAATTTAACAGCACTAGAGGTGTATCGGACACAGGCTATCCAGGTCTTTTTTGTAGGGACAATACTATTTTTACACTGTTTCTTTCCAAGCTGTTGGACAGAGATGATGGGAACTAGCTGCTCTATGTCTAAACTATACTTAACTGTAAATGACTTCAGCTCATACCCTAAAGTAGGACCTACTGTCATATATTACTCTGTAAATTACAATGTCTAGTAAAAATAGTATATATACGTCACCTATTTAGTTCTTATTTGTGCCCATAAAAACTATCTGCAGAAAGTGAGACAAAAGTGCTAGAATAGGATGTTATTTTGAAGAAAAAAGTCTAAACTATACTATATTTTCAAATAGAGCTTTTTACTGTGATATCAGCAGGAGCCCTTCCTTGATGTGGCCTGTATTTTTGCTTATGTGACAAGCTAAAATCTTTCCCTCTGTCACTGTTAATTCAGGGCAACATAACATGTAAGTGAATTTAAGTGAATCTTAGATTTTTTATTACAGTCCCTAAAAAAACCTTCACATATCTTTTTTCTTAACTCATCATGCCAGAATATACAAAGCCCCATCATCCTGGTTTTCTTATACCTGATTTCACACTGAATTTTCCTCATGTAATCATTAGCAGAGCTAGAGAATACAGTGTCACAGACACCTGTGCTAATTACTGTCTGCAGGATCTCAATTTCAGCATAGTTCTGGCAGTCATAGTTTATCTGTTTTTTTTTCAACTCCAACTCCAAGCAGAGTTATTAGGTTTATTACAAGGTTTTGGAAGGGATTTTTTGGTGGCTTTTTTTTCCTCTTTAGGAATGGACAGTATTTTTTTTTTTTTTTTCTTTTTTTTAAATCCATACGTATATTTCAGTATATTTCAGGATGATTTTGCTATGTTTTTTGTTTAACAATTTGGAGATCATATGTTTTTAGCTAAAAAAAAAAATAAAAATCCCACTTTACTGCTGCAGATTTTTTGTTAGGGCCCTTTTCAAAATGAAATTAAATGGTTTACACTCAGGTTTATCTATTGCTGACATATAAAAAAAGACATTAATTTTTTTTACTTTTTCAGGCCTAAAATGTTTGTATTACATTTACACTCTTAGCATCCTAACACTCAAATTTCAGGACAAACCAATGCAAAATGGTTCAGAGATGCCTATGGTCAAAAACTCTTCTCTTTCTAGTGCCTATTTCTTTCAGCCATGCAGTTAAATGTTGTTTGAGCTTCCATGAGTTCTCTTTCACACTTGTGAAGATCCAGCCTCTGGCGAAGCTTTAAAACCCCTCGTTTTCTCCCGAGGCATCAGTGTAGAGGGTGTTTAAGCTACAGCCGAAGGCTTGACAACAGCTCAGGTAGACATCCTTAGTCAGCTGGTACTGCTAACAGGGCAGCTGTCACAGCATGGAGCTCAGTGTGGGCTATCCACCAGAGTATCTACTGAGATTCTTGGAATAATCTGAGTTGTATTTAGATTTCACAGAGCACTATATCACCCATTGTGAAAACGTCAGCTGACAGGCCTTGATGTAATTAATGGAAATTCAAATTCCATCACTGAAATAATATTATCTGACCACAAGTAAGGAAATTCCACCTTGAAGTTAGTGGTGTCCATAAATGAATCTTCAATGAATAATTATTATTTAATTATTATGTCCCTGCACTAAACTTTCCATGATGTCCTACTGAGTTCCTCTGTAGCTGACTGCAACATTTGCCTTGAAAAATGAAAACTTGCATATATACCGGCATATTCTAGTACTCCAGTATCTCAGTGGAATAAAACAGACTACATTTCAATATTTTTGTGTCTCTGTTATTACGTATTTTTAAATCTGAGACTAATCAGTTTTGCAGGTTGTCTCAGAAAATTTTGAACACAAGGTAACTTTTAGTCTGTAGTTAGCATATTGAATATTAGAAAAGATTTTTTGAAAAATAAAATCATTGTCATGATATCCCCTTACCATTAGTAAGAAAATATCTGCAATATTCAAACATCGTGACAAAATTGTATGGTCAAAGATAGTTTTGCAAGTCTGTTTAACAGAACACCTAAACAGATAGATCCTGGAAGCTGTTGCATACAGAAATTAAAAAGATTACTTCCCTTACTTTTCTACCTGTAATAATTCCTTATTGCATGTTTTGGTTGCATCACAATATAACAGGCTATCAGAAACTTGGTTTGATTTTTTTTCCCTTGCAGTTAGTCATCTCAGTACTCTGTGAAGTTTGTACTGTTACCTTGGGAAAATTTTGCTGGGCATTGTATACCTGCAATTAAATTTTGAAATCTTCCAAAGTATTTCTCAGAAGAATCTCTAATAGTAAGGCTCTGAAGGTCTAGTACTTTTCAAAGAACAGCCTCCAGTTTTACATAATAATGTATAAATATGATATACCTTTATAATGAAGGTTGGTTTCTGTTTTTACAAAATATAGCCTTCCTGTCAATTTACATTGTCAGACCACTGGTCAGAATGATTATGTTATGCAGTATACTTTCTCACTATGTTGATATGCTTTTCCTGACAGAAAGAAACAGACAGGAAATAATCAAAACTTAATTTACTTTAATGTAGTGAAAACATTGTTTTTCATACTCATGTTTTTGTCTTTCAGTTCTACTTGCCAATTTATAAAATCTAGCAATCTGAAAATGTGACTCCTAATGAATAGTACAAATTACAGACCCTTTAAATTATTTAGGCCTGCAAAGAAGTGCAGGGTTTTTTTCTGGAATTCCTAGATTCACTCTTCAGAATCTTTCTTGACAAAGCTCATAGAATTAAGCCAGTTTTTATTTTAGTTCTTTCGAAGCATGAGTTTAAGGCATGTGTATATTACTAGGATGGCTACTCTAACCTCTAGCTTCCACTGAGCTACCAGATGAACAGAGTCTGGTCCTTTTGATTGATTTCAATTGTATTTCTGAAGTTATTCCATCAACTCTTTTTGATCCCTTTATCTCTGTAGTGGGTTTACTCGCATTACCTGTAAAGACTAATTTGAGGATAGTACCATCCTGTCTGGTACAGACCCATGCCAATAAATCATTTACTTTCCCTGAAAACTTTTGATCCTGTTTGATAGCACCTCAGTGGTCTGAAGGATCCACAGTCTTGCTTATGAGGTTCTTTTGATATATTTGGAGAGTTTTTGATATGTTTGGTCTGTTTGTTCTTACATCTTCCCATTTTTTTATTTTTTTTTTTTTTAACTCACCTGTCAAAATCTATGTTTTAGAGACAGTATAAAAGAAGGGATAAAATATACAGGTAACATATTACCTAGTAATAGGGCAGCTCCTCTCTCCTCTTTTACGTTTCAGTATTTACTTCAAGATCTTTGTTTCCATTTGCTTATATCTTTGTACCCCTAGGAACAGATGTATATGTACGACTGTTTCAGATGACGGGAGAAATTCTTGTTTCCTCAATACTGTGGAAATTGTTTAGAAAGAAGGAGTCTTACCTGAGGAAAACTCTAGAATACTTACTTAGGTAAAACACTGTGAGTTTTATGATGGGACAATGCCTCTCGTACTGAAATTGCAATAGGAATGCCTGCAGCTGAATAAGGATTTGTTCTTTCTTAGGTGTGTTATCCTGGGAAAGATATTTTATTCCAAATAGTCTTTTCAGTTGAAGTAAACACAGAAAATAAAGAAAACCCTTTGGGGAGCAAAAATTCTCAAAGCGTTGTCTATTACTGTATCAGGGTAGAAAGAGGGAGAGAAAGGGAGATGTTACACTCACTACAGTGAGGGGCTGAGGAAGCAGCATCTTTGCCTCACATCCTTATTTCCAGGATAGGGTGGAAGAAATAATTCTGTGTGAGGGCAGAATAAAATAGCCACTTCCTGTTACAGGGAAGTGAACCTGATGAGGAAAAGTGGTTTTGAATCACATCCCATCAGTGGGAAACCTGAACAGAAGGTTTGAAGCAAAAAACTTATTCTAACCTATGTGCTAAAACATTCATTGGCTGCCATGTAGCAAGGAGTAAGGGAAATAGCATTTGAAGGTTGTGTCTGTTGTTTTATTCTCTTGTAAAAAAAAAACCCAAAAACACAAATTAGTTTTTTTATTTTTCATGTCTGTTTTTTAAGAAAAGCAGATAATAGAATTAGTTCTATTTAGTATAAACACTGGAGAGAAAACAGTGCAGGTCTACATTCTGTAGAAATTACTTTTGTACTGTTATGGTTTTTAACCAGAGATTTTAGTTCAGAAACGATATGATGGTATTATTCACTTATCTATCAGGAACACAAAATATTTTAAATTTAGAATAGATGTAAATGTATGTGATAAACGAATACATGCAATTAGAGCCAAAACCCTTGGGAATAATTATCTGTTAGTAGCACCGGTAAATGAATTGTAAGCAGCTGAAGAATTTTGAACAAAATTACAAAGAAATACTCTAACTTGAAGGTACATATTGAGAAGTGAGAAGGAAAAGAATAACTAGAATGGGTAGAGGAATTAAAAAAAAAAAACGCACAACAAAAATGAAACACAAACAAAACCCACAACCACACAAACAAACAAAAAAGCCCAACAGAAACCCCAAGAACCACAAATCTGCAACACTGCTAGAGTACAGTAAAAGTGGAAATAATGATTTTATTCTGTTGACCTGTGGAACCTCAGCTGAGGTAAATTACCATGGCTCAGGTGTTTTCAATGAAGCTATGACCATTTCAACCAGATGAAGCTTGGTCTCGCAGGCATACAAAAATAATTTCTGGGAAAATGTGAGTTAAAATACTATTTTATATAATGACATCTTTATTTCTGGTATGATTAAGTATGCTTCTCAATTGCTATCATTTTGTTGACCACATCATGGTAGAGACGGTAAGCTGCTAAATACTAGGGTGATCTAAATCCCCCAAGATGCATGGATTTTCAAAATGTAGTAACTGTTCTAATTGCTTTAACTCATCCCATATTTCACAGATAGACAACTTTATTCTCTCTCCCCATAAACTAATAGAAAAATCCCTCTTCTGACTTTGATAATAATTTTGGTATCCAACTCCAAGAGCGCTTTATCTGGAGTTGGTTTTCTGTAAATATTTAACTTTTATTTAAAAAAATTTAAAAATACTTTTTTCAAGCAGATATTATCATTTGAGTAGTGCCATTTCTAATCAAACAGATCTGATGAACTTTGTTCCACTGATGGAAACTGCAGTATTTCAAAAAGTTATCTATGAAGTGCTCGTATTTATATCTCTGAAGATTTTTTTCCCAATCTTGCTTAAACTTTACCTAAAAAAAAAAAAAAGTATATATTCAAAATTTCTAATCATATTGAGTAGCCATTACTGTCACTTCTAAGCCTTTAGGCTTTTCATATCTTTCATCCTCTCATGCCAAACAGGTTTGTTACACACTCAGGTTATGTATGTCTTGTATGCTTTTACAGCAATAGGAAGGAATTACAATTTGTTCCTTTCTGTTGTGTACCTCATCTGACCTCAGACACTACATAGCTGAATATTAAGAAACAGTGGCTGGGTTTTGTAGCTTCAGAAACATACTTGACAGCAGAAGAAACCTTGTTTTGGGGAATAAGATTAATATGTTATACTTCATGCTCTGAGCTCAGGTCCTAGAAAAAAAAAAAATGTTCTGCACGTTGCATGTTTGGTCTGCGTCTCTCGAAATATGCTTTGAGAAAACCGAGGTAATATTATTACTTTGTGTTCAGATTTCTTGTTACTTACATTTTGTATGAGGGGATCAGCTAAACCTACGTAAACTCTACCCTTCCAAGCTAGAGTTATTGTTAGGTTACTTATTGTATTTTTGCAAAAATGTTTTACTCCAGTAAATTGCTCAACTGATGTTTGTAATTCATTGATTAACGCAGTTTTGCCCACATATAACAACAACAACAGCAACAACAAAAAGTCCCGTAATTATAAGATTGCATACTCTTTTGTAAAAAAATATCACATTTGCTACGGTTGCAGATAGAGGCATAATACATTTGCGATAATAGGAAGTAATCTACATATACCAGTGAAGCAGATGATAACATTACAGTCATTTGTGTGAGAAGCATTTTGTAAACTGTACTGTTGTAATGTCTCATGGATAATACATAATGTTGGAACTGTTAATTTTCCCATCACCAAGATAATAACTAGCAATACTTATGAAATTTCACAGGGACAAAATATGAAACAAATGTACAAGTAAAGACCCTGTGTCTGAACCTGTTGCAGTGCATTTTGATGCACAGCTTCGTAAAGAGTACCCAGGTCTAAGAAGAGAATGGAAAAAATGGAAACTAAATGAATGATCAATAAACAGTATCACGAAAAGGATTTAGCTAAATCTTAACACTGCTTTCACAAACTCTATAATTTTTCTTTAAAGGCAACCCAGAATAGTGATTCAATGACTATATTAACCTTGTCTAGTTAGTCTTTTTCATAGCATAGAAACATAAAGTGGGATATTTTGAAAGCCCAAAAAAATGATTTCTCAGGAGTATACTTATTCTGCACAAATTTCAGTGGAGATGCTTAAGACATATGGGACCCTAATGAAAAGCAAGTATTCCCTGCTTAACCTACCCAGATACAAGAACTTTTGGTTTTTTACATTACTGACTAGAAATCCTCAGCCAAAAAAAAAGGGACTTAACTGCTATGACCCAAATAAATTATAATCACCAGGGTACTTTGTTCTTCACAGTCTATACCTCAAAGATGACGAGGACAATTTTTTCAATTTTAAAGAAGCTGCATTGGTGTATTGTAGCTTTTTGTCTTTCAATTTGACATAGGCTGGTT
This sequence comes from Strigops habroptila, assembly GCF_004027225.2. Taxonomy (NCBI): domain Eukaryota; kingdom Metazoa; phylum Chordata; class Aves; order Psittaciformes; family Psittacidae; genus Strigops; species Strigops habroptila. The sequence continues at coordinate 36,693,852 of NC_044283.2, read as the reverse complement.
AAGTGGACAACTGTTGACCAATTCAATCAGCTTCATTTGGTGATTTCTATTTGAAAAACTATTTGTACACATGCTTCTGGAACAGGTACCTGTGCTTTTTGTTTCTCAAGAGAGTTTTTGCCAAGCGAAGCTAAGGATAAGGGTGTAGAGAAAGAAATCAGGGCTGTTTATGTTACAAAATGTGAGTACATCCCTAATTGGCTATCCAAGTAGAAAACGTGTTGCCTGAACTGAGATATTTAGTATTTAGTGTAAAAGCTGACTGTGTCTCATTTTTTACACTTATTGGGCCTTACTTCTCCTTCAGGGAACAAACTTTTCATTTTTTTATAGGAAGGGAAAATCCCAAGTCTACAGAGACTGGTAGAAAAATCTCAGTCTTCTATGAATCTTGAATCAGGTCCTAAGTAAGTAGTTCTGATGGCCCCAGAGAGAAGCTTGTTTTCACATCACTTGGTGCAACATTCTCTGAAGCAATGTGCACAAATATTGTGGAAAAATTCTGCCATTCTTGACTGACTCCTGAATAATACTTGGAAATGCAGTCTGTTTCAAGAGATTCTGTTCTTCCTGAGCATAAAAATGGAGTGAACAATCTAAAAATAATAACCCATTCAATGATATTTGTGACTTTTAAAAAATGTATTTATGAAAATTGCTTTATGAAAAAAATCAGCTCTTAGGAAGAACGTAACTAATGAGAAAAATAGGTGAATAGGATAATATACACATTAAAAGCATCTTTACTATGTGCTTTGTGTGAGGTTTAGATGAATAGACTATCAAGGCACCATGAAGGAAAAAAAACCTATCAGTTCAATATGGAAAATACATGATGATATTTTATGACTTCGGTTAACAGGAAATGAGGCTAGGTGATATAAATAGCCATATCTGCCTTTAAAAACTATGATTTATGAAAACATTATTTCCATGAAAATATACATTCAAAATGAGATGTTCAGTGGGGCACACAGGGAAAAATGTGAAAGAAGTTTTTAATTTCAAATTAAAGGATGCAACGCTGGTCACCTGCAAGAATTACATCTTTTTATTCTGGTTTTCATTGATGTAGTACTTGATCTTGTTTCTCATTAATACTAGGAACAAAAATGTTTGTGCATCTTTAGTGTTAGTTGGAAAGGCATGTTTTCTTTCCTTTGAATTGCAGCCAAATCCTGCACTAGGAGGTTCATGAGATTTTCTGTTTATGAATGGCACGCTAGTGATACATTAAGGAGCAGCTGCTGAAGCAAGGGTAGATGTAATATACCCTTCTGACTGAGGCATGGCTGAGAAAACAGTTGAACCAGTAAATCCTACAGAATCCAAGCACAGAAGAGTGAGTCTATCCAATTTCCCCTTTTACTATTTTATCTTTTGAATTATGTGTGAAAGCAGAGTTTGTCACAGACTACAAATGTGTTACAGAGAACTCAGGACTTGAGAACTCAGGACTTAAGAACTCAGTGGAATATAAAACAAATACAGGAACAATGAATAGAGCCAAGGACAGCGACAGCTGCAGACAAATGGTTTACTCTTGTTTCATGGGCTATCCTTTAAAACACTGCCAGAGAAAGTTGCACATAGTGTGATCCATGTCTGCTAGTGATGTGGTGAAATCAGTCATTACCTGAAAGGACTGAATTTTTCATTCACTTAATGTAAGCATTTTATGAAAGAGCTAAAAGTTTCAGGGTCTTTGTAAAAGACTAGAAATATCACCTATGCTTTAAACCAGATATTTAATCAAAAGGGATCAAAAGGGACAAGTAAATGTCTTTGTGTTTCCTATTTCTCCCAAAGGTAGATAGCAACTGTATTTCACTTCTCCAAAACTGATATTATCAATGTCAGTTGGTAAGATAGGATAATAATACCAATACCAATAATAATAAGATCCTTGAAATACATTCTCTATTTGAGTTTTGTGTGAAGCCAGGGCCTCTTAAACCTCAGAGGGTAAATATGTGGCTGGCAAGACAGAAATATGACTATCCTTCTTAAAGTCAATCTCTCAATCACTCGGGTCCATTATGGTTTATTCTAGAATAATAGAAGTAGTGGGTAACATATGAAACGTAAAGTACATTCAGAAGCTCAGTTCTTGCATTTGTCTGTATTTGTCTGTTTCCGTCACATACCCAAGAAAGAACCAACAAATTCGAACATACAGTCATCTTGAAGCAAAAGATCTACCAATTGCTGGTGTTTTACCTCCAGGATGAAGGAAGGAATTAGAATAGCAGGGATGTTGGAAAACACTCTCTACACAGACAGAAAAATTATTGGATTTCAGTCAAGAAAAAGATAACTACTACATATCATCATGACACAAATAAAAAAGGAGAAATAGTAGAAGGCTTTATTGGAGGTAGAGAAGAGGACCTGAATTGCTTGTGGTATTTACCATCCAATGTATCCAATGTCTCAAGCAAAAGAAGAGGGACAAAACTGCACATACTTTGGCAATTCCAGTAAAACAAACAAACAAAAAAAAACCCCAAAACATTCTTATGCTCATATGTTCATACTCTCACAATATTAACACAACCATAGAAGAAATGTGGATGTGGGCAGGCTTTCAAAGAATTAGCACTGATTTCCATAATTGAAAATGTTGTTTTGTGTTATTACATGCATTCATTTTCTTTTAGAAGTCTTTAATATTCTTCAGCTATATTCACGTGTTGCTGACTTCCATAATAAGGTACTTGGTAATAATATCCTACAGTGACACAAACTTATTCCTCTTAACATCCCAGTCAGTAAGAAGTTGCTGGGGACACAAATCAGAGTGATTAATAGCACACTATCTGTAGAGGTTTCAACTGTTCATAGCAGCTGTGTAATGGAATACTCGTAATGCCAATTTTTTTGTGATGTGATTGTAACCATCACAACAGTCATTTCCTGACATTTTTGAAACCTTTTCTTATTTGAGAATGAATGATTGCATGACTAACACATACTTTCTTAAAAACCATAATATTCACCTACAAACACATTCTTCTGAGGATCTTCGAAGTCATTGAAATAAGTTGGAGTTTTTGCTTTGCTAAAAGAAAATATATGATCAGAATTTAGAAAGGTTTTTTTCCTAAACTGAATTCTGTTTATGACCAAGATTGTATAGGCATAGCTGCTTAATATACCAGAAAAATACACATAATAGTTTTGTATACTGTTAGTTTGAGAGTATTCATTTGTTTAAACAAATGTATGAAAAGTCACTTAAAATGGAGCTGAAATCCAAGGCCAAGTCAAATATATAGGCCTTTTTAACTTCAAAACTACATCTGAGTTATCTATAGTGAAAAAATGGAAAAATAATAAAATTTATTTAAAACCTTTTTTTTTGTAGTATTTTCTTTATACAAATTCTTTTCACTCCTGTAAAATCAATTTAGTGGAAACTTTGGAAGAAGGTCCTCATAGTTTGCACAAACCTTCACCAATCATTCAAAATTCTTCACAATAAAAACCTGTTGAACCTTTCTCGAAGTTTTTAACAAGCTGTCAACATCTGCAGAGTGGTATTTATGTTTGTTTTCACTCTGAACTGTATCAGTGATATTCTGTGCTTCGCAGTGAAAGAGAAATTGTAATACAGTCCACTGAGGGCAAAAGAATCATAAAGACCTCATATGAGAAAAGGAATGATTTCTAACATGAAAAAAGGTACACAAAAACTTTTGGTAACGTATTTTGCTACCTGAAGTTCTTATATGGGTGGTCCAGATGTGGCTTTACAATGATACATAATGCTATACTATAACATCACCACATTACCATATGTACCTTATAGAGTATGAAAAGCTGAAGTACTTATTTTACATTTTAGAAGGTTTTCTGATAATCAGGACTGTCAACTAAATATCAGTGGCACATGCATCCAAATGAGTTAAATAAGTACACTTTTTTCCGTTTGCTTCCCCCCACCCCCCCTTTTTTTTTTTTTTTTGGTGTTAGCTAGATGATTTAGCTGAGAATTCATTCTGCAATTTCAGGTGTATTCTTAAGATTTTCTGATTTCCCACTATATATTACTGAAAAGCATATGACAACTCTTGTCTTTCATGGACAATTTTACCACAGTTATAATAGTCATGTATCAGTAATGAGAATTGTCTGACTCTTCTCTTTAGGGATTTTCCATTGTTTTTGACATATTAGAATCATTATGATTGGAGTGAAATTGGCATATGAGAAAACCTATTTTAAAATTATAACTAAAGCTTTTATGTGCAGCACTAAAATTTACTGCTGGATCTCAGTATGCTTAAAACCTGTTTCTTTTTCTCTGACACCTTTCATTCTGTGCACATCAAAAATGCTATACCTTTATCTTCTCTCCCATTTTTAGAAAGGCAGTATAATATGAACGCAATAGTCAGATGATGCACGGTGACTGGTTTCCTAGGGCTACCTCAACCAGATAACAAATGTAATATAAATTTAAGACCATTTCACATCCTTGGCAATCTCTAAAGAAACATACCTGACAAACACGCCCACCCTATGTGTCCCAGTCTTACCTTGCCCCCCTTTCCCAAAACCCCAAAGCCAAATTTGAATTTAATTTAATGTGGATTGTATTTTAATTTTTTTTGTACAATCCACATAAGTCATAAAAGTAATTTTTATCATTCTTCTGTTCAAAACCTGCTCTGGGTGCTATACCAGGGAATTAATAATAAAAAAAAACTCCAGGCATAATCTCTTCCTTCCTCATAAAAAGACATCACCTTTATACTTTGTTGCTACTAATTCTCATGGAATTTTGTACCTCTTGATACTAGCAATCTCTATGTAATATGTAATTAGGATGTACATAGGAAGTCTAATAGCAAGAGACAAGCTGTGATTCAGACTGACTGGTCCCTATTTATTGTTCCCTGCCTTTCACTTTACGACAATATTTTTCAGTCTTCTAGCATATACCCACATGCCCTCTCATCTCCTGTATCTGCATATGGCATGAAACATCAATCCTTTTATTATAACTTACTATAAATTATTATTATCTGTATTACAGGTTCCAGAAATGCTTCATGTATATTAAATGGACAATGTAACAGATTTTGTTTAGAATTTACCAGAGGATTCTCAGTGAATGTTACATATAGATATATATATACACACATAAATAGAGATATATATACACACACACTGCATATGAATGCATTTCAAAGCTTTTCTTCCTGGTTGTTATACAAATATTGCCAGGGTAAGAACTGGCTTTAAAATGCTATGGAACATCTGTTCTTCGTTGCCTGCATGAAGCAGATTTGTGTAGCAGCCCTGCTTATGTTAGAAAGCAGATCATAGATCATATTGAGTGCAACTGGCACTAATTGGCAAACTTGGCAGTTTGATCCGAAAGGCTAAAAACTAAATGGGCAAAGGGATTGACCTCCTTTTCTAAGTTAACACTGAAACACTCTGCTGAGCTAGTGCAGAGAAATCTGTTGACCCTATCCCTTTTCTATGGAGGGTTTTCTCCTCTGGGGCTGTCAATCCAGTCTTTTCAGTAGCGCTAAAACTACTAATAAATAAAAGTGTAGAAATACATTGCAAAACGCTTGAAATGCCCACATTCCCAGAAATATCTAGAAGGTCAGATTCTAAATATATACACCTGAAATGTGAATCATATAATACTGTGGAATGTTGGTATACTGGATTTGTCAAGTGGCATGACACGTATCTTCAGTGAACCTTAGTTCAGTAAAGTCTGCCCTGTGAGCTATATTTGGGAAGGGGCAGATGGAGAGATCTTTTTCTTCAAAATTTCCTGTCGCTTTTTTAGGGGAACATCAGAGAGCATACTAAAAGTTGGAAAATAATGAGTCAGTGCCGTGGTATTGCTAAGCCTCCACTAGGCTTTTTAAACCTCCTCAGGTAGGAAATATATTACATTAATACTTTATTACTCTGCCTTACTAGGAAAAAGACAGCTTCTGCCTCACAAAGCCCTGTATCTACAGCAGCCTTTCCCTAGCTATGTCATAGACATGTCTCAGTGGAAAACTTTCAAAAGTGTGTACATTATATCTTAGTAACTAAGTTCGTACTTGTATCTTAACACCTAGGTTTGGAGCTGATATTTTTATGTGGCATTTGGTTTGCAGATTCAGTTATAGGAGTATTTCCAGATTACAGTCTTTCTAGCCCATTATCTTATATTTATTCAATAGCTTTGTAGCACCTCTGCTGAAAAGATGTAAATACCTTTGTATTCCTAAATATTGTAATACTTCATCTGTTCTTCTTTACTCTCCGTAGGTGTTATTAGCCCTGCAATTGTTGCGCTTTGCTGTTTGGGAAATCACCCTGGGAAGGCAAACCCTGCAGATGAGTGACAGGCTTTTATCACTTTCTTCACCCCCTACCACCCAGCTGGCTGCTTAAGGGACTCCAAATTTCTGCTTCAGTGGATGGCAAATACCTTTGCGGGACTTGCGCTATGCCATTTTTTACAGAAGAAATACAGGTGAAATTTGAAGATGTAGCTCTAATGCATTTACGATTTAATATGTTAATAATGTATGTTTTCTTTCACAAGTGAATGAAAGGAAAAAAAAAAAAGAAATTCTAAAAATATTTACTTTGTGGAGGGCAGACCTTAAATGTAAGAAAATATCATATGCAAACTGGGGAGATTCAGGCCAAGTCCTTCCTGGCTCTGCAAAGACAATCAGCAAAAAGTCTTAAATAGAAGAGAAAATGATGGATGCAAAACCCATATGTGGTTTATCAGGCAATCTGCTGTTTGTAGCCTTTTGACCAGCCACGATAGGCATTCCTTTTTGAAGTTTATTGATTATTCATTCCATTTTACACAGGAAAATGTTTTATTCTAGAAATGCAAGTGAGCAATTTTAGTTCATGATTTGTTAATTTTTTTATTCAGATTTATACCCAGACCCTAAGCATTTTGTAGGCCTTTTCTTGGGCCTTATGCTATTTGCTTGGGGTTTATACTATTTCCTATTCTTTTTCGTTTACATGATATTTATTGCTTGTAGAGCAGAACAACAAACTGCCTTACCTCAGTATAAATTGGAATTCTATTAGATTACAGCAGGTAGGGATCTCATCCAAGAATTTAATGTCAAACAGTGAAATGTGGATGTTTTCTTGGGCTAAAGGTGCTACATATTTTTAGAAGAAAGAGTGTGATTTTCTGCTCTATCGCTTCCTGTTCATGTGTTAGGTTTTCTGTATAATCCTTTGAGCTTCACTGATTATTACAGTCTCAGTAGACTTTGGGTCATTGACTTCAAAGCTACAAGCAAAGATTATTAAAAGTTGCTATTTTAACCATTATACATAAATATTTGCTCACATATCCTATACTGTCACATCTTAATGTCTGAAATATGTATAAGATGTCTTCTATACACAAACTACCTTTATTAGGCTGCAAGAAGTTACAAGCATAATGCAAACCACAGAGCAAGCCAGGCCGTATTCTAAGATATTAATACAACCTCTGCCTCTTTTCAAAATCCCCTGACACATAACTTTACAGGGAGTGTGTTGGTCACAACTTTCAGGAGCTGTGTCTATCCATAGGAAGTATATAATATTGGAACTGTTGTCTCATCTGTGAAGATGACATTTGGGATTTTTATTTGCCTCAAGGCATCTCTTGGCCTTTTGCAACATTTTCTTTTTATTGATGTACCTAATTGAATGCAAGAGCATATTGAATAGGTTATTTCTTCAAGATTGCCTCCTTTATTTAGAGTAGTTAATTTATATGTTTAATCTGTCACTTTCTCATCTTTTTTGCTGTTCTGCAGAGTCTCATTTCTGGCTTTCTGTATCTCTTGCTGGCCATAAAAACATTCCTTGCACATCCTGATCACCATCGTACTAAACTTTCTGACAGGTAATTAGTGATCAGAACTGTGATTAGCATTTAAGTCTTCTTAGGCAGTTTATTTAAACAATTTTTAACCTAGAATGAAAGAAAGGAAGAAAGAAAGAAAACACAACAGATTGTAAGATAGAAGGGGAAATAAAAAAAGGTTCTGCAACTATACAAAGTTACACACATGTGTGTTTATATATATAATCATTAGTGGACCTCCATCCTCCTCAGCCTGAGAGTACTGTTTATATACATTTTCCTTTCAGCTGCTTCCTCCAAATGTCAAATATTGTACGAATTAACAATTTTCACACAAAAATTATAGGAGGTTTTATGTTCTTCATTACTTTTTAAATACCACTTACTCTACTTCTCATCATTGATACACTTCCCTGGAGAGATCAAAACAGTTTTTAAGAGAACTGTTAAATTCAAAACTGGTGGTCATAAAATATTGTAATGAAGGCTGATTAGTACATAAATCCAATTCCATATTATCTGTAAAGTTGGAAAGATTTAATGATAATATGCTGAAAACTGTTTTGGTCTACCATATGCTGTACTGTTTATAAAAGTATTAGTCTGAGATACCTAGAATCCTTTCTTTTTCTTTTTTGAAGCTCCTGAATGATGCTTATTTGTCTGTTTGTCTGCTTGCCTGTCAAAAATGTTTATTATCAAATTTAAACTGTTTCTGTTTGTCATCCTGCCTATTTTCCCTGATTAGCCTGAAGATTTTAATGAGAAGTAATAGTTAGCAATATTTAAAATAATTCTGTTGCATATTTCTTCTGGTTTTTGCTTTTTTCTTTTTCACTTACAAATGAAAAACATACCGAGTGCTGCATTTTAGGGGGTATAGAATATGCAATTTGAATACTTCTTAATTTTCTCATGCTTAGATTATAGTACATACTAATCAAAAGAGCATTGCTTTATTCAGGTGGAGCATGCTGTAAGCTTCGAGTGCAGTTAACTGACATTAGAGAATTAATTAATTGAGAGGGTAGCAGTATGATAAATGGGGTATGAGTAGGAACTCCAACAGGATTTGATCTACCAGGAGCTCTTTCTATCTTGTCTAATCAGAGGAGGAAGCTATCAGTCAGTTTTGAATATGCTAGGAGACAAGCAGTATTAGACAATGATAAAGGAGCCTTCAGGCTCATGAAGTCATGATATAGTTGTCCAAATTTTCCATTATATAGTTATATATATTGTCCCATTATACAGCCAACCGAATTTTCATCAGCAAGTTGCTTCTATCCTATAGCAGAATATAAAATGATAAGTGAGGTATAGTAAACCTGACACCTTGTAATACTTCTATGGGTTGCTGGTGTGAATGTTGTTCCCCTACCTTGCTTTCATGTGTGTTTTCTGAATTCAGATGGATAACATGATCCTTATGTAGAGAACTACAGAATTCACTAAGATGAATACAAAAAATAGACATTATCACTTCTCTGGATAGATACATCTTTTTGAGGCAACTTCAGACTAGACCAGTCTATCAAGTCTTGCTATATTAAACACAGCAAAATAAAAGATCTGATTGCAATTCTGTTATCAAAATTCTACTAATGAAAATACATATACATATGAATTGTGTTAAAATAAGTTTTTTCTTCTATGTTCTTACAGGATATCTTAATGATTTTAGCTAAATGAAACTGGCAGCAATCAAGACATACTCCCTGTATACCTAAGCAGATTGTAAGTATTTGCAAAGTGCTGTGCTAGTATTTTAGTGTAGGATGTCCTAGGAACATAGTAATGTTATTCTGGAATTTTCATGAAGGTTATGCTATTGTTCTTCCAATTTTTCATGTAGCTATTTGAGAAAATGCAAAGAAAGTCAAGCTTAGCATTTTACTTTTTCTGTTCTGTTTGAAATTTCTTACTGAATTTGATCTTTTGCATTTCTAATAGAATCATGGTGATCATTAATAACTTCACACTTTTTCAAAACTGTCACCACAGAGAGAGGTTAATTACTTTTGGTAAAAACGAAAAGCTATGAAAAGAACAAGGTTGCCGACAAAGCTGAATCTACAAAACACTGACAAGCCAGCTTTGTTAAAACTCCACAAGTCCACAATACATGCTTCTATAAAATTTTAATGTTAACACTACTTTCGATAGTGATTTAAATGTAATCCAATGAAGAATCTTTAGAACATGCATATCAGACGCTCAACAGAATGCAGGAGGCTAGGAATTAATGACACTAACTGTATTCAAGGGCAGGTGAAAGTAAGTTTTATTTTCACCTCACCCAACTTTGTCTTCAAACAATATTGGGTGAGGTTAAGTGTCAATTGAAAACGATTCTGGGCAGAGCTTTCACAATGACTCATACATTTTTTTATACTGCAGAATCTAAACAACATCATAAATACAGCCCACAGAATCATCTGCTCTTATTAAGAACATCTGAAGTTGCTTACTTTTATTTTAAAGAGTTAAAAAGTCTTATGAACTGAACATAGCAAAATGGTGTTCACACATGAAAGCCAGAAGTTCTGAAGCAGTGTGTTCATTGCACTGACTGCAGCTGTACCTTACCAGGTTCTCTTGTCCTCCCAAGAGGCCCCAAGAGGATGAAGCGCTCAAAATATGTGTGTCCTTTCCCAGATTAGCAAAGACTTTTTCTTACACATTGGCATAAGATCAAAAGCACAGGAACACAGAACTGGAAGGTATCACTATCAGTCATTGTCATTCACAGAAACTATATCTTCTAATCCCTGTAGTGACTAAGAAAGCTCCATCACGTGGGCTTTTTAGCCAACTTACCCAGTTTGTGTGCTGCTTCAGAATTTACCTGTTGTGATGTTCAGCAAACTCTCCCTAATCCACTGTGGAAATATATTCAGAATCCATTCATAGCCACTTGCTGACATAGCACTTAATTTAAATAATTTGGTTTCTTCGCTCTGATGTATTTCTAGTCTCTTCTTCTCCTTGCCTTTCCTTCTCTCTTCATCTTGACTTCTCTGTAATTAGCTTACACGTTAATTCATCTATTTTACTCATACAATATTGGATCTCATTTTCTTGTGGTGCTAGCAGCTTATCCCTCTACTTTTGCCAGTTTCAGCCATTATCCTCAGTCTTTTCTTGTTTTTTCTTTTTTAATATTGTTAATTATCCTGTTCTTCATTCTCCAGTCCTACATGAATCCATATCTTTCCTGTATTGACAGATGCCATCAGAGTTCCTCTGTTTTCTGTGCCAGCACCATCAATGGAAAAAACAAGATCATCCCAGCTGATCCTTTAAAAAATCTGCACTTAATCTTTCTCCAGCTTTACACTTTCCCTAGCAACAATAATCATTACAAGTTTCTTCTTCCTGGAGATGTTACACGTTTGCTGAATTCCTTTGTTTTTTTATCTTTCTGGATTGTAACTAACAGAATTGTACATATACTATACATATGTGCATAAAGTCCAGGCAGTAAAAGCTTTCAATCAGTCCGTTTAATTGTATAAATTTACTAAACAATACTGCATTTAAAAAGTAAAATGTAATCTTTAAAAAAAAAAAAAAAACAAACAAAAAGAATCTGTACTTAGATGAAGCACATCATTTAAGCAACACATGATAAAAGCCTTCCTTAATGTTAGAAACTCGGGGTTTATATTATTTTCAGTCATGGAAGCTAGGGATTTGGGCTGAAGTTCTGACTTTATTGTAATTAGTATCAGCATTTCCAGTACTGTCAGTAGGAGCAGATTTTTACCCGTATTCTTAGTTTTTCAGATGAAAAATTAATTTTTCATATTATATTTGAAACAAGGAGCTCAGTTATTTTAAATACTGTATGATAGGAAGCTCATGAGGGAGGGATAGAATATAGGACATAAGCATCATCGTAGATCTGCACTTTTTTCGAAGTTTTAAGTTTATTGATTCCAAGTACACAAGGCCCGAAGGTGTCATTACATCATCTAGTCTGTTGTGTTGTGTATCACAGGCTATTACATTTTAGATAACCTCCAGTGAGCTTGATAATCTGCATTTGCTAATACTTGTCTTACAAGAAGTATAATTTTCACTAAAAAACACCAGAAGATAGATACAGAATTAATCACTTTCTTTGTTGGTTGTTACCAAGCTTAATTATCTCACTATTAAAATAAATTGTGCTTTTACTTCGAATTTGAATTTTTCTGACTTCAGCATCTAAGCACTGATTATTATTATGCCTTTATGTTCTAGATTAAAGACCCCTATAATACCTGTATTTTTCCCCATGAAAATCAGGATCTCATTTTCTTTAGGTGTTCTCTACCTTCATGCTTTAGTCATGCTGCAATCATGTCTGTCAAAATTATATCAAAATACTGTTGCACAAAACTGTTTTTCTTTTTTCAGCAGAGATTTGGTTTGCAGTAGATTTATGAAATAACTGTTTTTTTCATCCTGTAAGTTTTATGTTAGCTTGTAATAGGACCATGATACGAAAGTCATACGCTAATATCTTTTTTTTTCCCTTCAACAGTTTGACATGTTAACTCCTCATTCTGCCATCCCATTGTGGTGTTTTGAGTTGTTCTCACAAAATTCTGTACATTTCCTTTAAAAAGAGAGCAGCAGAATGATTTCTTTGTTAGAACATAACTTCATTTTGAAAATGAATATAATACATTGTTAAAGTCTCTTGAGACAGTAATGTTAGTGCCTTGAAATAACTCATGAGAATAACAAATCAAAGAAGGAATGTATAAGCTCATTCATCAGGTACTTATATAGAAAAAAACCGCTGAAGATTTTTACCTGAAAGTCTAATTATATCAGTTTTAGAGGTAGGAAACTAAGTTCCCCAACACAACATCGACACTTCACTGGAAAGGACAGATGCATCCACCCAGAACAAAAAAAGCTATCCCTAGCCATCAGCCACTATTCATGCACGTTTCTTACCATGTTACTTAATATGTTCCATTTTATGTGATTTTCAATTTTTTGACATCTACCAAGATCAGATGTTGAAGAATTAAAATAAAAAAAGAAGATTTGTATGAATCTTGTAATACTTTTCTTCCATGAGAAGAAAAAAAATAAATCAATTTTGCAGTAAAAGATTCTACTTGCCTGATATTTTTCTGTTCAGTTATAAGTTCATCTGCATCTGTATTGCCATATTAGTTCAGGCCCATATTGAGGCCTCAGGCCTACCTGAGAGGTCAGACCTAAGGTCCATACCCCCATGCATGTTGTCTTCTAGCCTGGTTTTTCAGCCAAGGCATTCTTTGTGCTGGAGAGAGCCATCAAGTTGTCTTCAAAGCGAAATTCATATTCACACTCAACAGCTACAGATAGTATGGCTAAACCAAGCTGTCAAACCAAGCTTTGACAGCTTGAGGTTGCACTCAAACATCTGTGTTCCTAAGAGCAGTAAAGATGTAACTAAGACAAACCAGGCAACTGAACTGCTGAACTTTTGGGATTCATAAATATTACCATATTCATAGAAATTGTCCAAACTGAGGGGTAATGAAAGTTAGACATGTTTTACTTGAAAGCTTTAATACTCATGTAATAGCAGGCCAATTAATTCTGAAAGTCAATTGTTGAGTAAACTTTTTACACACCAGAGCCTTGGCTACTCTGTGTACTCCAGACATTGCAAGTCTGGAAACAGTGGTAAAAATATTTGTCAGTTATGAATTATTCATTATTATAACTTCACTTGAAAATTTATTTAGTTTTTATCAGTCCAACCAAATAATGACTTAGAGGAGAAGAAATTATAAAAACAGAGCCAAACTCATTGTTTGATAGTTGTTATACTGATTCAAATCCAGTGAAATGGTAAGTGAAATGAGTAGGCAAGGTTATCAATACATTATGGAACTGTTTAACAATTACTCTTCTGTATAGTTAATCTGTAAGAGTGCAAATCTGATGTTGTGTCACACTGTTGACAAGGGTGTATACAGTTTTTCTCTATCAGTTAATGTTTTTTCCAGTCAGTTTGCCTACACTAAATTCAAGTACCATTACCTCACATCCCAGTCTTGGAAAAAATTTTTAAATTACAGGGTGTGAAGACAGAGACTTCTTGCATGTGCTAACTTTCTCAGATTGCATCCTAACATTTTGTCACCAGCTGCAGTATAAAGCTAATTTTATTAAGAATTCTCAATATTTGTCAGGCTAAAGCATGAGATAATTTATTAGGGTTTTTTTATTTAGAAATTTTCATTTTATTTTCTTTTCCTGATTCCATTACCTGAATGTGATGACTAATCAATTGCTCACATAGTGAAGTCTTGCTGAAAAAAATGCTTAATACTTTAAATGAAAGTTTTAATAGTAGTTTATGGAGAGTCAGCTTGATGTGGCAGTCCAGGTCTGCGTAAGCCTTAAACAAGCATTCTTTGAGTTTCATTAACAAAAAGGTGACACAGGAACAAAGCAATTGGGGATGGATCTACCTTACACCAGCATCACGTTCTGAAATTTAGAGTTAGTGTGGTAGCTCCTTCGCTTGTACTAGCTTGTACTCCTGGTACTGGAACAAGGCTTCTCATGATTTTAGATCATTTTCCAATTCCACTTATTGTAGAGCCTTCCATCACTGTCACTGTTCTGTCTGATGCCCTACTAACTGCACAGCTGGAGCTCTGGTTGGAATGGAGAATTTTATTTGATTCTTTTACATGAGATCTGTTTTCATGTCTTTATTTTTAACATTTAAAATCAAATGTTACAAATGATTGACTGGGGAAATACGTGCTGCAGGAAAGAGTTAAAAATTAAAATATTCAGAACTAGTATTTCACATTCTGATATGAAATGACAAAAACGTTTAATCTACCCACCAAACAGGTAGATTAAACATGCCTCATCAACACAGAATATGGCTCATTGACCTCAAAATACTTTTCCAAACTAAGAACAATTGGCAGTAGGATGCACCATGTCTGAAGTCTGATGAATACACATGTACTACCAGAAAAGTAAACTTAGAATGATCATGACAGCTATTTTGAGATCCAGGGCTGAATTAAGAGGCACTCAAATTTGACAAAATAAATGGATAACATAGAGATACAAAAGAACTGGATAATTTCCTTTCACTAAATATTTGTTACTAACAGAATACTTACCAACAAGCCGCATTAATCAACGCTAATGTAGTATTCCACAAAAAGAACAATGGTCAATATGTTCAAATATTACAGTACAGTTACCTTTGCACATTCTATAAGTGCCCATTTTTCTTTTTATTCAGTAGTCAGGCAAAGTCAGACACTGGATGGGCTCAGAATCACAACATTTTTCTTTGATATTGGACTTTAGCTGCTGCTCTGCAGATCTTTTTATTCAAAGCTGTTTATAGTAATCTGTTGTTTTGTCTTATATTACTGCCTCTCCCTTTTAGAACTCTATTACTTTGAACTTTTCTTTGCAATTTTCATTTCTCAAATGGTACTTCAGCTTCTCCATCACTCATTTTCAATGATATGTTCTAATTCAGCTGAAAGTAACATAAGTTTAAGACTTGGGAAAAAAAAGTTTAAAAAAGAAGGTTCTGTCTCAGCAATCACTGACTACAAGATATTCAAACAAACTCTAAAGTACAGTAAAAGTTATTCCTCCACAGTAGAAATTACAGAAATCAGAAGTGGTCACACTGCAATGACACTTTTGGTGTCACAAGCTGTAAGTGTTTTTTCTCAGATTAGTTGAAAGTGGATCAACCTTGTATTCCTAACAAACATGTGCTAAATCATAGTATTCCATTAAACAGGTTTTTTTGGTTTTTCCCCATAAGAAAATGCCATTTAAAATAATTGTCATGCTATTTTCTTGCCATCAGGATTTTTAACAGTTATGCTAATCCACTGCTATGAGAGTTGCGTATAGCAAATACAATTCATATCTATGTGCTCATGCAGCACACTTTAAAGAATTCTCCAAATGCTGGGAGTTTCTGAGTAGATGTTTGCAAGAAACTTGCAGATCAAAAGTAGTCAGAGTAAGTTGATTTATTTATCTCTATTTTAACCCATCATACTAAATTTAGTTAGGCTGAAATCACAGCTATCTTTCTATGGTGAGTTTGTTTCAGTATAAACCACTGAGCATTTCCTTTGAAAGTGTGTTTTCCATAGATGACTCCATTTGGATATCCTTTGTGAATTAGAAGAATGTAAAAATCAAATCTGCTCCTTTTTATTCCTTGTTGTATAAAACGAATGTTGTCTATTTCTGTGAGATTTCTACAGAATATCACAAGTTCTTATGCACTCTAAGCTATAGTTAAGATAATACAGGTTTTTTTAAATTTTGTTTAATTTTTCAACTGTCTGATAAATCTGTAGTAGATTTTAAATGTATTTTTATCTTTTAAGATACAGGACTAAAACAATAAAATATGACCCTAGTAATTTCTTAAACATATTATTAAAATGTTGAAAAAAGACTCTTGTTTTTTTCTCATCCAAATAAAAAAAAATACATTATGTGAAAATCTAAGCATTATCTTTTAGGTAGAAATGAGTGATACTCTTTTTTTTTTTTTTTTTTTTTTCCGCATATAGCCTGGTTTGCTGACAGGAGTTGTGACCCTGTGGGGGGCCCACGCTGGAGCAGCCTGTTCCTGAAGGATGCACCTTGTGGAAGGGATCTACGCTGGAGCAGTTTATGAAGAGCTGCAGCCCGTGGGAAGGACTCACGTTGCAGAAGTTCATGGAAGACTGTGTCCTGTGGGAGGGACCTCACTGGAGCATGGGAAGAGTGTGAGGAGGAAGGAGCAGCAGAGAGACTGTGTGACAAACTGACCACAATACTTGTTTCCTCCATCTCCCTGTGGTGCTGTAGGGGAGGAGATAGAGAAATAAGGAAGAAGAGGGGGTGGGAGGAAGGTGTTTAAGATTTAATTTTATTTCTTATTACCGTACTCTGTCTGTTAAGAAATCAAATTTCCCCATGTTGAGTCTCTTTCACCAGTGACAGTAATTGGTGAGTGATCTCCCTGTCCTTATACCCACAAGCCTTTCATCATCACCCTGTTCAGCTGATGAGGGGGAGTGATAGAGTACCTTAGTAAGCACCTGGTGTCCAGCCAAGGTCAGACCACTACAGTCCTTTTTGGTGCCCAAATGTGGTGATTTAAACTCAGCTGTCAACTAAGTACTACGCAGCCTCTCAACCACCCTCACTTTCTCTCTCCCTGGGCGGGATGGGGAGGAGAATTGAGAGAATGTAAAACGCATGGGTTGAGATAAGAACAGTTTAATAACTGAAGTACAATATAACACTACTACTACTACAAACAATATTAATAAAGGAAATAACAAAGAGGAAGAACATAAAACTAAAAGGGGAAAGAAAAAAAACAAAACCCACAAGTGATGCATGATACAAGTGATGCTCATCACCTGCTGACCAATACCCAGCTTGACTTGAGCAGTGATGAGTCCTTTACAGGTAACTCACCCAGTTATACCAAACAGGACATGCTGTGGTATGGAATACTCCTTTGTCTAGTTTGGGTCAGGTGTCCTGTCTCTGCTCCCTTTTGGCTTCTTGTGCCCCTCCTTACTGGCAGAGCATGAGAGACTGAAAAGTCCTTGATCAGGGTAAGTGCTACTGAGCAACAACTAAAACCTCTGTGTGTTATCAGCATTGTTAGCTAAAGTTGGACTAAAGTCAAAACACTACACTGTACAAGCTACTAGGAAGAAAATTAACTCTATCCCAGCTGAAACCAGGACACCAACATAGGCACTATAAGGACGACTATGGGGAAAATTAACTCCGTCTCAGCCAGAGCCAATACAATTCCTCAGATGATGTTTCTAATTTCTATACAGCTAGGCCACTCTAAGGACAAAATGGAGAACAAGCAGATTGAGTGGATGGTATTGCAGCCAAGGCAGAGACCAGTGAAACCTTCTAATTAAAAGTGCACTAATCAGGATGATATTAATTATGGCTTGCCTTGAATGCTGGTACAAACCTATCAAAATAGTGTAACCAGCAACAGTATATAAAACTTTTGTGAACTCTGGTGGTATGCCAGACACAATATATAAGCATTTTACCTAAGTGTGGGAGCAATGTGACCAGCAAAGGTGCAGTTGCATGTAGGAGGCATTCAAATGAGAAAAATTGCAATCCCAAGATAAAGAACAACAAAAAAGATAAACAAAAGGGAGTGCAGGTAGGTAGAGCATCTTGCCTAACGTAAAAGAAGGATGACCATCAAAACCAAAACCAAAATAAGTAGCATCTGGAGCAGCATCTGAAATCCCATTTGGGTGGAGGCAGCAAGAGGCATAAAATGTCAGTGAAGACAAACTTACTCTGCTTGTCCTTTCTCTCCTCAAGGTGCTCTTCAGCTTTATCACCCATGGAATCAGTACAGACAACAGCGACCATGCACTAAACATATGGCATCACTATCAAGTTACTGTATACTCACAGCTAGTTCTGAATATCCAGTTTTCTGTGTGCAGAGATAATGATTAATAACACATAGGAAGTAACCATCAACACAAAGGGTTTTGTTAATGAGTGAATTTAGTGAATTTTGATTTTAAAGTTTAAAGAATGGCCTAATCTGTCAGTCTACTATCATGGTAATCTCAACTACCTGATAAATACACATAAACATTTATCTATAAATATGTATGTATACAGATACATTCAGTTCAAAAGTATATGTCCCACACACTGTTGTGTGAGTACTTTCTACTGGAAAGCATGCTCAGACACCAAAATAAAAGGCTTCTGCAAGATAAAACAGCTGTTCTAGTTTCCCCCTGAACTGGGCAAATTGCCTGTTTATGGAAGATAAGACAGTCTTTTAAGGCTACTTTCCTCCTCCTGCATGCACTTTCACTCACACTTACTGCTCTTTTTGAACCACAAAACCGAAGTAAGAAGTCAGGGACATTCTTTTTGACACAATATGAAGACTTTCAAGAGAAATGTTCATTACGCTCTAGTAAAAAAAGATGTTTTATTTTGAGTGTAGATTTAACAAAACTATTTTTGTCCACTCATGTCTCCTATTACTGCTTTTTAATTCAAGTTTTTAATTACAAGATATGAGGAAAAAAGAAAAGGAAATTAGTCTGAAGCCATATGTGTAAATTAATTATTTGACATTTTAATTTCAGATTCCTGTTACCAGTGATTCTCAACCAGCTTTCTGTTGTCCCTGAGAAGTCAGTAGAATTTAGTAGGAGGTTATAACACAATCAATGTATTCCTCTTAAATGATGCCAATATACGTAGTTTATGTAGTAACTGTCCACTTTACAAGATCAGAGCAAAGCTCCTATCAGCATGTGCGCCACCTAAAAGTAGGGCCCATTTGAGCCTATGGAGTAAACTATCACTAAGTAGCAGAGGTCCAGATGTGGGAAAATAGCACAGAATGGTTGTGTATTCGGACACAACTTTTGGTGAGCCTCTGTTTGAACCTTGTGTCGTGGTTTGAGCCCAGCTGGTAACTCAGAACCACACAGCCGCTCGCTCACTCCCCCCCCCCCCCCCCCCTTCTTCCTCCCCCCGCTCCCGGAGGGATGGGGAGGAGAATGGGAAGAATGTAACTCCCACGGGTTGAGATAAGAGCAGTCCTGCAACTAAGGTATAACACAGAACCACTACTGCTACCACCAATGATAATAACGATTAGTGAAATAACAAGGGGAGAGGATACAATTGCTCACCACCCGCCGACCGATACCCAGCCCGACCCGAGCAGTGATCTGGGCCTTCCGGGTAACTCCCCCCGGTTTACATACTGGGCATGATGTGCTGTGGTATGGAATACCCCTTTGGCTAGTTTGGGTCAGGTGTCCTGTCTCTGCTTCCTCCCGGCTTCCCCTCCTCCCTGGCAAAGCATGAGACTGAGAAAGTCCTTGGTTGGAATAAACATTACTTAGCAACAACTAAAAACATCGGTGTTATCAGCGTTGTTCCCAGGCTGAAAGTTAAAAAACACAGCACTGCACCAGCTACTAAGCAGGAGAAAAATGACTGCTATAGCTGAACCCAGGACAGTATCCACCCCTTATTCCATACCATTCACGTCATGCTCAGATCCCACATCTCTCAGCACACCATCACCCCTGTCCCATATATACACATATATATACACCCACACCCACACACAGAGAAAGATATCGTTCCCTAGTCCATGGACCAATCCCTGTAAAATTGCTGAACTCATCCAGTCCATGATGTCAGGCTCCATCTCTTGTAATAGTCTTTCAGGGCAGGAGGGACGGTACATAGTGTTGGGTTGTTGCCTGCTGATGATACCGCCAAACTCATCTGGTCACTGCTGAGCTCGTCTGGTTTCCTCAAAATTCATTCTTTGTTGAGGTGATGATCGGAGGGAAGTCAGGGTCAATTGCTGGCGACCTGAAGATATCTAGCTGGTGGGCTATAAAAGTGTTATAGAGCAGGCAAGAGCGTACAATTGAGTTCATTGGCTGTTTTCCCCCAAAATCAAATCCCCTTGAGGTACACATCGGACTTCCCCATCTTCCCGCATTACCCACCAAGTATATCCAGGTCCCTGAGCAAAAGCAACCCCACGAGTGGGTTTGCCTTTACCTGAAGCAGGAATAACCCAGACTGTCTTCCCCAACAAATTCTTTATGTGCACCACAGGAACTTTATCCCCCTCTACAGTACGTAAAAGTTCTGATTGGGCTGGGCCAGCCCTGTTGGCAGATCCCCTACTGTTGACCAACCAGGTGGCTTTTGGTAAATGTGTATCCCAGTGTTTGAAAGTCCCACCACCCATTGCTCTCAGTGTAGTTTTTAACAGCCCATTGTACCGTTCGATTTTCCCAGAGGCTGGTGCATGGTAGGGGATGTGGTATACCCACTCAATGCCATGCTCTTTGGCCCAAGTGTCTATGAGGTTGTTCCGGAAATGAGTCCCATTGTCTGACTCAATTCTCTCTGGGGTGCCGTGTCGCCACAAGACTTGTTTCTCAAGGCCCAGGATAGTGTTCCGGGCAGTGGCATGGGACACAGCGTATGTTTCCAGCCAGCCGGTGGTTGCTTCCACCATGGTAAGCACATAGCGCTTGCCCTGGCGGGTTGGTGGGAGTGTGATATAGTCAATCTGCCAGGCCTCCCCATATTTGTACTTCAGCCATCGTCCTCCATACCAGAGAGGCTTTAACCACTTGGCTTGCTTAATTGCAGCACATGTTTCACATTCGTGAATAACCTGGGCAATAGTGTCCATCGTTAAGTCCACCCCTCGATCACGAGCCCATCTATATGTTGCATCTCTGCCTTGATGGCCTGAGGTGTCATGGGCCCACCGGGCTAAAAATAATTCACCCTTATGTTGCCAATCCAAGTCCATCTGAGCCACTTTAATCTTAGCAGCTTTATCCACTTGCTGGTTATTCTGATGTTCCTCAGTGGCCCGACTCTTGGGTACATGAGCATCTACGTGGCGTACCTTCACCACCAGGTTCTGCACCCGAGCAGCGATATCTTGCCACAATGCAGCAGCCCAGATGGGTTTACTTCTGCGTTGCCAGTTGCTCTGCTTCCATTGCTGCAACCACCCCCACAGGGCATTTGTCACCATCCATGAGTCAGTATAGAGATAAAGTACTGGCCATTTTTCTCGTTCAGCAATGTCCAAGGCCAGCTGGATGGCTTTCACCTCTGCAAATTGACTCGATTCACCCTCTCCCTCAGCAGTTTCTGCAACTTGTCGCAGGGGACTCCACACAGCTGCCTTCCATCTCCGATGCTTTCCCACAATACGGCAGGACCCATCAGTAAACAAGGCATATTGCTTTTCACTCTCTAACAGTTCATTATATGGAGGGGCCTCTTCAGCACGCGTCACCTCCTCTTCTGGTGACATCCCAAAATCTTTGCCCTCTGGCCAGTCCATGATGACTTCTAGAATTCCTGGACGACTGGGATTTCCTATTCGAGCTCGTTGTGTAATTAGTGCGGCCCACTTACTCCATGTAGCATCAGTTGCATGATGTGTAGAGGAGACCCTGCCTTTGAACATCCAGCCCAGCACAGGCAACCGGGGTGCCAGGAGGAGCTGCGCTTCAGTTCCAATCACTTCTGAGGCAGCTCGAACCCCTTCATAGGCTGCCAGTATCTCTTTTTCAGTGGGAGTATAGCTGGCCTCGGATCCTTTATATCCCCGACTCCAAAAGCCAAGGGGTCGACCTCGAGTCTCCCCTGGAGCTTTCTGCCAGAGGCTCCAGGTAGGACCATTCTCCCCAGCTGCGGTATAGAGCACATTTTTCACATCTGGCCCGGCCCGGACTGGTCCAAGGGCTACTGCATGAACTATTTCTCGTTTAATTTGTTCAAAGGCTTGTTGTTGCTCAGGGCCCCATTTGAAATCATTCTTCTTCTGGGTCACGTGGTAGAGAGGGCTTACAATCAGACTGTAATTTGGGATGTGCATTCTCCAGAACCCCACAACACCTAAGAAAGCTTGTGTTTCTTTCTTGTTAGTTGGTGGAGACATTGCTGTTATCTTGTTGATCACGTCTGTGGGGATCTGGCGGCGTCCATCTTGCCATTTTATTCCCAAAAATTGAATCTCCTGTGCAGGTCCCTTGACCTTATTCCGTTTTATGGCAAAACCGGCCTTCAGCAGGATTTGGATTATCTTCCTCCCTTTCTCAAAAACTTCTTCTGCTGTATCACCCCACACGATGATGTCATCAATGTATTGCAGGTGTTCTGGAGCTTGCCCCTGTTCCAGTGCAGTCTGGATCAATCCATGGCAGATGGTAGGGCTGTGTTTCCACCCCTGGGGCAGTCGGTTCCAAGTGTACTGGACGCCCCTCCAAGTGAAAACAAACTGTGGCCTGCATTCTGCTGCCAAAGGGATTGAGAAAAATGCATTGGCAATGTCAATTGTGGCATACCACTTGGCTGCCTTTGACTCCAGTTCATACTGAAGTTCTAACATGTCCGGTACGGCTGCACTCAATGGTGGTGTGACTTCGTTCAGGCCACGATAGTCTACTGTTAATCTCCACTCTCCATTAGACTTTTGCACTGGCCATATGGGGCTATTAAAGGGTGAGCGGGTCCTGCTGATCACTCCTTGGCTCTCCAGTCTGCGGATCAGCTTATGGATGGGAATCAAGGAGTCTTGGTTGGTGCGATATTGCCACCGGTGCACTGTTGTGGTCGCAATTGGCACTTGTTGTTCTTCGACCTTCAGCAACCCCACAACCGAAGGATCCTCTGAGAGACCGGGTAAGGTGGACAGCTGCTTAATTTCCTCTGTCTCCAAGGCAGCGATACCAAAAGCCCATCTATACCCTTTTGGGTCTTTGAAATACCCTCTCCTGAGATAGTCTATGCCAAGGATGCATGGAGCCCCTGGACCAGTTACAATGGGGTGCTTTTGCCACTTCCTCCCAGTCAGGCTGATTTCAGCTTCCAGCATAGTTAACGCGTGGGATCCTCCTGTCACTCCAGAAATAGAAATGGGTTTCACCCCTTGATACCTTGATGGCATCAGAGTACACTGTGCACCGGTATCTACTAGAGCCTTATACTTCTGTGGGACTGATGTGCCAGGCCATCTGATCCACACAGTCCAGTAAACCCAATTATCCCTCTCCTCCACCTGGCTGGAGGCAGGGCCCCTCTAATAGTGATCACAAAATTCTCCACTTCTGTCTTGTAGAAAGGGATTAGTATTCCTTATCACAGGAGCTGGAGTAAAATCAGCTCTTTCGCTCCATCTGGGAAACTGCTCGCCAGGGACTGGAGCAGCAGCTTTCCTGGGAGGATCATCCTTGACCATTGTTCTCCTCTTCAGTTCACGCACCCGTTGCTCCAGAGCTGAAGTAGGTTTTCCATCCCACTTTCTCATGTCTTCTCCATGATCCCGCAGGTAAAACCATAGGGTGGCCCGTGGCGTGTACCTCCTATATTTTCTTTCTCGAGCAGTAGGGCGCCTTCTGTTAATAGCTGAGACATGGGTTGGTACGCGTGGAGAGCTGGATAGATCGGATAAATCGTCTCTCAATTGTTTGAACTCCTGGGACAGTTTTTCCACAGCTGAAATGATGGAAGGGGTGAGATTGTCTTCGAACTCTCGGAGTTGACGAATCAGGAAATCCACTGTTGGTGATACTCCGTCATTCCAGGTCATTGATGCCAATGTGTGGGCATATGATGATGGCGCACTCCGTGTAAGTTTCCGCCACATGGGTCGTGTACATTCGACTTCATCTGGATCTACGGATGTGTTCCTGGAATCCGGCCTACGATAGATCATCTCTATAATGGCTGATTCCCTCAGGGACTGGATGCCTTTCTCTATCGTGGTCCAGTTGGCTGAGCGATTCGTAATATCGTCTTTGTAGGGAAACCTTTCCTTCACAGCTGCCAGGAGCCGCCTCCAAAGACTGAGGGCTCGCTTCTCTCTTGCAATCGCTTTGTCAATTCCTCCTTCCTTAGCAAGTGATCCCAGCTGCTTGGCTTCCCTACCTTCTAGTTCGTGACCGTCGGCCCCATTGTCCCAGCACCGGAGCAACCAGGTGACAATGTGCTCCCCTGGAAGACGGGTGAAATCTTTTCGCATATTCCGTAGTTCGGCTGAGGTCCGGGGTCGAGAAGTGACCTCTTCTTCTTCTTCCTCTTCCTCTGACCCACGTAGTAGTAACTCTTGTTCAGGTGCTGT
The DNA here is from genome assembly GCF_004027225.2 of Strigops habroptila. Lineage (NCBI taxonomy): Eukaryota > Metazoa > Chordata > Aves > Psittaciformes > Psittacidae > Strigops > Strigops habroptila. Next base: position 36,669,277 of record NC_044283.2, on the reverse strand, counting down.
TGCATATAGTAATGGCACTGGGTCTTCATCTTTCTTCGCTTCGCGGGTTGCTCTTTGTGCCTTTCGTTTGCTTTTGCTTACAGGGGCAACAGACATTGTCACAAACTGGACATTTGGTTTAGCTGCAGTGTTTGTCACTGTGGTTGGAGTGGCTGCAGTGTCTGCCACTAGGATTGGAGTGGTTGCAATGTCTATTGCTGGGGTTGGTGCAGCTGTTGTGCTTGGGAGTTGAGTAACACCAACAGCTGCATTATCTGTTGCTGTCGGGGTTTGAGTAGCTACTGTGCTTGTCACTGGGGTTGGTGTAGCTGCAGTGCTTGGAGTAGCCATATTGTCTGTTGCTGTCGGGGTTTGAATAGCTACTGTGCATGTCACTGGGGTTGGTGTGGCTGCGGTGCTTGGAGTAGCCACATTGTCTGTTGCTGTCGGGGTTTGAGTAGCTGTTGTGCTTGTCACTGGGGTTGATGTAGCTGCTGTACTTGGAGTAGCTGTATTGACTGTTGTGGTCAGGGTCTGAGTAGCTGCTGTGCTTGTAGTTGGCATAGCTGCGTTGTCTGTTGCTTTGCCATCAGATCCAGAGACATTTTTTTCCCTTTGAAGGTGCTGGATAGTGTTGAGCAGGGCTCTGTAGGCATAGGCCAAGCCCCAGCACGTTGCCAAGATTTGTCCCTCTCTGGTATAACCAGGACGACAGCACACCTCGTTTAAGTGTTTTACTAGTTTTTCCGGACGTTGCACTTGTTCAGTGGTGAAGTTCCAAAGCACTGGAGGGGCCCACTGGCCTAGGTACTTGCCCATACTATCCCACACACCCTGCCACTCATAACTGTCCAGCCTCAGGGAAAATCTCCTGGTGGTCCTCCTATATCGTCGTCTAACCCTAGACCAGATTCGAACCTGATACTGCTGAATTTTTGACATTAAACGAAATAGGATGTTCCTACGACGGGATGGCCGTGGGTAAAACACACTCCGTATGTTTGCCAACATGCTGATCCCCAGCACAATCAGCAGGCAGGTTTCAAGGGTACTCAAAGGCCATCTAAAACCTTCAGAACTCTCAACTGCTGTTGCAAATAGGCTGGTGGGGGAACGGGGGGTGAAAGAGAATGCTTCCTTCGTAAGTTTACCCCCCGAGGAGAAAAAAAAAGATATGCAATTGCTAAAATATTTCATTATATACCTCCCAATGTATAGTGGTGATGGCCACGCTGGAAGCACAAACCAGACCAGTTTCATGATCAATGAGTCTATTGTATTACAAGTCATTACCATGAAGTACAGTGAAACAAGAACCTTAGCCCAGGCCCCCCAGCCGATAAACGCTAAAACAGCAAATAGTGGCTGTAAGTAAGGTACAACATGCTGAAATTCTGAGATCAAGCGCAACAAGTCTGAGAGCCAAATAATCACCATTGTGATGAGTAGTAACAATGAATGCTTATCACAAATATGATTAAACACACTCTGGTCAGATCTGTCGTTATCTCAACCTTTCGTGCCCCACGTTGGGCGCCAAAAAGAACTGTCGTGGTTTGAGCCCAGCCGGTAACTCAGAACCACACAGCCGCTCGCTCACTCCCCGCCCCCCCCTTCTTCCTCCCCCCGCTCCCAGAAGGATGGCGAGGAGAATCAAAAGAATGTAACTCCCACGGGTTGAGATAAGAACAGTCCCGCAACTAAGGTATAACACAAAACCACTACTGCTACCACCAATGATAATAACGATTAGTGAAATAACAAGGGGAGAGGATACAATTGCTCACCACCCGCCGACCGATACCCAGCCCGACCCGAGCAGTGATCTGGGCCTTCCGGGTAACTCCCCCCGGTTTATATACTGGGCATGACGTGCTGTGGTATGGAATACCCCTTTGGCTAGTTTGGGTCAGGTGTCCTGTCTCTGCTTCCTCCCGGCTTCCCCTCCTCCCTGGCAAAGCATGAGACTGAGAAAGTCCTTGGTTGGAATAAACATTACTTAGCAACAACTAAAAACATCGGTGTTATCAGCATTGTTCCCAGGCTGAAAGTTAAAAAACACAGCACTGCACCAGCTACTAAGCAGGAGAAAAATGACTGCTATAGCTGAACCCAGGACACCTTGCTTACAAGTTAGCAGGCTCAAATGTGAGAATCTGAGTCTGGATTTACCATACAACATAATTTAACAATTTAGAATCACAGCATGGTTTGGGTTGGAAGAGGCCTTAAAGCTCATCTAGTTCCAAACCCCCTGCCATGGGCAGGGACACCTTCCACTAGACCAGGTTGCTCAAGGCTCCATCCAACTTGGCCTTGAAGACTTCCAGGGATGAGGCATCCACAACTTCTTTGGGCAACCTGTTCCAGTGCCTCACCATCCCCATAGTGGAGAATTTTTTTTTAATGTCTAATCTAAATCTCCCCTCTATCAGCTTAAAAGCCATTCCACCTTGTCCTGTCACTACATGCTTTTGTAAAAAGTCCCTCTCGAGGTTTCTTGTAGGTCCCCTTCAGATACTGGAAGGCTGCTCTAAGGTCTCCCTGGAGCCTTCTCTTCTCCAGGCTGAACAAGCACAGCTCTCCTTCATAGAAAAGGTGCTCCAGCCCTCTGAGCATCTTTGTAGCCTCCTCTGGACTTGCTCCAACAGGTCCATGTCCTTCTTGCATTGGGGCCCTGGAGCTGAATGCAATATTCCAGATGGGGTCTCATGAGAGTCGAATAGTGGGGGGGAATCACTTCCCTTGACCTGCTGGTCACACTCCTTTTGATGCAGCCCAGAATACTGCTGGCTTTCTGGGCTGCAAGTGCAGACTGCCAGCTCACTTGTTGTAGATACCTTAAACTCAGTTTCAGTTCTCATTCAGGGCTCCAAGCACACAGCTAAATCAAACATTAAGACAACAGCTTTTCACTTAGGTTTTTTTAATTTAACAAATTACATTATGTCTTATCCAGACACCCCACAACCAGAACAGCGATAGCTGGATAAGAAAAAGCTTTGTCCTTTGTATATGAAACCAATCATGAAAATGCCTATCAGTATGGTGATAGAAGTTATAAGATGAACATGTAGTAAAATTCTATATCTAGTATACTCCAGAACAGTATATGCGTCATGAAATGTAGACTGCATATACATGCAGACACACATATATACACATATATATGTACACATATACGTGTATGGAAGAGCATGGACTGGAAAATCCTCATTTGTATTTCTCCATCCAGGAATGAATAACAGATAAGAAATAATGATCTAGCTTTTAGATGAGAAGGAAAGCAAATCTGGAATGCATTAATACTCTGGATAATACACAAAATGGGCATAGGCATTTTCTTTCTTCCAGATATCTTTCAAAGAAAATTAGGGAAGAAACATTTTAGCACACAAGAAAAGAAAAAAACTTTGTCCAGAGATACATAGCTCGTGCTGCTAGTTAGCAGCAAAAGTTCGGGGGACAGAAAAGATATTACATATGCTTCTCTGTTAGACATTTCATATTACTTATTTAAGGCTCCTTATTCCAAGCGTATAGGGTGATGTGAATGCTATTCTGAGATACTTAACTTTGGCCATTCATTAAATAGAGAATTTAAACATCCACTCTAATATGTTGAATCTCACTTGCAGAACTGATTATAATGCAACTTACCTGCCTGCATTGGTACAATACTTTTCTGTTTGTTTGTTAATGAGCAGTATGTTTCTGTTTAGGTTTTTTTGTTTGTTTCATTGATTTTTTTATGTTATTTGTAATAGTGAAATACTTTGTATGTGATTTTTTTACAATTTAGATAAAATATGTTATTTTGATTCAAAACTGGTTCTAACATTAGTAAAAGATATACTAGGAAAAGAGTTTATAACTGGAATCCCGAAGCCTAAGAACCACTTCTACATTCATCTGTCAGGAATCAAATTCAGTACTGGTGCTACTTGTACAGAAACCTGGTAGACCCGTGAAGAATTGTAGTACATTGCTCTGCAAGTCAACAGTTTCTTCAGAAGAACATACACATATAAAATTTTGCAATGTAACTAAAGTTGTAGAAACTGAAATAATTTACTGCTAGGTACATCTTTCTTAGACTTCTTCTATCCAGAAGACTCAGAGGCAATAATTACAAAAATGATTCTGGTTCTTTTTTTTTTTTTGTCAGACAAGTAGAGACCGAGACAGAAGGGATAGGAAGAAAAAAAATAACATCCTGAAAAAACAGGATTCACTGAACAGCTGCATCAAAAAGAAATGAAGCAGAGAATTATGACACTACCCAGGAGACAGGCTTATAATTTAAGGGACTGAAAACATGTGGCCAGGTGACTCTGAGGTTGCTCGGCATGAATTTGCCTTGTATGAGTTGAGCCTACCTGAATGAAATTTGGCACAGACTCAGCTAAACTGTTGTACTATGCTAATTGCAGCAGATCAGTTTTTGTCAACCAGGTAGACATTTGCATTGGATCTATACTCTCATGTCAGCATTGTTGACTTTCTAAATTGTTTTAAGTATGGCAGATGCTACCAGTATTTCTTTTACAGACATTATTTCTCCTAGACCTAGTACACTTCAGTGATAACGACAAATATTTAGTTCTGTAATCCAAATAGCCAAAATCTACAAACAGCTATGTAGACAGTGGTGCTGTATGCAAGTATAGGTTGAACCCCCACACCCCCCACCCTCCTTCACCACAGCAGTGTTTCCATAGATAAAAGAATTTCTACTTTTTGAAACCTGGTGACAGGCTATATATTTTTAGGTTTTAACAGTTTCCATCCTTTATATGCATATTTCTCCCTTGAGAATAGTAATGGGGACAGCTGTATAAACAAAATGTTTGCAGCCACCAATGTTAATGGCACTGAAACTCCTTTTGGTAAAAAGAGTTAAAATATGAAAGTTGGTAGAGCTCTGATCAGTGCTGGCTCTAGAGTGATGAGTGAATGGAGGAAAAAAATCGTGAGCTTTAGGGAAAACTGGTTGCATTACCGTGACTTCGGGAGGGAGAATAGGCAGTCAGACTTTTTCCAGGTAAATCCAAACATCTCAGAATGTAACTCTAGCCTCTTGATATGATCAATGAATATCTCTGTTCTATAGTTGTGCCTGCCCTTTTCATGTTACTAATGAAATACTGATCCCTGTCGTAAAAATGGACATACAGAAGAGGGTCATAACATACAGAGGGTCATAAGAAAAAAGATATTAAAGGTATAAAAAGTCTGCTGTGAGGCAAAAATAAAATGATTGTAACCATTTCAGTTAGACCCTATATAAGTAATAAAAACTATAAGCGTACAACAAGGAATAAGAAAACAATATTTTTGGTACTACTTACTCTCTCATCATAGCTTAAAAAAGTTTCAGCTAACAACATAAAATGCTTTCTAACAACACATCAAAAAATCCTGCAAACTCATTGCTACTCATGGAACTGAGAAGATATATATTAAACCTAAAAATTATATTTCTTTATCTGTGCATGTATATCTGTTAACCCTTGAATAATTTTCGTTCTGTAAAAGCAAAACCCAAGCCCAAATATAATTTCATGCAGTACATACAAAAACTTGCACAAAATCACCAGCTTAGTTGCCATATTGTACTCTTATCTGTAGCAAAAAATGTAAGAGGCATTTGAAAAACAGGTATCAAAGTGCCACAGTGTTTTTGACATTTTAGCAATGATAAATACCGTTTTTATGAAGTATATATATTTTGTCCTATCACAAAACAAGATAGGTGGCTATTTCTGTCATCTCAATTCAGACTACATTTCCAGGGACAACCATCAACATTTGCATTACTGTTGATATGTCTTCCTGTTTAATTAACATCTGTAATATGCTTCCATTTTGTGACTACAGGTTACTGAAAACACATATAAGCATGAACAATTATTCTTATTTTCACCTTTTATATTCCTAACCCCTAAATCTGGTCTTTTTAATTTCATCACCCACAATGACATCTATTTCTGAACCAAGTTATCCATCAAGACTCAGTTTGACCACACTAAGAAGAAAATGGCTTTAAAATTTACAAGATAGCCAGCCAACAGGATGATGTTAACTGATGGCTGTCAAACAAAATGCCTCGTGAGTAAGTATATGCATGCCTAGTATGAAATCTTAACTGCTCTTTTGTGAACAGTTTGCAGAGGTGGGGTGAAATCAGCATTTAATTTGGACTGCTTATGTGGCTTTGCTTTTCTCTTCTCATGGCAAATTATGTTTAGATATTTTCATTGACAAATGAAACCTTGAACTGATTTTTTCTGATTCTTTTGATTTTAGCTTATTCCTCTCTAAAGCATGATGAACTTGGTTGTTCTTTGAGACGCATGCTTTTCTAAGTATTTCACCTAAGGCATTTATTCATCACTGGCATCTCTAGGACTTTTTATGAAAAATCTCTGTGAAAAATACCATGTAATTGGTGCATATTCTTTGGCAAATATATCTCTGGAGGTTACAGATATTTAACTTATATTGTGTATACTGACTGTTTAGCTTTGTATGCTTATTGGATAATACCTGCAAAAGACAGTAAAGCCCCTGATAGGTTAACTTAAAAACAAGTGAGATCTCAAAACACAGACCTTAAAAATCAGTGAACTTTAAAGTCTTAAAGAGCCCAAATCTAGTCCCAGTAATTCACATAGAAGTAATAAGATGCTTTATGCTAAAAGTTCAAGACATATTATTTGATAGACTATTATCATAGCATCCAAGTCCTTACCTAAACCCATAAATAAACCATTGTAAATAACAAATAATACTGAAATGGGAATTACCTGAATACATTAGTCTTATATTACTGAAATTGATTAGTTTTGAAAAGATAGTGAAGCAAAAAGCTTAAATTAGAAATTCATTTTTTTGTCATAAAAGAATGTAAATTCAGGCACTTAATTGTAACGACTAAATACATGATATTTTCAGATTAAAAGAAGTAGAGTTTGTGTGGAAAAACCCCCCACAATCTAATGTGCAGTAATGATAAAGGTAGAAATAACTTGCCTGATTTGTAACAAAGTATTTAAATTTCAGTTATTTCTACTAGGTGTTTCAAACCAATATAGCTTCTTCAACGAAAACGTAATTGAATCTTGCTATTCTGTTTAATCACAGCCACATTATTCTTTGAGCTGTATTTTGGAAGAGATTACTGTATCTTGAAACACACAGAAATCCCTATCTGTGCTGACTTTGATAAATGTGCTTGAGTTTAGATTCATATTCTATGAGCCAAAGTTTGTGTCAATAGGAGCTCTGCTCCAGACCGCTCCTGATTGCACCCACACCATACCTTAGCAGGAAAAAACTTGGACTTGCAAAACATCCCTAAATCCTTTTCTTTCCACACTAACTAGTATGTATGCCTGACCTTACTCTTTAAGCCTACTAGATAAACCTACATGATATTATATGTGAGGAGAAGATGTTTTTCTCTGAGGAGCCGCACAGAAATAATGTCTGCTGTACTTGTGACAGGTGAGGCTAAAGAAAGCATGCTTTAGTCAGTGATTTAGGTAACAGGAGGCAGAACTCCCACCCTAATGCCTAACACCTGCAGTACTAGGAGCTCATACTTCTTTTGCTGATGCAGCCTAGCAACTCTTTCTATTATTAAGATACCAGGGTGCAAACATTTATTATATGTTGTCCCTCACACTTTTTCTTCCCTTGCCTCATGCATGCTGATCTGAACAACAGTGCACCTCAAAAGTTAGTTACCAGACTATTTCAGGATGATAATGAGTTCAGAGGCTTAAATATCACACAGGATTTTGTACATTTAAGTGGAAATAAGGAGTTCATTTGAGTATGCGGGTGTGTTTACTAAGTTCAGTGAGGAAACCAGAAAGCTGTTCCACTGGGACAAGGAGCTTTAGATGTCACTTGTCACAGGAATATTTCAGTGGGCTGAACTTAAATTAAAAGGGCTGCCTCTAATTTGCAATTAAATGTGCCAACTTTTCGAACTGCATCATGTGTAAAATTGCTATAACCAGGAGGCATGGGCAAGAAAACTATTCCCTCCAATAAGTCTGTAATTTGCTCTGACCTTCTTTATGTACAGAATAGATCATGTCTCCTTTTCAGTTCTTTCAAGCAGCGGCCTCTCTGATTCCCTTCCCTGGGAATCCTTGGTAGCTAATGTCAGGCCAAGTCATGCAATGCCATAAATCCTGGAATATGGATTATCAATCAGTGCTCTTTGGCTGCCTCTCAAAATAATTTTTCACACTCATAATAGCCCTCCCAGGTGCTCTCTCTCCTTTTTGGCACAGAAGATGTCCCTCACATCCTGGAATGCCACTTATGTCACCTATAAAATCTCTCCATTCTGGACTTCCCCTCACTGAAAGGTGCAGCAAAGTCAGCAGAAATAAAAACTTGAAGGCTCTCAGTAAAGTCTGAGCATACAAGATCTTCAAAAGGCCAAGCACATCTGTTTTTTCATCATCATTTAAACATATGTCTGGGATTAAGCAATAAGGAAACATATGCCAACAAATGCATTACATGCCAGAGTGAAATTGAAAAAGCAGCAATATAGAGCTACTTGACTCCTTCATAGGTCCCTGAAATAAATGTTCTGGGGTTACTTTTATGCCAACACATGGCCTTCTGTAGTCACACAATTCAGTAATGTTCATCTAATTGAAGGCAGTCATTCAGGCTTTGAAAAGACTACGCTTATGTAAGGATGAGTTTCTTGTGTTGAAACAGCCTATTCAAAAAAATCCAAAAAGTAAGCCTCTCTCTTGCCTGCTGGATACAATGTTGTGGCCTGATTGTCTATCAAAGTCTAAACAAATTGAAGAAGTAATCTCCTATTTTGCATTCAACATATTCATAAAAAATATCAGTTGGGAAAACAGTGACATCAGGACATCAGTCATGCTATTTACACATTTGTCTGCAAACTCTTACCCCCAGCAGATATAGATGTTTTCTTTTGCCTTTTTGGCTCTGTCTGTCACCCTGAAATGATTCAGGTAAGTCAGCAGCTGTTCATTTCTATATTCTGACCCTACCTTAAGGTCTGATTTTTGTCTCCCCTTGCTTGCAGGGAGCAAATTCAGCAGCAACAGGTACGAGTTTGATAAGTGGTGGTTGTTGCTTATCTGTCGACTGGGGCCTAGGGCTGAGAATCTCTCACAGGACCTATATGTCTGGCTCAATGTTCTTCAGATGTGTCAGTAGAAAAAAAAGAAAAGAAAGGAAGATATATTAGTATTTCCTGGCATCTGAAGATATAAAATATCATTCACTTTTAGCCAGCTACAGCCTGCTGGCGCTCTAACCCATGGCCATATTTGTAACTTGCTATTGGTATTCTCTGGCAGATTCATCCTTTTGCAGACTTTCTCTTGGGAAGATTGGTGAACAGCTCTGGACAGAGTGGCAAAACACTCTGTCAGACTGTCCTAGTGATCTCATGAAGGTGAAGGTATTGAAGATTATCATTGTGGCTCTTCAGGATATATCCTGAGGTCCTGAAAATGCAACTTAATGGTTGAGGGACATGTCCTCCATAATGGGTCATGAGACAGGAGCACAATCCTGCAAAACACAGTATATGATGAATTACCTTGTTTCCATGTGAGTAAAAAAATCTTCCCACTCACTTTTTACACAGAAATAACATTTAACTGTTAAATATCACAGGGTTTACTATATGAACTTTCAGATTATGCATTTGCATGCATAAATGTAGTGACTACTTTTCAAGGCTCTGCTTAGTCTCTGAGATCTTTCTGAGCAAAGGTCTTTGAATGAGTTACTGCACATCACCAAAACATATTGTTGAACAAATACACATTACCTTTAACAAAATGTTTTAAGAACATAGAGCTTTTACTTTCAAAAAGTGTTCTTTAGTTGTATAAAGTTTATTTGTTGCAGGCTATATTATGAATTTCTTAAGCAACAGTTAAACAGGAAAGATTAAAGTGAGTAGATGAATGTGAAATAAACATTTGTGAGGTATCTCTGCTATAACTTTCAGAGTCTTTTTTGTAGTTACGCTGTGATTAACAACTGTATTTTTTTTTTCTTATCTTGGTGTCATAAACATCCCTCTTTTTGAAGCTGGCATTAATATGAGCTTTGAAAAAGAATACTGATAGCTCTTTTGAATGTTGAACAATATTTTCCTTGAAGATTATCAAATTAGTTTTAAAGTCGCATTAAATGATAATTTTTAAACCAACTCTAACACCAAACTCTAAAAATTCTTAGCTAAAATTCAGATCAGTGGCGCATGAAGTTGGTAGGTAGGTAACACCTTGGTAGATATGTTGCTCATACTGCTACATCCTGTAAATATTTTATTTGCCTTTAATATTTTCAATGTAATAATTGTTTAATACGTCCTTCAGTCATTTTCATAATATATTTATGAACCATTTTACATATTCTAGGTATTAAATACAATTTTAACTTCTTTTAAGCAAATTAGACTGTGCATTAATAGGACCTTTAATCTGATAGCCAGATACTCATAGGAATATAAGTAATTGTTTTTTAAGACCGTGTAGCGATATTTAAAAGATAATTAACTAAAACTTGGATTCTTTCATCATCTAATAACTGCTTGCAACCTTAGTCCTGCAACAGCACTGTTTTTCATGCAGAGAAAAGTTTAAATAGTTCACAAGCTTCTTTTCTTATCAAGCAATATATTAAATACATGTGACAATTGACTATGTCAAAATGTGTGTCAAATTAGACAGCCACTAAACAGATTTATTGTAAAACCATTTAAAATATCTTTTAAAGGATCCAGGAGGGAACTGTGGAAATTACTTGATAAATCATAGTAATATTAAAGAATGTCAGAAGTAAGCTCGTGGGGATTTCAGCTTGGGTGTCTACTCACTTATTATCAAAACACACAAAATTTCCTGCTACATCTGAGAGGGAGAGAAATTGCACTAGTCAATGAATGTATTAAAGGAAATAAGAAAGCAGCAGCCCCCAAAAGGCAAATAAAGCTGAGAAAGAAGTTGGGAGATGAAGATAACACACTCTTCCCAGATGAATCTTGCAATATTTGTTTTCCATTCATTTTTATTTACTGAGAATTGTGTTCCTTCATAAATATAAAAACAAAATTACAAATAAATGAAAAAAAGAAAAGATAAACAACCTTGGACACTTTGTAGATTGTTTACAACCATCTGTTTCAACTGAGTAGCAAATCAAAAGCTTCTTTGTTTAATATCAACAGATTTCAGGTTCTGAACTTATGCTTCAGCCTAAAATTTATTAACTGTGTACATATTGCTAATTGTAAATGTATTATTTAGCAGAAACTGTACATAAAGCTTCCTATGTTCACATTTCATTCTTTTTTTTGAAGATCTCCTTATTGTTTGTCAGGAATTACTTTTCTTCTTTGAAACACTTCAGTGATGAGTGAACTTTTCAAAAAAACCACCAATGCTTTGATTTATTTTGAAGGCATTCTCATTAAACTGTGTACTGCTATATCAAAATGCATGATTATCCTGAAAGTGCTGACATAACTATTTTTTCATATTACTCTGTAAGTTGGTTGATTTTCCGTGAATGTTAGATCAAGGACATGAACATACACTTCATCTGCATAGAGGTGAAGATGCTTCGTATACTCATTATTTCTTCCTCTGCTGCCAGTATTATGTATATAGATTTTTTTTTAAGAAAATGTACTCAACAAGTATTTAATAAAACTAACAGTTTTATAGCTCATACAGCACTGAATTTTTTTAAAGTTCAATTATAGAAATAAACATATCTATTAGAAATAACTGTACTAATACATATTTCTATAAATATTTCAGCACAATTGAATAAACTAACTTTTATTTCTTTGCATTTTTATAGCCTTGCTATGACTAGGTTATAGTTATAGCTGAGGAGTTGTTCTAATTTAGTTAGAACAATTTAGTTAGAATAATTCTAATTAATCTATTCATATAAATGCTTAACGCATTTATAATTTTCTACAAAACATGTGGAACAACATTTTTTAGGCTTTTTCTCAATACAAATGACTTTTTTTTAAAAAAAAAAAGGTGTAGCATTGCTTTTCAGAGGGATTTTAAGTTTATAAAGGACTTTGTGTATCCTGAATATTGACTGTGAGCAAGTTTAGAGTGTATTAGAAACATACAGACTGATTTTAAATGCATTTTAACAGACAAATATTTCTAAAGCTGGGTACTATATGTAGTTGTGGTTTGCATATCTGTTTACAGTCAGATCTGCTAGTATTTGCTAAATAACATTTGCTTAACTCAAATACCACATCCTGAATGTGTGAATGAGGATGGACTGAATGAGAAATATTCTTGTCACTATGCCTACGTCTAAGCATTTGCATATATGAGATATGTCCCTGAAATTTAGAAAGGATGACTATTTCCACAAGGTGCCATATGATTATATAACATCCTTTTTCTTTAAATCTGTAACTGAAAAATTGTGTCAGTAAGCACAGGTGGTGAAAAATTTAAATACTGCAAAGAAATTACATTCAGTAGCATGATTTCTCCAGTATCCTGGGGCTCATTCATATGCTGCAGAACACATAAGCAGAGAATTTTTTCAAATTTTACTCTGTTTTTGATTTCTGAGTCTTCCATGTTGTCATTTTGTTATGAGGATTTAGGTATTTTTTCAATTTCTCTAAATTTATTTGATGTCAATATCATAAAAGTAATTATCTCATTACTCGTTAGGAGTTATATAAAACAGGGTAGTTGTGGGTTGTTTTTTTTTTTAAGCAATCTTACTTGCTTTTCTTTCTTCACTTATCACTACTACTTGAAGCTCATCTAACATGCTAGAAAGTGAATCAGCATAGGCCTCTGGATATCATCAATGTAGACGGTATCAGAGAGCACTGAATTGGCTTTTATATTAACTAGTATCATGTGTTAGTTACATATGCTCATTAACATCTTTACTTTTACTGAAATAAAATATCATCCTGCTAATTTTCTAAAGACAGTTTAATCCTTTACCAGCCACAACAATACAGAAGATTTCATAGCACCGCTGGTGATTATTTCCAGCACAGGTTGCCATAAATAAGATTACTATTCCTTCCAACTCTCTTCTGCCATGTATGACTTGCCCCAGAATTTTGGGAAATAGATGAAAATGACAGAACAAACTGTCAAGTCTGCACATTAGAATTCCTTAGATTATTTGAAGATTTTTCTTCATTATTTTCTTGGCACAAATCTGGGCCTTTTTTTCTTGAATAATATAGCTTTAGAGAAAGAAGTAATCTATCCTTTAACAAAGGAGGCCTCATAAGAGTTCTGCAGCTACAAGCAGCAATATTTCCTGCACTAACAATCTGCATATAATTTGTGCCTCTGTCCACATGAACCTTTTTGGATTCTAGGTGAAGACATCTGAAATTTAAAAGCTAGTATACTGGAGATTTGTAGATTGCCACAAGTGAAGAAAATAAGGGTGGGGTTTGCAATTAAGGAGGAAAGGTAAATGAGGAAGGCTGTAAAAATGAAAAGAGAAAGAAGTAGAGATAAAATTAGCGGAGACCCTGAGTTAACTCTTTGACTGTGATAAATTTGAGAGGAAAGAAGAAAAGTAATAGATAGGAAAGACAGAAAGAGGCAGAGACAAGCAGGATTATGCAGTACAGGACTGTCTTTGAACATAGAGCAGAACAAAAGCATCTGACCTCTCAAGTGGAATATCTTTCTTTAAACACAGAAAATACCTGCATGCTCCAAGACTACTTACTAGTTTTTGATTGACTTTTATGATATTGGTCCTGATCCCTAATCCTCAAGTGGCATGGGTTTTGTCTGGGTGAGAAACTCTTAGCATAACATTGCTACAGCTTTTATGTCTGTTTAACAGTTTTCAAGGTAATTAAGTTTATTTTGGAATGAAATAAAACATTTTGTGAGTTTGAGTGAAACAATCAGATTACTTGATCCTCAGATTTCAAGTTAGTGCTTCTGGTCAGAAACAATCTGGCAAAATGTCAAAAATCTTGTTACAGAAATCTCTATAAAAAACAATAAATCACTGCAAAATGTCTTGACTTTGAAAACCAGTGCGTTTTGACAGATTACATGTTGTCAAAAATATTTCAACCATTTTAACTTGTCAGTTTAACATTTTCTGTGCGGTTGTGAAACTCACTCCTCCCTTTAGACTGTAACATACCAGATCTGCTGTCCACCATTTCAGAGCATGATGGGAAACTGCTTCCTGTCATGGACTTTGTGGAAAGCACTAAATAATTTCACATGGTTGGTTTTTAAAAGGGGTGTGTGGAAATGCCTTTTCACTTTTATTTAGTTTATTTGGTTTGTATTTAAAAATTTTAACCGGCTAGTGGATTTTGCGTTGCTTGTGATTTACAAACATGTTGAGGTAGACATGAAAGAATTCAGGCTCCATAAAGCCTGGGAAGTTATGGTGTTTAACTCAGCTAGGATCCACAACTCTACAGAGTGAGTTCAAAATATACCCAGTTTGATGATTCAAACAGCAGAACTTCTGAGTGGAAAGCCTGAAGAAACAATAAAAAATACACCCAAAACAGCCTTCTGTGTCTTCGTTACCCAGTATGACATGAAATTGTTTTGCTCGCACTCCAGTAATTTTGTATATGTGTATTTTCTGATGACTTCTTTGTGTAAAAAATAGATGAAGTTCTTGCTGGGTGAATGAGAAGTCAGGTTCTCCCTTCTTCACAGCTGACGTAAAAAAATACATCCATACTCTGGATGACTGTTCAAATCATGGATCCATCTTATGAAGACAGAGGAAGTGGTATTGTGCAAGAAAGAAATAATCAAATTTCATGAAGAATGCGCTGATTCAAGTGAAGTTTCTCAGAGGGAAAGGGTTGGGGAAAAAAGAATTCTGTATCTCGACTGTGTTTGGATATGAGTTAGGTTAACTCTTAAAAATTTCCAGGTGAGGAGGTAAGATAGATAACCAGAGCTCTAAAAGACTAAATTAAAGATTAAAGCAAAACTAAACCAACCTGTTTGATGTATACAGTTTCAGTGCTTTCAGAAATAAATGACCTGTAAGCACTTGTGCCCATGAGACTTCAGTTCTGTACACGGATATCTAATTTTTAGACTTCTGTAACCTTAGGAGGTCCTACATAACAGGTCTTTGTGACTGGATCCTGAAAAGGAAATGACAATAAAAATTTTGTGAAGTGATAGATATGGCAAAAGAAAAAGAAACATTTGGAAAATTATTGCTTTTATTGAAATACTGCCCTGAAAGATTTAAAAAGTTTTCATCAAGTAGTTCTCTTCTAGCCCACTTCAAATACATGGGAATAAAATGTATTTTATTCCCACATATATCTTTGAACCTAATATATAGGAATACTGGAGATTTGCAGATTGCCTTTTCCTCTCCTAAAATCTTTAGAAAAAGAGGGGTAAAATGTATAGATATGCACACACAAGACACATTTTTTTTATATATATGCACAAATATATATATATGCATGTGTGGTTTGATTATTTTCACTGAATTTTGTTGTTATTGAACTCTGGAACTAATAATAACAGATTTATATCATACAATACTACAAATATTACAGAAGCTTTCTTGAATATCACCAGTGTTATCTACTTTAACTGGCAGATAATGAAACAAATATTTTACGCAGGGAGTTTTGATGAACAGTGCAGTCTCTTTCTGTGTAACCTAACACTCAGACAAGTTAAAACTTCTATTGTGGGGCCAGTACTAGATTTCTGTGCTGAATGTACTTTTCATGTGAATTTAAATTTCCAATTCTTATGTCTGGTATTCAAATGTTGAAAAAATATTAAAATACTCAACACAGTGTATAGATGATTTACTAAATTGCCTATGAATAACTATTTATAGCACTTGTAGTCAAATATATTAGTTGGACTAAAACAATAATTGCCAATGCAATTGGCATATGTGCACATTAATTTTTCTACTGAATGCCAACAGCATGTCCAGAAGTGTGGAATGCATAGAATGTATTGTTCTTTCACTCAGTTTCTCATAATTTAAACATTAAATTGAATTTACATATGCATGCTTCTTAGCAGTAAACCCCCCATAATTTTAGTATGATATATGTATATCCAGAAAAAGCTGCTGTAGCATATTACATCTTTTTCTTTGTCTTTCTCTGTTGGCTTTATAGACGTTTTCTTGGTTCATTTTTCAAGAAGACAAATGAATCCTCAGGGTTGGTTACATAAAAGATTATAGAGGATTAAAAAGCCACCAATGGTGTTTGCACAAACTTAACAAAAGATGTCATTAATGTTACAAAGTTTTAAGATCAATTGCTATTTAATGGTATACAGTAATCTCATTAAAATAATTTTCAGAATGCACTAGATTCTTTATATTATGGACATTAAGGAAATACAGAAGTACATGTGAACTATCAGATGTGATAAGACACAAGAAATAGTATCTTTCTCCTCACTGATAAACAACTAGATTGAACTTCACTCTTTTTAATACTTATTACAGGAAGTTGCCCACAAAATCAGTCAGGTTACATCAGTATAAAGGCAAACTGAAGACATAATGAGGCATGAAAGGTTTTGTTAGCATTTTTCTAAAACAGATAAAAATAGAGACATGTCCATTAAGACCTTTTATATTCCTTTGAATCTTTATCACTCAATTTTTTTGTTTCTAGAATAAAGAACAAGCAGACGTTTTGTGTAAGTGTTTAGAAAAATATTTCATATATTAATTTTTAGTATAAATGCACTAACATTTAAATAGATTAAACTATGGTGAATATAAAATATGTTTGTAAAGTTTTATGTTATATATAATTTATTATTAATTTATTTACAAAATAGATTCCTTTTTTAAAAATTGAGATTTGAGCCTCTTACTCAAAATTAAAAAAAGGCCTAAAAGGTATAAGAGAATTGCTCTTGGATTGCTCGATAAAATAGTGAGAAGTCACAGTGACAAAGAACAAGGATTTCCTTTGACCCAGCGCAGTACTATGTTGAAGAAATATCTGTTTGTCAGTAGTCTTTCTCCTTACCTAAAATTTCTGTAAGATTCTTCCCCTCAAGATTAACATTCTTTGACAAGTTAACATCCAAAAATAGAATTTACCAAGCCTTGATCTTCAGAGATGCTTTCTTACTGCAGAGGCACTCTGGGAAAGAATACAAAATGTCTTGTTTGTTTGCTTTGTGATGGTTAAAATTTTATTTTATTTTCCTAGAGGTAAACCCAACATCGTTAATTAATATTATTTAAAAATATAGAATTTATGCAGCTAAGATACAGGAATTATAACTATATCTCATCCAAGCACAGAAAAACTCTTTTTGCTACCTTTATAGAATTGGGTATTGTAAGATATGCCTAATGTCTTTAGGGCATCATTTTATATCAGGAGAAATTTGTTTCCAAGGGCATCTGGTTTTAAAGAATTTCTCTTACTTCTTTTTCAAGGTCCATGTAGAAGTCTGTTGTATGAGCACATTAGCTTGTCCAACAGAAAAAAATGGCTTTGATACATAAATTTATCTTTTTTTTGTAGCCATCTTTGCCTTAGGAAGCCCCAAGGCCACGCAACTCAAATAATATCTGAGAGCATCTCTTTAGCTCCTTAAGTTTCAGCTGACAAGGTGCCCTTGGTGCAAAAAAGCTTAAGGCATCAGTCTAACACATAATTTTAAAAAATTGTGTCTTTGAGAAGACAGAAAGAAGGGATTTCTTTAGAAAAACTCTGAAGCCATCAGACTTGAACTCCCGTATTAAGTCAGGTAATTATATCAAACCCTTCAGTTATAGCCAAAGAAATCTGCACTTAGGGATATTAATCCATGCCAAATAAAAATACAACTAAATGAACAAACAAAAAAGCAAGCAAACTTCCCCAAAGATGCCTTAGGGCATCAGCTTAGTTCAGGTAGCTTTTTGCTAGGATACCCCAATGGCATAAATGAATAATAAAATGCATTAGACAGACCATATCCCAGGTAGACTACACACAGATGAAGTGAAAGATAAAGGAGCTCTATTTTCACTTTTTTTTTTGTTTAAGACAAGAAAAACGAGAATTTAAAAGGAAAGAAGAAATTGATGTTACTAAAAACAATTTGAAATGGAAATGGAGGAAACAAAAGGCACAGAAGAGGATGATGATGAGGGAGAAAATAGAAGAAGAAGTAGTTAAATAGAGAGAAGGCAGGCAGGCAGATGGTTCAGCAGGGAATGAGACGAAGTTCTTTACATGTTCTAGTACTATACACTATAGTAGCACCGTATTATTGTTATATGTTGTATTGTATGTTATAGTAACACTTTTAGAGATACAGGCAAGACTAGGCATTTTTAAACAGGAAGTAAAAGAAGTTTCGTATTCAAAAAGTTATAGTTTTACTGAGACACAAGAGACTATGCAATTATAGATCAGCCAGAACAGAAGAGTGGTAGATTGGAAAAAACAAGAAGCAGAAGTAGGTTGCATTCAGCCATGTTATATGTATAAAATGAATATATAAAATACCTTCAGAAGAGATTCCGATCTTTTCTATTTTTTGATTCTTGTAGGAGTAATGGCAAAGGTCTGTACTGAGAGTCATGAGGGACAGATGAAAGTAGAAGAGAATGAAGAGAAAAGAGGATAAAAAGTTACTAAGATAATAAAGGCATTAAATCACTGTCTCTGGTCTCCATCTCTAAAATACAGATAATAAACTTTCCTTCCTCCTTTTTGTATTAAACTAAGTATTGATTCTGCAATGATTTATTTTAGTTTAAGTTATGAACTTTTCCAGTGAATGGTTGTTAATATCCCAAAGATGCTGTAAATATTTTGTTGCTGTTGTAGCCCACTCCTGCATTTCTTACTCATGTGATTTTATTTAATTTGTCTGAAGAGATGAATGAGGAGGACACCAGGTTTTCATGTCTAATATTCTGTCTCTGTCTTTAAACAGAGTACAGGGTAGAATAATTCAGTTCAGGAACATCCAGCAGGAATTTGTAGTAACTACGGAATTTGGTTTGTGAAACACATTATGTATTATTTAAGTTATATAGGAGAGAGTTCTTGTATACAAGCATTAGTATATTTATTCCACAGACATTTACCTTCTCAAAGCAATGACATGAGATGTTAAGCAGGAAGAATGAAGGGCAGCTCTGCATACTCTGCAAGATCAAGTAAACTGTTAATAGTAAAAGCTGGATTAAGAACTTGTGAAGCATAGGATGTGGGAAAATCTTATGAGTCTTACTAATTTTAATAATCTTTATTGATTAAGGAAATATTCCATATAAAAATTCTTGTTCCACAGTGATGGACTTAAAAGTTTATGGAGAGAAGATGGGATTACCCGAAGTGTTCCATGGATAGCAGAATTTTTATTTAGCTAAAATAAAATTTGGCCTCCATTAAGGAAAGATCCAAACAGACAGGAAGAAAGAATGGTAAATGTATTCTTAATTGACTGTGCTGAAGACATGAGGAAATGATGTCTTTTGAAGTGAGAACCTCAGAAAAATCCAATGAATAGACTTCTCATATGCTGACTACGTATGAGCTATTGATTCCTTATTTGATGGCAACTGAGGCAAGTTAAATGTTATCTGAAAGGCTGGATTTCTGCTAGCTGCTGAAAACTTCGGATAGTTAGTTTGCTGAAAGAGTTCTGAAATGTTTCTCTTCTGAGAAGAAGTGATATGCTGTCATTCTTCTCAAAAGCATCCATGTGATGCACGCTACATAATACTACTTCAATAGGCATAAAAAAAACCACTCTGAAGGAATTCATGTATCTCACAGTAAATCTGCCATCCTTGTCATATCACTAAAGCTAAAACTGTGCATTTAAAAAAAATAAATAAGAGAATTCAGGTAGAGTAATCTGTATAAAGAACATTGGAATATTTGTAGAATATAAAAAACATTTCTACAATATACAGCACATATAGTGTATGTGTGATTAAGAACATCACAGTATTTAATGACTTATAATATATATTTGAAAAGTATTCAGAGAATTCAAAATTTATTTATAAACATTTTATACCAGTTTCAAAGCTTTGGGTGTACATTAAATATTGAGTACCAGCATAAATGGAGATATTAAAAATTGAGATTATTAGAATGATTAGGTCTTATATGTACTTATCACACTTATATTTTCATAAATACAGGAGCATTCAGTTCAACTTTTAGGTTATTTTCAGTCATTAACTTTTAATGATACCAACTTTTTCAGGGGCTTATACTTGACTACTGGAGGAAAAATACTGTCCGTTTCTGTGTATCTACAGGGGAAAAAAGAACATTCTAGGTGAATTATTTAACTGTCATCTAGCACTTCTAAACCTGAAATGACTTTAAGGATCACAGAGCACTCAGAAAAAAAATGCAGAGACCATTATGTTAAAATTGTTTATACAGGAACAATCTATTGCCTTTCTGAAATCATGCATGATTCTAATTATTTTTTTAATCTCTGATGGTGAAACTCTTTAACAAAATATTCGTGCCAGTCAGATAAGCAATCTATGTCCTTTGATGATCCTGTTACTTATTTCTCTAACTCATGGTTAGCATGGCATCTAAAAGCATGAAGTACCATTTTTGCTTTAGTGTTATGAAAGCAATCCAAATTATGCCAAAGGAAAAATTGGTAAAAAAAGAGGTGATGAGATTAAGCTTATTAGGTGAAGCCTTTATATACAGAGCACTGAAGGGAATTTAAATCCTTCCACCACCTTCATAAAAGTGACATCTGTGTGAGATTAAGAAAGGAAGTGTTGAAAAACTAGTAGATACATGAGGGATTAAGAGAAGGATTAAACCCTGAAAGATAGATGACATGAAAATTCAAGTACATGGTGCAGTTCATAAAATCATAGAATATCTCAAGTTGGAAGGGACTCATAAGGATCACCAAGTCCAACTCCTTGTTCCTCCCAAGACTACCTAAAACTAAACCATATGACTAGGAGCGTTGTCCAGATACTCCTTGAACTCTGACAGGCTTGATGCTATAACCACTTCCCTGGGAAGCCTGTGCCAGTGACCAACCACCCTCTCAGTGAAGAACCTCTTCCTAATGTCCAACCTGAACTTCCACTGATGCAGCTTCATTCCATTTCCTTGAATCCTATTGCTGGTTACCAGAGAGAGGAGATCAGTACCTCCTTCTCTGCTGCAGTTGTAGGCTGCAATGAGGTCACCCCTCAGCTTTCTCAGAGCACCCTCCAAAGTTGTCACTTAGTGGGAAAAGATTAGTGGCAACAGACAACTGCCAGTCCCAAGACAGAGTAATTGGACAGACAAGGACTGATAACAAGACAGAAAGTGTCAGAACACTAATGATGTAACATTGAATTTGGTTTCACGTTTTGCACCAAAAAAATCCTGTGAAAGACTATGTTCTCCTGGTTACCTTTCGTGTGCCACAACAACAGCTCCAAGTATACCTTTCCCAGTGGAAAGTCTACTATTAAACACAGAGGCAGAATTCAGTTCTTCTTAGCTTTTCTTCTGGGTTTCTTCTGGGCTAGTATAATTCTTTATAAGGAATTACAAGGGAGTTTTTTTTCTCTCCAGGAGACATGAGACCAAAGTTATGCTCTGTGCAAGAGATGGATGATGGGCAGTGCATGCTGGCTGATGCCACACTCAGCTGCCCACCCTTTTGCCTGGATGGTGCCATCTACCCCATAGGGCAGGGAAATTGTGTAATGCCTAAAATTGTGCATAGCTGTGTGCAGTTCAAGTGTTTTGGTATCTGAGTCTACTTAGTCCCATCACTCAGTTTGGTCTTACATTTTGATACCCACTGAAACTCAAGAGTTTCTCACTGATATTATCTTGCGATTTTGGGTACATGCGAGTTTTCACTTTAAACTGAGTTGAATCGCAACAGGATGTGGATGCAAAACTTCACAGAACTGTACAAAAAAAAAAAAAACATGGATGAATCTCTGCAGACAACAATTACCTAAATTCAAAAATCTCACCTTCAAGGTTTTAAGAAAACATCATAGACTCTGAACATCACTGTGCAAAAAAGAATGCACACACACATTGTACAACCTGGTTTCTCAGGTGTGTGATTACTGTACATTCTGGAAAGAGAATATCATATAAACTGCTAAGCACACAATATTTCTTTCCCTATTTTCACTTTCAATCTGTTGGTAATTCATACTTTAGAAAAGGATATTTTCTGTATTTAATAACACCCTAAGCCATCAGATACAGTTTTATAATAACTTTTTCCTCACGTTTATCTTGTTTTGATTACATAGTACTTTCTCAAGTACCACTTCCATCCACTAATTGTGCTTTGTAAAATATTGGTCATAGCATGACTGCTTTTAGAATAACTTGGTTTTTGAACATGACTGGTTGCTCTTAAGTGGTTTTATGGTTCCTGAAACCATAAAATAACAGCTGAGATATAATTTTTGCAGTCATTAAATGTAGATGTCCCCAAGTAGTCACTATAGACACCACTTGTTTATTTGAAGGAGATGATAGATAGGTTATTATTTGTGGCTGAAGTATCTGAGCAGGCAAACTTAACATTATTTGAGAGTTTATTATGAAAGTATTCAAATGTTATGAACCATATTTCTCCCTATAGATGAAGATAGAGAGCACAGCAGGTTTTTACTTTGTGTTACGTAAAATGGTACTTACATATATAAAACAAAAAAAATAAAATTGAAAATGTATTGGAGATGTTGAACTTCATAACATATTGTGGTTTCCATTTGGTAAAGGTTTGCAACGGGATAGGTTAAAACATTTATGACAATAAAATTTTAAGGACAACATGAACACAAAGATAACTATATTTTTGCTATGTTTCATTGATATTTACCTTGAGTACTAAAGGTGTACACAATCTGATTACTTACAGACAACAATGTTTAAGTGTAATCCTGCAAACGTTTATGCATGTGCTTACTCAGGTCGATGAGCTACTTATGAATTACAGCCAATAGGTCTATTTTTTATAAGCACTTACTGGCTGGCATTATGCTCACTATGCAGAGGGTAATGGATTATTCATGGCAACAAGTACATAACTTACTAATAAATGTTTGCAGGATGGTCCTTAAGAACATTTGCAGGATTCATGTTGTCCAGTACTAAACTCTATCTTCAAATAAAATGATGCTTGTTACAAGAAATGAGTTGCATAGGTGTGGAGTAATCAATGCTTTTCGTAGCTTATCATTTTAACATCACATTAGCTTCTCTTGAAGCCTGGGCTTCATTTCTAAGCAGTGCCTAAGGCACTTTTGAAACTAGAAATGTGGTTTTTTCTCAAGTGCTATGAACAAAATAAAATTGAGTAAAAGTTAGAAGAAGTTTTAACATCGTTGTGATGCTTAAATCAATTCACTTTGTGTGCTTTCATTTCTCCCTATATTCCATAGTAAACAGGTCTGTTGTCAGAACAACTTCTCATTTGAATATTCAAAACCTGAAGTAAAATCGTGGTAAATGAGTGTAATTCACCAGAATACAGATATTTTGGCTGGCTGGTATTGTTCCATGAACATCTGGTTAACAAGAAAATTAAACAAAGTTCATATCTACCTTGTTTTGGCAGTAGTGTTGTAGTTCTAGCATGATGGTCTGAGTGTCCTTAAATGAGGCAAGGTTTGCAGAGAAAGGTTAGACCAATTTTTTTTAGACCAATTGTTTGTTAGACCAAAAGAGAGAGCTTGAGGAAGATGCGATGGGCTTTTCAGAAAGACCTTCAGATGTAAACCAAATCCTTTGCTAATTTTCTATTTTGCTAAACCAGCTATTAGCTATTATTACCTAGCATTTCAAACCATGCTTCATGCATTTATTTCATTACAGCTGTGCAGTGGAGCTGGAGTTGGTAAATCTTATTCAAGATCATTTATTTGTACCTGGAAATGTAAATCCAGTTGCACATTCCATCATCATCAATGTATCAACTGGATCCAAGCAGATTTTTTTAATCCTGACAAGCCACTGCATTCTTTTCATCAACAACATACAGGAACAAATATCTATTTCTGCATAAAAAAGAAAAGAATTATTCACCAAGTTCACAGTTCATTTCTGAAAAGAAAAAAAAAGATAAAAAATATTCCGGTATATTATTTGTTTGGAATTATTTTCACTATCCATGAAAAAAGCAGCTGCTGTCAACCAAATTGTTAGTGGAAA
This sequence comes from Strigops habroptila, assembly GCF_004027225.2. Lineage (NCBI taxonomy): Eukaryota > Metazoa > Chordata > Aves > Psittaciformes > Psittacidae > Strigops > Strigops habroptila. Next base: position 36,645,054 of record NC_044283.2, on the reverse strand, counting down.
GAAAATCCGTGTCTCTCAAGAAAGTGTGTAAAGTAACACAAGTTGCTTTCTATCACCTAAATTAATATCCACCTGAGCACTGTCATTCAAAACCAGAAGCCCGTAGAACGTAGACAGCTGAAGGTTTATCCTCTGCAATTTATTAAAATCTCTTCTAGAGGTACAGACCTTCTTTTTTATTCAAGATAAAAAGCCTTAAAGAGCAGTCAAGAGACTCATGGCTGTAGGTCCCAAATTCTGAAGCAGTTTAATCCTTTTCGAATAAAGTGAAGCACATTCCTACATTTTACCATTTCCATGTTTTACAGAGCTGACTGAAATACTGATATTGAAGAAGATAAACAGCATTGTAAAGTTATATCATAACTCAATGAGAAAAAAATTGAAGACATGAAAGCACAGCAAACCATTAAAAGAATGAAGCTGCTAAGGATGATCAAGCTGTGGGTGAAGAAACTAACCGAACTCCCAGACACAAGCATCCTCTCTTACCAAGTCGTTTCCAGGTATACTGTGGCAATCAGAGATGCAGCCTAAAGGCACGGGAACTGCTGGCTATACCTAATCAAAGAGAGGAGCAGGTGCTGCGCTAGAATCCCCCTCAGGCTCTAGAGAGCAGTGCTAGAAATCTTTGCAGCCATAGTGTACCTTCAGCCCACAGGGAAAGATGCATTGCAAATGTGTGGTTTGGGTATGAAACTGAGGCTAATTTACTTTATAATTCCCTTTTATTTTTCTTTCCTATATACGCATAAGTAAATTATCAGCTATGTCAAGACATGGTGCTGGCAAAATGAAAGTCATATGAGGATATATTTGTAGGATGTGTTTATTGGTACCTTCAGCTGGGGAGACATGAGCTATCTAATGCAGCTCCAGACTTCTACATATTCAGTTTCATATTCAATAGCTTGTGAAAATTCAATAGAAGTATATAATAGTATTTCTAAAGACTAATCTATATTTCCTAGGATCTTCTATGATGCATGCACAAGATAAATTGCATACATGTAAATACACATCGGGCTTCATGAAAACTTTAAGAATATGTTCCACAGAACTCTGTTCACAAAACTATCATTATGTTTCGTCTCACTTTACATTCAAATAATTTCTGATGAAAGATGTGTGTAATTAACAAAAATGGACTGGAAACTAAATGAAAGCTAACTCCATGTGAGCCACGTGAAAAGGGTAAAGCTAGCAGCGGTAGCAGAAATATACAGTAGCACCCACAAAACCTGTGTTAGTGTTCTAAAAATATTCATACCAGTGCACTGATGTATATAAAATGTGTCTGAAAGCACAACGCCAGCACCAGAATTACAAAAATGTGCACAGCTTCATGCCGAAAACTGAGGTGAACACCATAAAAATACAAGTCAGGACATACTCAGCAGCAACACCATAACATTTCTTATCTCTCAGAAGTCAGCATGAACATTACACAAATTCATATCAGGGTATGTTCACAGTCATATCTTGGACTCTTACTGTTGTAGCTAACCCTTTTCTTTTATGCCTCCTACTTTTTTTCATAATCTTTTGCAATGTGCTAGATTTTTAGTTCTCATAAACCAGAAACTGGTCTGCGTAACTGATGGGTACATCCAGGTTATCCTATGGTGAAATCCAGATCATAACAGATGTTCACATAATAGCATGCATAAAATGTGTCTGAAATCCATATGAAAAACCTGTATTTACCAGGCATTTATCTACCCTGAAAATGTGTATTTATGAAAAACTTCCTTCATAACATCTTTAAAACTCAACAACTTACCAATGTTTTGGTAGTGAGGCTTCAAAACAAATGCTGTTCTTGGTATTGCAGCATAATGGAAAAGCATATATGCATGAAAGAAATAAAATAAACAAAGACTTCATTTTCTTTTGGGGTTTCTAAAGTTAATATTTTAGCATACTAACATTTCTGTGACCACAAGAGGATTTACAGAAACTTTATGAATATGAGGTTTAAAACCTGAGTTTCTTAACGTTATTAAGCAGGTTTAGTTTTTTACAGTGTTGCTGAAGATGTAGATCTCACTGCAAGACTGTGATCTCTAGAAAGGACTAGGTTTGTTGCTACATGTGATTGGTTCATCATGTGGATGATACACACAGCTGCACATTGTTGTCACTGAAAGGAAGAAAACACATAAACCCAAACTCTTTCTTAATAATATATTTTTTTACAATAGCATTTTGGCTAGGGGGAAGCCTCATATAAACAGTATCTCACATTAAGAAGTGATATTTTGCACTTAGGATGGATGCTTCAGAATAGGGTACAGTTCAGAAAGAAAGAATATCTTTCCAGTTATGTGCCCTTATGTCACACACAGTTATGTGTCTTAAAAAAATTGCACAATCTTAAAAAATTTGTCAGTTGCATGCAGATCCTGACAACCATCAGCCAGGGGGATCAGCTCCTGGTAGGGACTTCTTCTCAGGAACAGTACAGAAAGTACGAAGGATGGGTGGGAAATTAAATTTAAGTTCACAGGAGATTTCATTGTTTCAGAAGGGATTTTTGGACACATTACTGGATTCTATGATCCTTGTATTGCCTGCATAATCCAAAGGAGAGAATTATTTTAGGATGCCTGATGCTTTGGGCTGTATATAGACAAGGAAGATTTCCAATCCAATATTGGTTTGAGCTGAATTAACTCTGCATCACTGCAGAGTCTCACGTCATGTATCTCAGGATGCAGCAATTTTTTAAATGATGTAACCTGTTTATTTCATGATTGCAGCTGGCTGATGGATTTTAGAGATAGTGGTGTTTAGAAGATCATAACCTCCTTCCGTCTTTACTGAGAACTACCTGGAAGGCTGGAGTGCTATCAGAAGTTAATAAAAGTTTGTGAAACACACTGAGAGCATGCTCCTAGTTCTTATATATTCTCTCACAGGATTAATAACTTGTCTGTCCTTTGCTTATTTTATATTCTGTCTCTTCTAGGCAATTTGAACTTAAGATGACAGAACGATATTTCTGCTCCTAAAAGGACTTTTGCAAAAGTGCTGCTGGGAAACCCTCATGAAGATTGTTCCTTCTTGTCAGAATATAGGACATTTAGGTGCTCCAATTCAACACCAAAGAATTCCCAGAAAGCCCTCAGCATCTACATATACAAAAGATGTAGATATCCATCCAAATGCCCAAATAAGAAATGTCTCTAGCACAATTCTGTGGGTGGGTCAGAATTTTTGAGTCACACTGATATGTAAAATGTTTCTCCAGCAGGCACAGCTCCTTGTAAAATCTGAAAGTCACGTAATGCTATCTCAGAACTACAGGTGCTCAGCTAAGAAGCAACATTATGTGCTTGCAAGCATTTTCTTTTGTTGAATTGTTCAGAAAAAAATAATAGCAAGGCTTGTTATAAAATCTGAAACTCAGATATTGCTTTTTCAGATTATTTGCTTTCTCGAGCAAGTAGCGATTGTAGCACTCCTCACCTCTCCTAATGTTTTTCAGTTAGACATAGCTGCAGAAGGTAAAGCATATACTGACTGCAATGATTTGTTATACATTTCAAGATGCAAATGCCAAGAATGGGAAAACTGTTTGGCTTGTCAAATTCTTGTCTACATAATCTATATGTATCAGAAAAGAAGAAAAAGAAAAGCAGCGTTAAATGGCATAGCAGAGAAAAACAGAGAAAGTCATGTATGTGACAGGGTTGAACAGTACCTACAAATTAAAAATACAGTGTTATGTCCAACTGTTCATGCCCTACAAATATTTTATTCAGTTCAGAAGAAAACTTGCATTTTATATTACTTATATGGCTGGTCATTTGACAGGCATATACCAAACTTTTCTTCAATGGCAGAAATGGAAATAAAAAGGAAAAAAACACTATCTACCAAGAGGATAATTGATTCCAAATAAAAAAACCCCCTTGCCCTTAGTGCTGTCTGTTGACTGATAAATCATAGATCAAAATCCCTCCTATAAAATATTGAAGCAAGCCTTATACTCGTCAGGCATAGATCGGCACTTTAATGATTAGCACATACTAAAGACCATTTGAATCCAAAATAAACTCAGAATGCTGGCCTAGTACCTGATTTAATCTCAGTTTTATACCACCTGCTTATGACAATGCCAATCGTAATGTTTCTGAAAAGGAGATGGACATTCATTAAAAGTACATTTGAATATGCAAACAATAGAAATGTTCATTTTGACAGATTGGTTAGTTTTTCTCCCTACAGACCTCCAGATATAAGACAACGTCTAATGGACATGGTCAGCAGCTCATATCTAACCTTTTCAGCATAAAAAATCATCTTTAATCTTCAATGGATTTCTTTTTCTACTTTTTTTTTTTTTTTCTGGCATGAGACACTTGGCTATTGTTTTTCAGATAGCATGATTGTGTTTCTTCTTAAGACATTCCGTTTGTTCACAAATGACATGCCTCATTGTTCCTAATAAAAAATGTGCAAACTAATGCAGGTAGAACATATCAAGCAGATAATAAATTGCTGTCAGTATTGCCTTGCCAATGATAAGAACTATAAGAAGGTTGTGACAAATTTGCTTGATGACTTAATCGTGTCCCCAGAGAGAAAGTCAAGACATGCTGGGTTTTTTATATAGGTGACATCTGCAAAGTATTTAGTTGTCCGCTACTCTTTCAGTGAATTCTCTTTGGCCTCAGAAGATACATATACTTTTCCATTCTTTGTTCACTTGATTAAATGACAAAAACCATCAGCATCATGGAACGACAATCAGGCTTTGAACTAAACCATATGTTCATTTTCCCCACTACATAAAAGAAATTGCAGGCCATTAAGTACCGAACCTTTGCCCTTAGACACACTTTTAGGAGACCGACTGTTTTGATATTGACAGAACTGTGCACGAAAAGCCTGTGAAATGCAATGACACTCGATAACACTTAAAAGAGTTTAGCTGCCATATTCAAACTATTTTAAAAGAATGACCCTAAAGATGGATTTTTCAGTATTTAAATTGCTGAGCTTTTCCTACACAAGAAGACTTTGATAAAAAAAAAAAAATCTCTGATTGTATGTAATACAGCAGAATGAGGCAATAAAATATTCTCATTTAATCTGAGCCTCCAAATACATAAATACCTGATTAAAAAACTCTACAATGATTGTACAGCAAAATTGGCATTTTTCGGCTGTTGTAACTGCATATCTCACAATAAGTTGTTTTATGTTTAGTTTTCAATCCAGCTGTACTGTGTTCACAATATTTGATTTCAGGATAATGGCAACATCTACATAGTTTATTCTCAGGTTAAGGAAGGATAAGGATAATTTCAGCCATAACATAATTCTAATGAGATTTTTGTCACGGACTAAATCTGGGGCAATGTTTTCTGCTGGGATGAATTGTTCCAGTGCCAGCTTCAGACAATCTGTGTCCAGAAGTTATGATAATACCAGAGAGATAACATTTTATAATTAGCAGGTAAACTTTCATAAGAATTTTTCAAGGCTGATTTATATGAAGCAAGACTTGCTAGAAAGAGCCACTGTGAGCTGCCAAAACATTGAAGAATATGCATTGGCAAAGAGAACTGGAATTATTCATCAAGCACTGGTGCATTCCTAGCTTCATCTGAATCTTTCTGGAGCTTGCAAGGTAAGCCTGACAATTTCAAAGAATTGTTGTCTTTCCCACAGTGACATCTCTCCATCTGAACCACTATTTTCCTCTTCTTGTGGTCTTCAAAAAGCAATACTCTGTGCCTGGTACTTGGATTGTGACTATTCTGAATAATAAAGAATATGTCAATTACTCCTTTCTTTTATTATTGGGTTTTTTTCCTTTCTCTGTCAGAAATAATCAATTCTGTCCTTAAATCTGTGACCAGTGATATAGCCTGCGTATTGGACATAGTTTTGTATATGGCTAGTTCTAATTCCTCACAGTCACACTCATTCTAATAATCACTCTAATACAAGCCTAAACCTTGTCAGCTTTGTTGTTTCAATTTCTTTTTCCAGCAGACAGATTAGTTGATTTCCTTGGCTAATGCCATCACCCCTCCCCCAGAATCATCAACTGACCTGAGGATGTCACACCAAGTCATTATTAGTATTCTTTCTATCAGTACCAGGTACAGGTTGGTTGATGTCTTTAGCTACTGCTTGTAAATATCTGGTCCAAAGATACTGTTTGTTCACTAGCTCTTGTGTTTTGGAATTGGAGATTTCTCTGTATAAGGCAACATCAGACAAGATTTTATTCTGTAAAGGTGTTCCTACATAACCAACTTTCTTCTCTTGCCTTCTTTTAGGTATTTTTTTTAATCTTTCTGCTCACAGCTGGGAACTATGTGTTGTATTCAGCAGGTGGGGAGAAAGACCTTGTCATGGTTTTATGACTTACAATTCCCAGGACTGTGCTAATGCTTTCCTTCTTCATATTGCTGGAAAGGTTATTTATTGCTAAGAATGACATAAACACTAAAGCCAGACTTTACATCTTAGACAAGTATTGCTGTTCTTCGTTCAGAATCAGATTCCAGATTATTCCTCTTTCCAGCACCACTTGTAGATGCTACAAAAATGAGTACAGTCAGACATGAAAGAAACACTTGTAAACTTAATGAGCTTTTTCCTCTTCTTGCACCCCCACAGCACTCAGTCATATCTGACCCATCCAAGAACAGCTACAGCACTATGTGTGGGTGTGCCACTATATCTACTAATGGCATTCTGCATATTTCAAGGGGAAGCATTAATGAGAATTCGTAGAGCTGTCATGATTTTAATTGCTTAAACATGACATGATTTGGGTGTGCTTCTGATGACGAAAGTAGGTAAACACTATGAAGCCTGAAAAGCACTTAAGGTAGTTTCAGATCCCATCACTACTTAAGGTCATCCTTGTTACCATGGTACTAGTATGCTTTTTCACTCTCTTCACACCAAACTGTTGTGATGCCAGCAACTGTTGCAATGTTATAGTTTTAGGATTGGAGACATCAAGCACAAAGCTGTTGGGGGCCAGAGATCCACTGGCAGACTGAGATACCCCGTGTGATATTAGACTCCCAAATGCAAAAGTCCTCAAAATTCTCATTTAGCTGCCATCTCACTGTAGGGATTTAATGTCCAAAGACAAGTCTATGTTAGGTCTTCAGGTGTTTCATGTTATTAAAAATTACATTCTGTCACAGAAAAGTTATTTTTACAAAACACTGTGCACTCATCATGAATGTATCCTTACATCTTTATTATAGAATCATAAAATCATAGAATGGTTAGGGTTGGAAGGAACCTTAAATACCATCTAGTTCCAACCACATTACATAACATTAGTCAAAAAGCAGGTGTCAGAGAAAAAAATAACTCTGATAATACATATTAAAAGAAAAAAAAAGGCTAAAACATACATGAAAAAAAATGTAAACTACATAACCTATTAGTTCAAGAAAATCACAGAATCACAGAATGGTTGAGGTTGGTAGGGACCATTGGAGGTCATCTAGTCCAACCTCCCTGCTCAAGCAGGGTCACCTTGAGCACATTGCTTGGGATTGTGTCCAGATGGCTCTTGAATATCTCCAGGAAAGAAGATTCCACAACTTCTCTGGGCAACCTATTCCAATGTTTAATACATTTAAGAATTAAGGAAAAATACCCAGAAAACTAGAGGTAGACACTGTTTCTACTGTCAAAAGCTTTGTAAGGGGATTAATGCTGCATTGATAATTCCAAGAAGACTACAAAACCTGGAATACAAGATTTATTCCTGTAGAAGTGAGCTTTGCCAGATTGAAATCAAGATAATAACCCAGAGTGATGGGAACCTTTTTAAGGAAAAAAAAAAAAAAACAACTTAGACATCTGAGCTTGTTCATTGCTCTAAAGATAGATGAATAAGCAACTATATTAATCCAAATAATTATTTGTTATCTTTCTGTCTTAAAATGATGCACAGAGATGAAGCCAAGGTCTGATACCAGTTAAATTTGGCAGAGTGTTTTGCTCAGTGTTTCTTAGAGATGTTTATATGGTACAGTGGGGAACTGGCTGTACAGAAGACAGTAATTTGCACAATTCTTAAGTGAACATGAACTTCAACAATGGTTAAAGACTACTGACTAAAAATGGCTGAATGAGAAATTATATTGAATGCTTCTGAGCTCTAAACCTTGGCCTTACAGTAACTATACTTTCAGTTTCTGAGACACAAACATCTTTGCTGTATGTTTTTTTACTTGATCCCCGTACCGGTGCTTTCATATCTGACTATTCAGCATTCTATCTGTACTTGTACCTGCTGGTAACATGGTAGCTGCTGAATTGCAATGAAACTGTAAGATGCTCCAGTTCAGAGCCTTGCTAATGCTGACAATTGATTTAGCGTTGTAAGCTACCTCCACAGTGCTGGGCTGTTTTTTGTTCAGAGATTTCAGTAGGGAGTTATTTTAAGAGATATATTTCCTTTGTTGTGGTAAAAAAGCACAGTTTGTCTTAATTATCCCTGACGTTTCAAACCTCATACCAGGTACTTCCTCCAAGGACAGAAACAAACCAGTCTCCTCCAGAAACCAAGTGTGAAATGAATAAATAGGGCTTTGGCTGCTCTAATGGCATAGTGCAGTTACTATTTTTACTGTGGGGGGAGGATACTGTCTAGATTGTTTCTTTTTATCTCTGTGGAAATTCAGGGTATTGATAGGTGAAATATCGTGGACAATTAAGAAAGGAAAAAAAGTGATCTAAAAAAGCAATATTTGGTAGGTGCTTGTTTCCTGGTATACTTATTCTGAGAGCTAAGTTTTTCTCAGAGGAAAGGGAAGGAACAGAGTAAGTATGCATCATGAAAAAAGGCTATCGTTCTTTCCATCTGTGGTCTGTTGAAGGCATTAGAAATTAGAAGCTTCTCTGCATCATTTTATACCTTTTACACTGTAGCTTTTAATACAATTTTTGTTTATATTTCATTTATATTTTTAATGAAATATCTAGTTGGGGAACTACTATTGTCACATCCTTGTGAAAAATCCAAAAATCTTGCAGAGAATCTTGATAAGGCTAAAGGGTAATGATTCCAGTGAAGGAGATTATTAAGGAAACATTTTTTTTTTTTTTCTTTTTTTAATGCTGGTAGAGCAATAGATAAATTGTAGAGCTCTTTTTCTGAGCTGAAGGTAACTATTAGATTTTGATTAGAAAGTTCTTAGGGCTCTTTCATATGGTTAGGAATTTCTATGTTTCATGACAGATACTAAACTTTATTGAAACACAAGGAGTCAGGATAAAAAAGATGCTGCTATAGTTTTAGGATGTATTTGTGAGCTTGTGAAGGTGATGCTTTACCAGAAGGAAGTCTGCATTGCTGCTGCTGCTTGCTGTGATTTTTTTAAATGAAGGCAGCTCTAAACGGAAACCTTAGCATTAGGGTATTGCTGACCAGATTCGCAACAGCCCAACAAGGAGCTAGTTCCATGGCATAAAGGACAGTCAAGCACTTTTCTTTTACTGGGAGTCTCAAACTGCTTGTGGCATCCACGTGAAAACAGTGACTGTTTATGAATAATGAGAGGAGTTCTGTAGGTTATTACTATTCATTAAATCTATTTTAGAGCACTTCATGGGCACAAAACAAACTTGAGACAGTGGCCAGCTGAAGATTCAGGTGGTGGTGGTGGATTGCTCTTACACAAAAACAATCTTGCAGCATAGAGAGCTGAAACGAGCAGCTCTGCCTAGACTTCATGCAGTTTATGACAAAGCTGTCATAAGCAAATCTGGCAAAGGAAGTTGGTGAGGGCAGAGTACTGCTATGCTTCACAGATCTGTAAGTGTTAAAAAGCTGGGACCATCCTCTACTGAAAGCAAGCCTTAAGCTAATGCCAAGTCGAGAAAATACCAAGTATGGAAGAGGGAGATTTCAAGGCTTTCAGTGTGTCTTCTGCCATTATCATTAAATTCAGTTAGTTCCTTCTATATCCAGAGTTTGCTACTGTTAGTGCTTAATGAGGGTATTAAATTTGCTGGTAAAGATTTGCAAAACGAAGTAGGAAAGTGTCATGCTGAAAATCCATACCTCGCTCTGAACTGAAATTCATACAAACACCCCGAGGGGATTTTATGCAAACTTTGTACCCAAACTCATATATGCACATTTGAATTCTAAACTTATGGGAGTTTTTAAGCACTCCTTACCCCAAATAATAAAAAAGATTATCAGATGCATTTGGTGTGAAACGAACAAAATGCAAAACAGCTTTGAAACATCCTTGCCTCAGACAGAATTCTAAGAACAGGTATTCATTTGTTATTGGGATACATATGAGCTTAAGTTCTCTAAATGCCAGATATTTTCAGGGTCTTCTTATCTTTTTTTCAACATTACTAATAACGTAAGATTAGCAGAAAGACAGAAGTTTTAAGGACTATAGTGTCACTTCTGCTCAGTGTTTTATATGCAATACATTATAAGCCTTAATTATAAACCTATAGTTCTGCCATGATATCTGATCACCAGGATTATTCTTGTCCTGTTGGTATGGAAAACTTACATTTATAAATTTTTTCCATATGTGTTGAAAACCTGGCTTCAATAAGACTCAGTTGAATGCACCAATTTTCATTTTGTTAATTCCTTAATGATTTTGATCCCCATGTGGTGTTAGATACACAGCAGAAGTGAAAATTAATTCATTGGTCACCAGCTAGTCTTAATTAGAAATCAGCATAAAATTGAGCCTTGTGGTCAATGTTTTAAAATTTTGACCATGACCTCTATAAAAATGTTGTCTACTAGAGTTAGAGCACCATGCTTTAGAGCTGTAGCGTGCTCATTTAATTGCACAAAAGATGCATTACATATCAGCCTATGTTGATATCACAGTCTATAAAAATATCATAAAATTATAATGTTACTATGTGTTAAGACATTATTAAAGGATATTATAGAATTCTGTAGAATATAAAAAATATTGATTATATGCTCAACAACTAAATAAGTGGGACAAGTACTTTGCTTTGACTCACAGTAAGGTCAATTAAAATTTTTATTTGTTTTTTAATTTGATCTTACCCATTACAGACAATTGAGCATTTCAAATGACAAAATAACACCATGGTGAATTCTGGAGTTTGAAGTGCTGTGGAACAGATAGCAAACATTAGCCCTAAGCTATATTAGCTAAAATGGTTAGATAAAAAATACAGCCAGCTGTGTTTATTTTATAACACAACCTAAGATACTTAGAGAAAATTTCTGACAAACCCATGTTTCTTTCATCTCATTTTTGTAAATGACCTGTGGCATCAAACAAATCCAACAACATTTCTTTGTCATACATTCCAAGGTGGTGGGTTTTTAAAAAATTTTGTTTAGGGCTTTCTTTAATTTTTTTCATTTTCTATCATGGCATATTTTTGATGATATCAAATTATGAAGAAGTTCTTCCTCTAACAGTGTTCCTGCATCAACCAGCTTCAATATTTGCACATGTGCATGCAAGTGTGTGTACATATCTATGCATGTGTAATGCTAAGGAACTAACTAACAGATGCTAACTCATCTGTCTTTTAGAGTTTCCAACAAGCGATCTAGTAATATTTAGGTAATACTAATAAATAAGAACAATTTTACTTCTACAAGTTCATGCATAAAAATTTTTGGGAGCATTTGGAATCTCCTTTTACTTTCTCAAGGCTTGAGTCAAAGCCTGTTGAAGTTAATGTGAAGCTTTGTGTTTATTTCAACTGGAACTCATAAAAGGCCTTAAGTTGATAATTTTTTATGAGTTCAGAAAAATAAACAATAATGATAGTTTGTGATAGTCCATGAAAATAATGTTGACTGAAAACAATGCAAAACTCATTTGGAGTTCTTAAAAAGTTGTGTGTTTTTATCTTTGGGTTGACCCTTCCAACCCAAACTATTCTATGATTTTATGATATAAATATAAACCATGTAAAATTAAAAATCTCTCACAATCAAGTCTGGTCAAATGGTTATAAGGGCACAGCTTCAATTTTTTTTTTACATTAAACACTACATAAACATCATGCTATACACTTGAATGATGCTGACTCTTACAGAGATATTGAAGGTTTTCAGACTGAATATATTTTTTTCCAGCAAAATACTTTGCTCCTAAGAGGCAGCAAATACACGTTTTTACTATGGTCACTAAGCCTGCGCTCTGTCTCAGCGCTCTCTCTGTTAACTCTGTTCTCATACCTGTTTGATTTTAGGAAACATACCTTAGTGTGCTTGTTGATTTCTTCCTGATCATTATTTACTAAGCTACAATACACAAAAAGTTATGACTGAAAGGCAGATTAATAATTCATACTTCTATTATAAAAATCCTTGAATTATATTCCAAGCAATGAGCTGCATCTGTTACCTAAAAATAAGAAGACAGGCACAGCATGGCAACAATTTAGAATATGGAGCATTGCATGGCAGGAAAGTTCCCATTGAGATGACTTTGGCTTAGATGGAAGTCCTAGCTGTCTACCTTCTTTGATTGAACAGTTTCATTTTTTAAAGTAAACACTACTGTATATTCTGTGAATATTGCCAGTCTCCAAGAATGTCAATAATTCTTTCTGACAAAGCCAAGCTGAAAAGAAGAGGTTAGGTTGAGGGTACTGCACATATCATCTTACAAAAATTAAGGGAAATTTCTTCAGGAAACTGTTTCTTACATATAAGAAATATTTGCCTAGAGACTAGAGTTATTTGCAATGTATTCTGTGCTGGAAAAAGTAATAATTTGTAGCAACTTCAGTTAAAAAAATATATATTCATTGACTTTGACATTTAAGCTTACTTTAAAGACTGCAGCAGTTAAAATACAATCTTAATTCTTCCTGCAGTGTGGATGGAGAGGGATGGTATGCTATATTAATAACTGATGAAATTTAAAGAAATTTTTCCAAATTTCAGTGAGATCTTTGTTACAGGAAAATAGTGGCAATCTCACAGCCAGTCTACCCTGCATTTAAAGAAAGTCCAAATCTCGTGATGTTTTATATACCGATCTATAGATCTCCTCCTGGTAAAAATCAATGACATTTTGTCTTTACTGGTATTGAGGGCAAAGTTCCCAGTAATTTCTCTGTGAAGTCACATGCAACATGCTTTAACTTTTTCCTCAAACTGGATTTTCAAAAACTGACATGAAATTTTAATTGAGTGGTTCATCTTTATGATGCTGGGTACAATGGCATGATAATAACATATTCTTTCTCAGCATTTGTGTATTCCTCATTATTGTCATGATTTAAGCCCAGCTGGTAACTCAGAACCACACAGCTGCTCGCTCACTCCCCAACTTCTTCCTCCCCCTGCTCCCAGAAGGACAGGGAGGAGAATCAAAAGAATGTAACTCCCACGGGTTGAGCTAAGAACAGCCCAGTAACTAAGGTATAATACAAAACCACTACTGCTACTAACAATAACAATAATGATAAGGGAAATAACAAGAGGAGAGGATACAATTGCTCACCACCTGCCAACCGATACCCAGCCTGACCTGAGCAGCAATCTGGCCTTCCAGGCAATTCCTCCCAGTTTCTATACTAGGCATGACATGCTGTTGTATGGAGTAGCCCCTTTGGCTAGTTTGGGTCAGGTGTCCTGTCTCTGCTTCCTTCCGGCTTCCTCTCCTCCCTGGCAGAGCATGAGACTGAGAAAGTCCTTTGCCAGAGTAAACATTACTTTGCAACAACTAAAAAAATCGGTGTTATCAACGTTGTTCCCTAGCTGAAAGTCCAGAACACAGCACTGCACCAGCTACTAAGAAGGAGAAAAATGACTGCTACTGCTGAACCCAGGACAATTATTTGAGTGCTAAGCAATACACTTTGATATAGGAGAACTCAACTGTACTGAAGAATCTGGCTACTTGTATCATAAACCAAGTACTTCTTCAAATTAGTGAAAGAGGTTTTTTGATCATATTGAGTGGTTTGGTTTTCGTTAGGGTTTTTTGGGGGTTGGTTTTTTTCCTTCTTTATGTTTGTTCTTGTTGTTTGTTTGTTTCTTTCTTTCTTTTTTTTTTTTTTTTTTTTTTTAATTATCATTAGTTACCCATCTGGGAAAACAAGATTTCCATGGCATTTCTACACAGAATTTTTAGAAAAATAATTAGTACTTGTCACACACTGTGATGATGTAGCATAACATAGTATCTGATGGCTTTTTAAAATAACAACAGAAAGTTCCCAGGGCAAATATCAGAACACAGATCATTCAGTTAAAAGCTAAGGTCCTGCTTGTATATGCTGTCTGTATCTAAAATCTCTTTTCTGTACTGTGGAACTATGTTCACAAGAAACACAGAGAAAATAACATTCCAATTTTTTATTTCCCTCCCAGCCCAAGCTGCAGAAGGCCAGGTATTTTTCAGAAATCTCAAATGCAGAAGATGTATTTTGAACTCTGCCGTACTAAAGACAGATAGAACAGAAACTGGGTGTTCTTCTGCTCAGACTTTTCCATTAAATAAGCAGAAATATATAATGGATAGCTGCTTCTCCTTTCTGGGACAAAAACGAAAAAAAAAGAAAAATCTGGTGGCCACTGACTGTTACATTTTAGAGAGGCTGGATCCTATAAAAAGTGACAGGTGGAACTCCCCAAGAAAATTAGACAGAGAAAAGTGCTGTTCTTAGAGCCTGCTTGACAATAAGGGTGCACAAAGTTACAAGGCTCCTGACCTTGACTCCCAAAACTACTGTAGTTTTAATGCAGACATCATCTGCAAAAATTTCATTCAACCACTGGAGAAAAATAATCCTGATTTAGATTAAAGCGAACCATAAGACATAACATTTCTAGTCTCTTGAGGAAAAAAAATATATTGCTCCGAAGTTTTTACTGAAATTAAGATATTAAATGAAAGTTAGTCTTCTACAAAACTGTACTGATCAGTCATTACCAGATCTAATAAACAGGTATCAGTTCAATTTCAATAGAATTATTCGTTTGTAATAGACTGTCTTGTGATAGAGATTTCCTTGCAAAGCCATTTAAACCTAATTTACTGTCCAGTAAGCCAAGACAGTTCAAAAAATTATCCATTTAGCCAGGACAGGTAAGGGTAATGTGTTTTGTGTCAGTATCACACTGAATGTCTCAGTTACAAGAAAGATTTTTCAGGTTACTTGTTCAGTAAGGCAAACTGGCTAAGCCAATTCTAATGATAACTTGAAAGTGATAAGGGGAAGTCAAGTAGCTCTTTCTGCTTCAGTTACAGTGAACACATTGTGTAGTGCTGTGAGCTTTTTCAAAACACCTTTGTTGAACATGTAACATTTTGGTCACGGAGGTGTCACATGATATTAATTTACAGTAATTTTTCATAGTGCCTCTCTTTTTTTGTCAGTGGATTGTCCTGCCTCCAAAGACCAGAGATGTACGTGGGAAGAGAAAAAATGATCAAAGATCCTCTCGGCTTCATTTTCTCATTCCCTTGTACAGCAAGATCTGCAGAACAATAATAGTTCTACTAGCAGACAAAACTCAAATAGTCCCTCTGGAACCCTTAGGGTGGTCTCTTCTACAATTAACTCATAAACCCAGTTCTGGATGCCTTCAGCCAACTTCTTTTCTAATATGTTCTCTTCAAAAGAGATTTAGCAATTAGTCCGTGTTGTATATTAATCATGTGTGATAAAATTAAATTAAAAATTAAGCTTGAAGGAAAATAATAGCAAAAGGTTCTAAGCAGAGATAGGGAAATCACAATTTTTTTCTGGTTTACCACAAACAGCAATGCGGTGTCCTAAAAAGACAGAAAGCTTATGTTCTGTATTTCAGCTTGAAAAAAATCTTTAAACTGGATAGCAAAGTTCTGAAAATCTGGTTTCGTTCCATAATGAGAATATATTTGGAATACGCTAAACTCTATGGTTCTAAAAAAGAAAAGAAAGGTCCTGTCCTATAGCCTCCTAGCTCATGTGAGTACTTATATGCTTAAACAAACCTAGGAGTTACTGGACTACTTGACTAAGAATGTGTTATGTATGACCACCTCAGAGCTGTAGCTAGGGTGAAACAGGTAATGTTTGTCCCACAAATGACTTTTCCTGCTTCACAGCAGACTACATTTTCACACATTTAAAAAAATAAAAAAACCAAACCAAAAAAAACAAACACCCAAAACAAGAATGGCAACTTCATAACCTTTAGCTATTTTGTGCATTACTTATTATGCTGATTCTAAAAGAAGATATTTTCTTTTGACTTTCTAATGTATTCTGACATCCTGTTGAAAATGATTGCTATTTGGCATCATTCCAAAGAATTTCTAGCCACAAAGTGGTAAGTTTGACTACAGAAATTTTTGAATTAGAAGCAACCATAGTGGAGTCTGCACTGTGAAAAAATCTGGTTCTTTTTCATTTCTACCCTCTGCACATGCAATATAGTAAACAATGTATATTTTTACTAGTAAGGACTTTATTCAGAGGAATGTTAGCTTCAGGTCATCTTCACAGAAGGTTGTTTGATATGTTTGTCTTTCAACAGACATCTGTTTTATTCACTTTCTTTCTACCCACATTCATAGCCTCTGCTCACAAAATTATCTAAATTTCAACAATAAATAAACAGACTGAGAGCAATTTTGTGATCTAGCGTATACAAATAGACATTTTCTCCACAGGCCTCTTATGCCCTTGAATGAGAGAAGCTGCAAGAAGACTGTAGATAATTTCCAGTAAATTCTGCAGCACAGAAATGACAAAACCAGGCTGCACTCACTTCTGAGTCATTCCTAGCTATCTGTGTGGAAAAAAGAGGCAGCATTTTTTTGCAAAGGTGATATATGTGATTTTGAAGTCTTTTAGAAGAGTGTTATAAGCACACTCATAGAATGAATTAATCAGCCATAGCTCTTCCTTGTTAATATCTTTAATTTTTTTCCCCGTTTGTAAGATTTTAGTGTTTTGAGGGATGTAGATTTGACAGAATGTAAGGCCTCTAAATTCTCTGTGATTTTCAAATTGAGGAGTACTAAAAGCAAATATTCTGCAAACATATCCATTCAGATATAATCTGAATGATTCTACAGGGAATGGATTATGACATGATTCTACAGGTAGTGGAGTATGACTAATGATTAGATTGGATTGGAGTATAAAACTACTATTACATTCTTTTTTTCCTTTCTCCCCTTCCCCATTTTTACCTTTTTTCCCCTTTCCTTTTTCCCTTTCCTCACCTTCCCTCCCCCTCTTTTTCCTTCCTTCCTTTCTTTTCCGAGAATTCCAGAAGCTGTTCAGTAATAAGAAATATTGGTTAAATGCATTTTACCCTTCCCTAGAATTAGCATTAACAAATAAAATTCTTTATGTAAATGAACCAAATTTTAACAATTCTAGATAGATAGAGCACAAATACACTGTTACAAACCAGGAGGCAGGTGTGAGGGGTTAAGAAGTAGCTGGTGTTCTTTATGTTTGGAAATTGAGGGGTTTTTTTTCCTTCGGCAGCTTACTTTTGGCATCATTCGGGTCTCTGTAGATTAATAGAGTGGAATTTAGAATTGTGGTTAAACAACTTCTTAGTTTTATTATTATAATTTCAACAGTAAAACTGTTTAAATACTGTAATTGAAGTGAATATTGCTTTTCCTTTGCTTTGAAACATATTTATATTTAAAGGTACCCAACAAACTAAGACAGACTTTGCTGCATAAGTAATAAAAATATTGTATAGGGGTTTTTTTAATTAAAATAAACCAATATATTTCAATAGCTGTCACTGCAAAATGACATGAAAATTAAAATTTTCTGAACTATTGCTTCATTGAAATGACTGGGAAAATGGTCTGAGTTTTATAATACAGAAGGAAACAGATGAATTACTTGAAGTAAACCATTTGTTTGTGGAATCAAGGCCAATTTTATTTTATTGTATGCAAACTAAGCATAATTTTCATTCTTTTGTCCATTAAAAAAAAAAATTACATGCTGATATTTCAACATACAGATTACTTGTTAAACGGTTAACTGTCTGTGTTTCCGTGGGAATTTTCATGCAGCTTATCTCAGGGCATTCTCAAAATCTGAGCTGGGTTGGTTGGAATTTTCTCATATGTGACTTATAACTCACATTGGCTTTAGCTCTAATTTCAGCATTGTTTTACTGAGCCCACTGTACCAACAAAGAGTCTTGATCATGAAACATTATAAATTTTAAACACTTTTACAAACATAAATTAAAACAAAATTACAAACTCAGAGTACATTGAGAATAAACTATTTCTGCTAGTGTTATCTACTGGTGTACATTTTTTCTTTGCATTCTACATCCTAAAGGAAAACTACCTCATACATTCTTATTATGTTTTTCCTCTGCCAGTAATGTACACTTCAGTAGGAGGTGCAGGTGCCCAACGACATTGAAAATCAGGCAATTAGTGTCTCTGTTACAATACTGAGGCCTGATTAGCCTCTGCCTTGTGAATATCCCCTTTGACCTGTGAGAATTATTTTCATGCAGTTTATTGCTGTAGTTAAATTCCCAGTTTCAGCTGGGGAACTGTTTGGGGCTGCTGTTTTCTTTCTCCACTAGATGAGTTGATATTTTAAATAAGTCCTATATGTATTATTAATATGAGATCATTTACAAAGGGAACTCAAACCCTGAGAAATATAGAGGTATTTTTCTGCTTACTTGTAGTAAAAAAGGCAGGTCTTTTAAAATGAACTGAGAAAAGAACAGTAGTTACCAACAGAAGGTAGGATTGACTGAGGAAGAAGGAAAAGGGAAAGAAAGAGGAGAAAAAGGAGAAGCAGCAGCAGCAGACATGATTTCTGTAGGAAAAAGGACAGAGTGCAACTGGCCAAAGACAACATGGACCAAAGACTTCTTGATAGCTCCTTGTCTGGGCAGTTCTTACAGACAAGCATGGTTTTGTCTATGTAGCAGTGCCTAAGCAACTACAGAGATTTCTAGAAGAGCCACAGAAAAGAGTAAGAATTCTAGACATAGATTCAGTAAATTATTTTCAGTTTTTCAGAAGAGACAGAACAACAAATAGAATTTGTTGATTAAAGCAGTGCTTTGCTTGTAAGACCCTATTTCTACACAACCACTACCATTCTCAGGATTCATTGTGGAATACTGGTACAGATCTCTATGTTTACATGTAGTTTTACTAGCTTATCCTTTCTCTGACAAGATCTACAGCTTTACAGCCACAAGGGCAACAGTAATAGTGCTTGTTTTCACTGGTATTTTTCGCTTACAGCTACTTAAGGAAGAAAATGACATTATTGTTATAAGACATGAAGCAGCTGTCAGGTGGGTATCAAACATGGACTTCATTCATGGATTTTCATGCAGCAAGGATTCAGTTCTGCTTATATCAATACTTTGACTTCACCTATCCTAGAACACCCCCTGAGAGCAGTATTTTTATCAGCTCTAAGCACAAGCCTAAATTATACATTAATTCTGCAAGTGAGAATGGGTTTGCTTTGTCATGTGACTGTGTCTCATCTGTTAAGAAGTATAGCACCTTAGCTATTGCTGTAGTCCTCTGCCTTGCCTTAGAATGCTTCTGCTGAAGTCCACAGAAACACTCCTATTTCCTTTAGCGGGAGGAGAGTTTTGTCAGCATTTTGTGAAAATCATATGCTGAGTGTACAACTAGCCATAAGCTTGAACTTGAAAGTGTAAATTCTAGTTAAAAAAACCCAAACTCCTAGCACTGTAACAGCACCCATGAAAATACTCCATTTGGCACACACATTCACCATAAACAGCAGGTAACATTTTTTCCTGGAAATACATTAAAAGGGAAAATAAGTGACTCTCCAGAAAGTGTTCTGAGCCTTAATTATAAAATAAATATGACTTATTGCAATTCACATGCAGCTTATGAATGCAAGTAAGAATATTAAAATTCAAGAGATATGACAAATGACAGAAATCAAGAAAGCTCATGCAACCAAGCTCTTAAACAGCAAAGTCAAATCTGATGTCTTTGGATCAGCAAAGTTTTGTTTTGTTTGAAATTTCTGATGTTTTTAACAGTAAATAAAGTATATCTCTTTACCTTTGAACTGATTTTTTGTATTAGTGTGCACTGTCATAGTCTAATAGCAGTTTTTATAGCAACTATGCATCAAACCAAATTACAGGGATACAGTAGCTTGAGTGGTTTTCCAACAGAAATTTCTACTCTACTTCAGATTAGGAGAACCTTATCACAGCTGTTTACTGAAACCTACATGACAAAACGAGATAAATTACAACCTGGACTTTTCTGGTCTTTCCATAATTTCCATGCTTGTTAAACTCATCAGCAGAAAAAAATCTTGTTGAGAACCACTGTGGGTGACTTCTCCCCTCCTCTCTCCTGAACCTCTCTGCTTCCCCAAGAATTCCTGTTAGGCCCCAGCCTTTGCACAAATGCAAGGAATTGGACGGCTGGGTGCTCCCTCACCGTTAAAGCTAATTGCCTAACAAAGGTGGGAAGGGCCACACAGATATCAGGAAAGTCAGATGCCCCCTGATCATATCAGGAGTTCTTTTGAGATGGTAAATCATTTCTTGACAGCCTGAAACACCTAACCCAGAACTGAGGCCAGGATGGAAATTTACGGCTGATTAAAGCCAATCATCTCAAGGGAGAGTCCCTTTGAGCCCTCCTAGACACGCAGGAGGCTGTGATCCAGTGATGTCCCTCTGAGTGAGGTGCCTCTTAGATCCCGTAAACTCTCCAAGTTGACGAAATAGGGGGATTGTCTGCCTGGGCTGTTACTGCTGCTCACTGACACTCATCCCTTTGCCCGTTGAGGAATGCTGAGAAAGCTGATGTGAGTATTGTGCTATACTTCTATTCTTCACCACACCAGGCAGAAATTTTCAACATATGTATGTATATATATGTATATACATATATATATCCATATATCCCCATCTTAGTGTGTTGTGTTAGTTTAGATACTTAATTGTAAGTGCATATATATTAGCTTCAATAATTATTTTTAGAAATCCTGTGATTCATTTTAACAATACAAACTGGTGTTAAACTACATCTGTAATCCTTTAGATGAATACTGTTGACCAGGTCTGAGACTAAGTCTAGTTCCAGCCGCACCTAGGCTCCTCTGTGAGAAGAACTTTAAAAAGCAAGTGGGTCTAATCTGAACCCCATGACTCAACAGGAGAATTTCCTTTATACTTACTTTTTTTTCATTAAACATATAACTGTTGTCCAGGTCTGAGACTAAGATTGGATTCATCTGCACCTAGGCTCCTCTCTGAGGGGAAGTTTGGAAAGGAGGGGGTCCAATCTGAACCTCGTGACTCAATGGGAGCATTTCCTTTATCTTTTTTGATCCCTCTACCTCAATTTCCTTTCAAATTCCATTAGACATAAACTGTTTTCCAAGTCTGAGACTGGGACTAGATCCAGCTGCATCTAGGCTCTGTCTGGAGTTTACAAAGCAAGGGGGTCTAGTCTGAACCTTGTGACTCAGCAGGAGGGTATCCCTAACTCTTTTGTATTTTCGGTTTCTATATGTTTCAGTTCAATTATGCATAAATCACTTTAACCCAATCATGTATAAATCATTGCCAATTCTGACACAATGTTTTTGTATGTAATAGAGTGAACCTTACCATCAAATTCTGTTAAATCATACATTTCTAAATATCTATTAATATTACTTTTGCTAATATCTGATGGTGATTCTTTTAGCAACCCTAAACACTCAGTTTTGTGATAACCACCAACTACCTTGAGGAAGCTGAAGGTTGAAAATCTATGATACTCCATATTTACTTTCCAAAATGCAATCTATATTATCCAGTTTATTGAAAGCTTTTCAAGAAACTAAACAGGTGAACTCTGAACTTCCTAGGCACAGATGTTTTTTCTGTTACCTCTTCATTAAAGATGTAACCTCTAGCAGCCAGAATTAATGCCAACTATTAACTGATCCTGTACATATTTCAGCAGACACTAGGTTTTCAGAGATATTTGAAAGGAATAGTGTACAACATACGCATAAACATACACAGCAAACTTTAAATCTTCATTCTTTATCAGGTAGTATAAAAGGTTTGGCAACTGCAACTCTGTCTTGTAGCTTTCTATTAATTCCGGTTCTAGGGATGAGTCCTGGGTTATTTTCAGTTATGCAAGAATCTCCTCTTGCATTTTCTATTGTATTACATTTTGAATAACTCTTAATTTATTTTTTCTGATCTTGGATGGTCCCCGTTTCCATTGCTAAGAAAGTGTTTCTGTATTTTTTTGTTTTCCTCCCCCAACTTTCCTCTGTGCCTTTCCAACCCTTCTCTAATGCCCTCTTTCTAACGTCTGACTTAAGTAATTTTACATTATTCTAATCTCCTTTTCTGCAGACATAAGGGGAGAAAAACAGCCTTCAGATATTACTTTCTCCTACTATATTCCCTCAGCAACAGAAAATGAGATCTTACATCATTCTATCACACTTAAAACATATTTATTAGATTGATGTTAACATGAAAAGAAAAACCCCACAACTTTCATAAAAATAACTCTGTAATATCAAACAGAATTCTCTGGGTTATCAAACAACAGAGTTCACAACCATTCAGCCAGCATCTTGAAACACAGACAAGGCAGAAAATTCAGTAGGGCAAGATAGGAAAAGGAGGGAAGAAACACTAGCTATATTGATGTTCATTTTAACTAATTTTCTTTGCTCACTGAGTATATTTGCATCTAAAATGGTTTTGGAACAGTAATGCAAAGGCCTAGAAATCATCAAGCAAAGGCAAAGCATCCCTTCTCATGACTTTGCCCTCTTTAAGTAAATATTAAGCAGAAATTATAGGGTTTTTTTTTGTTGTTATAACACAACAGGATTGGGTAATAAATAGACATCTCTCACAGAACAATGTCACTGAGGTACAGCTTTGTACTTCAACACTTGTGGCTGCCAGAATTCTCAGCAATAGCAGTCCTGGCATTTTACCTTCTGAAACAGGCATCAGAGAAATAATGAAGTCAAATATCAAACATCCTTTCCTTCTACTCTTCTAAGAAGTCCCAAACAAAACAACATATTATGCCTGGTTTCCCCATGGGTGCTTGTGTAAGGAGAAGTTATTAAGCTTTACTTATTTCCTATTTTCATAGATGACATCATTATCTCATCTCTGTTACTTCCAATATCTAGAAATAGATAACCTGCTTTTTTTAATATAGTTCAAAACATAACCAGTGAGTTAGAAGTAGTATATAACAGTAGTGTATTACAGATAACAGATATTCAACAGATTAATTGCTCTTTTCAATATTTTATGTTTTCATTGATAATGCAAAGAATTGAGACAACTAAAACTACATGCCTGTTGTTAAGGCAAGTAATGTTAAGTCCACTCTGCATATTTAGTGCTCTATAGCATTTTGAATGTATGACTTGGGAAATGAACATCAATTTTTCAGATGTAGAGGTCTAACTAAGGAAAGAATTTGGTCCTATGTGTTCAGGAGAGCTTATTCTTAGGAAAGTAAGGTGGAAATGCAAATAATCAGATTATTTATTACCCTTTCCCTGAAATAGGGAAAAAAATGAAATATGAGGAATGTTATCTCCATCTCATGCATTAAGGAGCAAGCCCATACAATGATACACAGAAGCTTTATTAAAAATTCATTAGACTGTAAAGTCTCTCATTTTGTGATCAGAATTAAGTAGTTTTCTAATGTCATTAGCTGGAACTCAATTTAAGTATCAGCAGTTGCAACACACTCTAAAATGCTAGATTAAGTACAACAAATGTTTTCCACTTATTTCATATTGGAAATATTAACATTTCGTATTATGAATCAAAACCACATTGCAGTGATTTCTCTGATAAACAAATTTCCCATGAAATTATTTAGTAGTCATATTTTCATTGGTCACAAAAGGCAAAGGAGTTTCAGAAACAGAAATCCAGTGATCATGTTTCATTTCTGAGCCAGTAGAACATTGATGCATGAAAGATCCACAAGCTGTGGAGGTTTCTCCTGTTAGTTATTCAGTTCCCTTGGTAGTAACAGTAAAACGCAGCAAGCTACAGTGAAAAGATCCTTCAATAAAGAAAAAGTAACTTTTAAAAAAGGCACAAAAACTTTTCAATATGAAAGTATTAGTTAGGAAGATGGTTGATACTGATAGAAGCTATGGCTTCTCATATAAGTCATTGACTTTTTTGCCTTTGTACTGAGGCAGTAGCTGTGATCTCAAACTGGTTTTTTTATTGTGGTAAATACATCCTTTTGTCTTAAAATATTCTTTTACCTAAGTATCACTAGATTTGTAAAGTACATAATGAAAAATACATTTTTAATATAAACATTTTAGCTTGAGAAATAATTGGCTGCTTCTAAATTAGGTTCTTCAACAGGGGTCGAATTTTCTGGGAAGAAGGAAACGGTTACTTTCCTATAAAGAGATTAATGTTAAGGAGCTTGGGCAAGGTATTAAAAACTAGCAATTTAAAAAAAATAATCTAGTTGATTGTGCATACATCTCAGTAGTATTAAACAAGTTCATATGTCAGATATAATTCACGTGGCATCTCCAATGGCATATGAAGTTATTATAGAATCGCAGAATGATTTGGGTTGGAGAGGACCTTAAAACCATCTAGTTCCAACTCCCCTGCCATGGGCAGGGGTGCTCACATCAGACCATGTTGCCCAAGGCTCTGTCCAGCCTGGCCTTGAATACTGCCAGGGATGGAGCATTCACCACTTCTTTGGGCAAACTGTTCCAGTGCCTCATCACCCTCACAATAAAGAACTTCTTCCTTATGTCTGACCTGAACTTCCCCTGTTAAAGTTTGAACCCATTACCCCTTGTCCTACCACTACAGTCCCTGACAAAGAGTCTCTCTCCACCATCCTTGCAGGCCCCCCTCAGATACTGGAAGGCTGCTATAAGGTCTCCATGCAGCCTTCTCTTTTGAGAACCCCGACAAAGTTCTGAGCAACCTCAACTTTCTCAGCCTTTCTCAACTTTCTTCATACAGGAGGTACTCGAGCCCCCTTATCATCCTCATGGCCCTCCTCTAGACTTGCTCCAACATCTCCATATCCTCCTTACGCTAAGGATACCAGAACTGCACACAGTACTCCAAGAGTGGTCTCAAGAGAGCAGAGGGGTCTCAAGAGAGCAGAGGGGCAGGATCACCTCCTTCTACCTGCTGGTCATGCTTCTTTTGATACAGCCCAGGATACGGTTGGTTTCTGGGCTGCAAACTCACACTGAAGCCAGCTCATGTTCAGTTTCTCATTGACCAACATCCCCAAATCCTTTTCCTCAGGGCTGCTCTGGATCTCTTCTCTGCCCAAGCTGTAGCAGTGCCTGGGATTGCCCTGACCCAGGTGTAGGATGTTGCACTTCACTTTGTTGATCTTCATGAGGTTTGCACTGACCTACCTCTCAAGAATGTCAAGGTCCCTCTGGATGGCATCCCTTCCCTCCAGCATATCAACCGAACCACACTGCTTGGTGTCATCAGCAAACTTGCTGAGGGTGCACTTGATCCTACTGTCCATGTCACTGACAAAGATGTTGAACAGGATCGGTCCCAACACTGACCCCTGAGGGATACCACTCATTACCGGTCTCCACTTGGACATTGAGCAGTTGACTGCAGGTCTCCGCGTGCAGCCGCCCAGCTAATTCTTTATCCTCCAGGTGGTCTATCCATCAAACTGATGTCTCTCCAGTTTAAAGACAATGATGTCGTGCAGGACAGTGTTGAGCGCTTTGCACAAGTCCAGGTTTGCCCCTGCTTTGCCCCTATCCATCAGTTCTGTAGCCCCATCAAATTCAAGTGATTTAAAAAAAAGGAAAAAGGGACTATACCCCCTCTATATGTTCTAACGTGTTCAGAATATATAGGAGTCCTGGGTTCAGTAATTGAAATGTGTCCCACACTGTAGCTGAGTTCTTCGATGGCCATTTCTATCTAAAACTTTGTTGGGTTCTCCTCCCTAAAATACATTGCCTACTGTCAGACTTTGGCTTTGACCATTTTTCTGCACATTTACTCTAAAATGGCTTCTTGCAGGTATAGACTCCATCCTGTACTGCTGACTGATCCTTTCAAAGTAATGAAAACCGCCCCGTTTAAGAAGTATTCAGTCTTTTGCACTTGAAAGATAGTGCTGTCTCCAAGGAAGCTACGATTGGCTTTCATATACTGTATTTCCTTGCCTTTCAGAGACAAAAATTAAAAAAACCCTGAAAATGTCTTGCTCAAGCTGGAAGTGAATCAATTTGGGGTTTGGTTTTTTTTCATCCTCCAAGTAAACAACATATCACATCTGCTTCCATTTGATTTCAGCTAAAGCAGTATATCTCTTGAACACCAGCAATGAAGTGTCACAGAGGACTTAGCATCAGATGTAATATTTGAGAACAAATATTTAAGACGTGTGTAATAATGGAGACCTTTGCATAACAGGCCTCTTATCTACCCTAGTCATCTGTTCTACTAAAAATAATTTCTGAAAACAACAGTTCTGGAGGGGCTACAGTTAGAGATTAAACCATTCCACAGTCAACACTTCATGACTGTCATCAGCCAAGTGCCTGGAATAAGTTTGCAAAGAAATTATCAGAACAAACTGAATTGAAAGGCCCACTAAACAAGCTCCGCTGGCATGTGCTATAAACTGTATGGGGAGAGAGAAAGTGAGGAAGAGAAAAGGACAGAAAAACGGGAGCAGATATACTGCAGCACAGCCCTGTGTTGCCATCAGCAGCAGTTATCTGTCAAATCCCCAGCAGATCCCCACTTGGCCTGGATCAGCAGGGGTGGTGGGGAAATTCACTGCCAGTTCTTCAATAGCTGGCAGTGCTCCTACAGCTGTGGGTGGGTAATGACTAGGCTAATGCTATGGCCTTTCTGAGAAAGCAGTCCCTTTTCCCCCTGCCCAGCTAAAAATTGGCTCCTCAAAGTCAAGATTTGGGAAGCTAAGAACTTCAATGCTAAATCTTTTGCCATGTTCCTATATAACTCTTTACAACAGCATACACTGCTAGGATCACTAGTCAGCTACAAAGTTTAAAACTGGATATGTAAAATCACTCACAGTGGTCTTGAATTAACAGGTTCTTTGGGCAGATCATCTTGAAGAATTTAGTCCCATCTATAACTCACATCTGGTGTGGTCACATATACACATATACCAATAACACCTCTTCATTGCAAGATTCACCCCTCTGTGTATTTTCATAGAACTAATAGTCTTGTTTCTGCCCTTCATCCCTGCCATTCTCCTTTTTCTATTCATGATCTGATTTTTCAGCTGAAAAAAAAAACCAACGAAAAACCCAGAGAAGATGCACCTCTGACCTCTGACTTCACTGATGGGTCTGTATCAAGGCACACATTTCAAAGATGGGGTCTAGAGCAGTAATCAATATTTAGCCATGCAATTCTTCTGAAGACGCTAGCATATAATACGGAGTTTATATAAACCTTTGAAAGATTGCACTGCTAGGCTGAAAGTGCTTCAGTCAGAAACACAGTCTTAGTGACAGATAATGTGGTGCATAAGAAAGTCCATGCATTGTGGTAACACATCTGCTTGTCATATGTTGCAATACGGCCCTAAACACTCCTTCCCTTGTGCTCTGGTTTAGGAAAAAGTAAATAATTTTAATCTATTTGCACTACTTAGTGATTTTTTATGGGATTGTCTCTCCTACTTCTAATCTTATGGTGATAACATTTATCTGATTAAAGGAAACTAATGATTAAAAATTTCTCTTTGCATTTCCAATATTTAAATTGTATTCCTGTGCAGTCCATTGAGTAAAAGACTAAATTTACTGCAGCAAAACCAATAAGTAACATTTTGGTCTTCAAAAACAATTTTTCAAATCATGACAATATAAGCATTTTTTTATATGACTGGTGAGGCTTGACGTCTATTGTAAGACAAATACATCTCAAAGCCTATTAAAGAAGAGAACAACCTATTTTTGTTCCCTCTTGATGGAATTATCCAGCCATAAAAGATGAATTTCTGTGGTTTACCATTTTGTTCCACTGATTATTACCAGCACGGTGAAGTAAATACAAATGCTAATTTTAACATATTTTCAAAGCAAACTTTCGAAGTTTGATAGGCTCTCATAGTATTTTAAATTAAAATGCAAGGTACTGTAAAATCAATTTTGTTTACAAACAAAAATATTACAATACCAATGCAAAACACACTGCAATGTAAAGCATATCAATCTACACTAAGAATAAAAAAACTGATGGAAAAAAGGCTTAATACAGAGATAATACCAATGTAAAACAGTGGTGGAGAAGGAGAGAAGGAATACAGGAATCAAAATTCTCACTAGTATTATAGGATATAAGAAAGATCTTTTGTAACAATCGGTAATAATCCTATTCACTTTGGAAGGCTATATTATAAGGCAGGCAAATACCACAACATAACATAATATTGTCATCTAGTGTTTTATGTGTTCTTTTTTTAACTGCTAATTTTTTTTCTCACTCTACATTTGAAGTTTCTTTGGGTTGTAATTTTATCTAACAATATTTTGCTATTACTGAGGGTTGGGAAAAGACCATATATTTGTAGAAAAATTACAAATTTAAAAGTTCTAAAAATCCTGCCACCTTTATTAATTGAGGCTTTGAGCTTATTTTATTTATAATATTTTTTCTGCTTTTACAGTCAGTTTTGTTCTCTTCACCATCTGTTTGCCATGGGTTTTACATGTATTTTTATGAAAGAAAATTATTTTATATATCTCTCTATAACTTCATACCACATATACAACTTCTGAAGCTATTAGAAAATATATTCTTAATTCTTTTTAGTTGAATGCAGTTATTCAGGGAAGTGCACTTGGCCTTTTGGAAAATATCCTCACATGACGAGGATATCTAGATCAGGAACCTTTTAATTTCTTCACAGTATCAAAAAATGAACAAACAAAGCTGTGATCAGTTTCTGTAAATCTTAGGAACAAATATTCAAGTCTATAATATTCATTAAAGTAAACCAAGAATTGTTTGTATTTTGGTGTTTATTGCAAAGTATAGCATGATGCTACTTTAAGAAGCTCCTGAAAAAAGTCTTTTGTCATTACGATAGATCTGATGATAAAAAATATCAGAGGTTGCAAACCATTTATTTCTATCCATTGCTTTGTGGAAAGTTTTCTTTGCTCCTGGAAGTTTTGCTGTAGAGCTGGAGACATAAACATGTAAGAAACATGGGCAATTCAGGAGAGCTGTCCTTTGAGAAATAAATGCCTACCATCTTTTACTCACTTTGTTTTGTGAGGGTGTTTTTGTATAGTTGTTTCTGGGCAGCTCTCTAACTCAGATTAGATCTTTTTCTTGCTTTTTGCTTTTGTTGGTTTTGATGTATATACTTACTGGTCAATGCAAAGGTTTCCTCTACAGGGTAACATTCTACTACCACTGAGCACATGCAAGATATAAAGGAACCTTTCTTTTCACCAGAAATCTTCCATCTCACTATTTTTTTTGCCCTACATCTCTTGTCTCCTCTTCCGCAAACCATCCCATCAATGTGACAGGTATCGTCAGTTGCAGCTGGTTAAGTAAGAAGTGTATGAAGAAAGGGTTGGGAAACAAAGGAAACTTAAAGGTACCTTTTGCAGCAGTATGATGCTGGCAGCATTTAGGCTACATTGAGATCTGCCTGTTTGCCTATCGCTCAGAGGAGAGAAGCTAGTATCCAGGAGTCAGAAGCACATAGCAACAGCCTTGAGAATATGGGGGTTACACATTCTTTATTCTAGAGGAATAGCCAGCAAAGCTCAAAGGATTTCCAGCTGTGCTTTGTCTAGAATAACAGAGAGTTTGAGCTTAACAAAGCTCATTTGATTTTGTTCATTGATTTTCATGTGTATTTTAGCATAATAATGTTCACATACTCCAGTGTTTGCAAAAAGTGAAAATGAAAAGATTGTGAAAATAGTGATGACATTGTCCTTGAATCTGTATGAATTCTCACCAGCTTTTCCCTGGCAGGGCACAAACAGCTGTGCACAGCAATCTATGCACTACTCAATTCCCATTTAGTTTAAGCCCTCAGTGAATTTCACTGGTGCATAAATTTAAGACTAGTCATTTCATTTTCTCTGGGCAGCAAAGTTGACTTAAGCAGCTTTTTCTCCCCTTGCTGATGATTTCCACCCCTGTGACTTCCCATCAGCTGCACTGATAATAACACTGCAAAAATAAAGGATGTGCTTTAAATAATACAAATTCACCAGGCAGTTCTGAAGGGAGAATGAGTGGCAGGATGCTAGAGCCACTTACATCAGCCTTGCTGCTAGGGGAAATAATATGGAGCAATAGTCCTGTGCTGACGGGGTGTGAAAAGCAGACCTCGACACCTGCTAGGATTTTGAAAGAAGCTCTGAAAAATGGAGAGCAAATCACATATCTACTTTAGATTTGGCCTTTCACCTGTGTGGAAGATGCTCAGGTGTGAGTGCAACAGGTAGCTGAAATGGAAAAATGAACAACATAGCTAAATTCAGAAGTTTGAAGTCATTTGGTTTAAATTACTCATTAGTAAAACAGTAAAACAGTAATTGGCATACTGTTAATATAGTGGACTAAAAAATCTATAACACTATGGTCTTTAGTAAAGATACTACTGTGATGATGGTACACCAGAATAGATATGCAAACTGAATCGCTCACTATCAATCAGCCTCTTAATCAGATACAGTCAACATTAACAGAAGCCAGAACTCTGTATACTGAATAAACTAATCATTTTTAATTTCCAGTGGCATTAATCTGGCATTTGTCATGTGGAGTAAAAAGAAAGCAAAAATGATTTAAGCAAATGCCTTTCAAAAGTACAAGATTTTTTTCTCTCTCTGTATGTATTTCGTGTGACATGAACCTCAGCTTATTCCCTTCAAGTTTCCTTGACTTCCCTTGTCAGTTTTCACCACTCTTAAATCTCAGCAGAAACTGTGGTTTAAACCAAATACAAACAACCCTTTCACTTGAAAAAAAATTGGGGGTGGTTTTTTTGGGGTTGGTTTTTTTTTTTTGGTTTTGTTTTTTTTTTTTTGGTTTTTTTTTTTTTTTTTAGGAAGTCTTTGTTTTTAAAGAGTATGCAAAATTTTAAAAAATAGCATGTAATATCTTTCTTGGAGAACACTTTACTATGGTGTAGCAAATTAATGTAGAGTTCCAGAAGCACTCACATTAGTGTGAAATGAATTCATCATAATACCATTATCACCATAAATACCAAAGGAATTAATAATGATTAAAGTGATATTTTAAAACGTTCTTCATTACCTTATGTATTGTTAGTAAAAATCCAGGATGACGATAATTACTGTTAAGCTTCTCTTCCCAGTGGAGGGATAGCCCAAAGCTAAATGCTTCCGAATTCCATCTAAAATCCTCAAAATGGGGTTAGACACTTTGCACATGCATTAGCTTGTAGTCTACCTGTAGACCTGATGTAAGTAAGAAAACCCAAGAAACAAGCACTCAAGACGAACTTAATTTTTCCTAAATGTCTGGTTGGTAGCTAGAACAGTTTTTTAGTCCATATTATTGCAAGGTACTTGTAATAGGTGAAGAAAACAAACATGCTTTCATCAATTCTGCGCAAGTATGTTTACTTACAGTCATTTAAAAAAAAAAAAAGTTAAGCTGTATAACCAAGAATCCTTTCAGCTGAAAACCCATAGGAATTTTTAATTTTTCATAAGAATGAGGTGAATAACACTATCATGCTTAACCTTATTCAGGGGAATACTTATGAAATGCATAAAATCATTAAAATTATGGCTCTTCAGTACATTAATGTTGGCAGTATGGGCTGACTTTCAACTACTTATATCACCTTATACATCATCTTTGATTTTAGACATCCAGGGCTTGGGAAAGATAACACTTTTGCAGGACTGAAGTAGCTTATAGACGTTATTCCTGATTTTTTTCTCCCACAGTAATACAGGGTAACATAATCAGACAACAATTATGGAGAAAAAAAGGTTTATAAACATATTTTACATCCAGATAAACCTTCTCTTTCTTTATACAGTCCAAAGCTTTCAATTTTTAGGATAGCCAACTTTAGAGAGGTACATGCTAGAAAAAGAAGTCAGTTGTGAAATTTTAGACTGAATCTCAGTAGCTTTCCATTTCTTTCCCTTACCCATCTTATTTCCAGTGCATAAAACGGGGCAGCCAGGGCAGTTCCACACTTCTCATTCTGTCATGGATCCATTCCCATGTCCTTAATGATCTGACACAGCTTAAAACTAATCAAACAAAAAAGAAGCAATCAAAGATCAGCTTTCCGGTACATCAGCTTCCTGCTTGACTGAACCATACAACCGTTGGTGTTCCAGGGGTGGCATAAGGGAATGGGTGGGAATGTGTAGCTGAGGAGAAGGAGAAACTAAGGGCTCACTGGTTTCCCTCTGGCAATTTGCTCAGAATGTAAAACACTCACAAGCAAAGCAAAAGCTATCTAAAATATCAGCCTGTATCAGTCCATTTCCATGGTAAATTCAGACTCTTAAAATGCGACTTTTTTGACATAACTGTCTTTGTAGAAGGTTTAAAAGCCCAAACCCCCAGTTCAGTGTTTGCTTTTTTTTTTCTTTCATTTTTACATTTTCTTTAACACCAACTGTTTGAAAACCCTATACTTAAAATTTCCAAAGTATCTAAATCAAAAATGCTTAAGTCATTGCTGAAAACAAAATTTGGCCTCTAAGCTACTTAGCTGGTTTTAGGAATTTTATGCTGGATGTTATGCTAACATTTAACTTGTAGATGAAATTTACTTAGCACAGAGTTCATGCACAAGTATTATAAGCTTAAAGCTAGTTGATAATTTTGTGTTATAGGCTTAGAGGTAGCTGATAATTTTGTGATAGAATAAATTTCTGGTAGGAAATACCTCCCCCCTACCCCACCCTGAGGAAGCTTTTTTTTTTTTTCCTAGTGAAAAGAGTGAAAATGATGGGTCCCTGAATGCTCACCTAGAAGACTGCTATCCGTTTCAATTTTTACATGAATGGTTCAAGTTCCTGGACCATTTGCTGCTTTCAGCAGGGACAAGCAGACTAAGCATCCGTGGTTCTTTGGCAGTGAGACTGAAAGGATGAAAGACTCCTATCAATTTTTCTTCATCTTCAGGGAGCAAACAAAACTCGCAAGAGCCTTCAATCTGGTGCTCAGAACAATGAAAAAGTCCTCTTCTTTTCCTCTGAAATGATTTTTTTTTTTTTTCCCTGAAGATTCTATCACACTTTTCAAACTTCTGTCTTCTTTTGATTGTATATGCCTAAACATAGGACTCTAAGACCTTTCAGCTGTTGGTGATCCCTACTTGAAGGCAGATACAGGTGAGGTATACTTCCAGTTCTAACATGTGGTGCCAGACTTAGTGCTAGTACAGTTGGGCAACATAACAGTTAACAGATGGGAATTAGACTTTGAAAGATTTTACTGAGGGTTATAAAACTCTAGTGAGAATGGACCTCCCTTACTTTCCCTAAGGTTAGAGCTGCCTCTGTTCACAGGTATGGATATTTCTGTAAATCCAAAGCAAATTTCCTTACAATGCTTTAGGCCCTGAGTTATGACAGCAATAGTAAAGCTTCATGCTGATTTTCTGCATGGAGTGCAAGAAGAAAGACCACAATAGATTTAAACAGAAATTTTCAAAGACCTTAAGGTCTTTGAAACTGGTAAATAGAAGTATTCTTTAAAACCTTGCATTTTTCTCTGATGAAATCAACATGAACATTCGATTAGCATTTAGAATTCATTGTATGCTAGTTTGTTTTAAGTGCTTAT
This sequence comes from Strigops habroptila, assembly GCF_004027225.2. Lineage (NCBI taxonomy): Eukaryota > Metazoa > Chordata > Aves > Psittaciformes > Psittacidae > Strigops > Strigops habroptila. The sequence goes on along the minus strand of NC_044283.2, from coordinate 36,611,201 downwards.
TTTATAAATGTAAACATAAATTCCCTGAGCCCAGAGCTGTTGAGAGGCAATAGTGATATAGGGATCTTTTCCTTATTGTAATCTATTTCCGGTATTGGAAATTTTCAGCTTGTTCAGCTTTACTGGCCACCATCTAGAAAGGGAGGTAAGGACCATAGATGAGGAAAGAACACTAGTGACTGAATAACATTTGAATTACTTGTTAGGGCAGTAATAACAGCAAGAAGTTAGGAAGAAAGGTAAACCATTAGAAAAGTGCCAGCCAGGGATGTTTAAAAATTCTTTTCAACAAAAGTAAGGGGGAGAAGTGTAAAGGTCTTCATATTCCCACGTTACTGTGACAGGTATAAGGTAAATTTATGGCACATTGAGAGGTTGCATATGATTATATTTTGGCAACTTCCATGAAACTAATACTTCTTGGTAAGTCATTAAGAATTAGGTGCATTGCAAAATGCCTCTGTTTTTCAAGCTGACATAAATATTGCATTAATTAAATCTATTAAGAACATTGAAATGAAATTTCATTAACTAATATCCCCTATTAGGGTAATTATGACTAATTACAGTTATTAGACTAATAGCCTTAATCCTTAAGCACAATGTATTACAGAAGGTTAAAAGACCTATGACAAATCGAATGTCAAAAGTATGATCAAACTCTTTTTTAATATTTTATACAGCCACCATCATATGATGGTAGCTATGACAGCAACAACTTCATTTTTTGTGACTCACCTTACACTGGGAAAGATGATAATTATTTATGACTTGCTAGTGATTTTACGTGCCCAACAGGAAGTGTTATAAAGGTCCTGATTTTTAGACCATAGGTGCTCATCAGTATGAAAATTTAACCTCTTATATGTCCTACTAAAAGAAAACGGCATAATTTTATCAAAGCTTTCTTCAGAGGAGAGTGACATTTTAAAAAGATGAAATTTCAGTCTTGCATTAAAGGATTGTATTTTGTATGTAGCTGCAGTATGTCGCAGAACACTGTTTTGGGATGCATTTGCTGACATCTCCCATAGAGAGCTATGTACAGTTTGGAAACTCGTGTTCAGATCTCAGTATTTGGTAGTAAAAGTGTGAGTAAATAAAGTGCAATGCATGCTCCTTGAATCCTACTTTGGGAGAAAGCCAGAACCTTACCAGGCAATAAAAAAACCTGTGTCACACAACAAAGCTTTTTCCTCCTTTTGCAGCTAGAAAAATGGGTTAAGTTTCTTAGGGTTTATGCTGCAAAAATCAACAAGATTTTACATGAAATAGAACTGCCATATAACTAGAACCTGATTGGGATTGCCAGTGAGGAAGCACAAAAACTACTTGAGTTTGCAGTTCCCATATGGATAGTCACAAGGGCCTGCCTATATTCAGAAGATTTACTATTTTTGGATCTTAGGTAGATAAAGATGACCAGATGTCAAAGATAAGAAAGACAATCCAAACCATATCTGATCTGGGGAACTCAAGGGGCAAGAATCTCAGAGCCTGCATAAAGTTAGAATTTTGCACCTAAAAGTAGAGTACTAAATTTCTCAGGTGATAGGCTCCAGAGAGGAATCCAAAACAGGTTTGGATCTAAACAGTGTAGGAAGACAGTACTTAGAGCTAGGTGCTGTAAAAGATGATCCATCTCTTCTTCTGTGCCCATGCAGAATAGTGAAACAGAGAGCAGATGGGGATACCTGCTTATTGTGCCCTCGCAACTAGGCTGTCGTATTTCATAGAAGATTATACGTCTGATTGTTTAAAAATGCTGAAACATTTGCATGCCAGAGATTTGCATGCCAGAGATTGCCATTTTGATTGCTGGTTTTGAAGACTTGAACACAGCCAGTAAGCAATAATGCTAGTTTAAGCAATAACTTGATTCAAATATATTTTTAAATGTTATCCTGACGTTTTGAGATGCAAATGACAATGGTTTTATTTTTATAATGTTGTTGTCATATTGCAATATAAAGTCTTCATTATTTACTGATGCCAAAAGTACAGAGCAAAGTACTTTAGATTTTTGAGTCAAAGAGCTAGTTTCTTCTAATAACTGACCTTACTTCTCTGGAGATTGGCTCTGGCAAATCTTTATTGATCTTTCTCTGTACAACTGATTCAATAACCTCAGTTCTTTGTCTGTTTGTTTGCTTGTTTTTTATATTGAGACATCTGGGTTTCTTTGTTTACCTTGTTATCTCCTAAATATAACTTCTATAATTGTACAGAGTGTTTCTTTCAACAGACTCCACTTCTCCCTAAGTTTTCACATCTGTGTAGTCCCCTAATACAGTGTTTCTCATAGCATAACTACTATACGTAGCTGCCACATCATCTGCTTAGAGGCCTGGAAGGAAAATTGCATGTACTACTAATCAAGAGCTGTCATGGTCTTTCATGGCTGTTTTCCTTTAAGACACAGCTATTAGAGTTCAGAGTTTCCTTATCACTAGGTAATAAAGCAGCGTTTCTGCCTTGGATACATGGCACAGAGACAGGGAACACAGAGGCTGACATGCTGAATCAGACTAATGGTCTATCTAACATGATATTCTTGCAGTGATACTGAACAGTACCATATGAAACAGTTCAGAGCTGGATATGAGATTCCTGTAATGAAAGGGACATCTCATCCTAACCCCAGGCAATCCCTGTGAGGACTTGTGTTGTGAAGCATGAAGAATGACAACCCAAGCATGCTTTTTAATCCTTCCCAAGGTAATTGTGATTCCTATTGTTTGTATGCCATTTCTTATTCTTTTCTGAACCCTACACTCGTCTCAACCGTATTTCATGACAACTACTCTGACAGTAATGGTGGCCCTATAAAAATTGCACAAGCACAGTATTAAGGATGCCCAATACTAGAAATTAAGAAATATCAGAAGGAAGTTGCTAATACAGTTTGCACTTTCTCCTCTTTCCTATTATACATTTTAACTGTTTATGTTCAGTGTTGCTGTGGTTTAATCAGGCAGGCAGCTAAATACCACACAGCTACTTGCTCAGTGCCCCCGCCCCAGTGGGATGGGGAGAGAATTGAGGAGAAGGAGAAAGTAAAATTCATGTTTTGAGATAAAGACAGTTTAATAGGACAGAAAAAGAGGGGAAAACCAATAATAATACTACTCATAACGATAAAAGAATTAGAATATACAAAACAAGTGGTGAAAAATGCTCACCACCTCATGACTGATGCCCTGCCAGTTATCAAGCAGCAAACCCCAGTCAGCTTTCCCCCTAGTTTTTATACTGAGCATGATGTCATACACTATGGAATATCCCTTTGGTCAGTGAAGGTCATCTGTCCTGAGTATGTGCACCCAGGCCCTCGAGTGAAAGCAATCCCATGAATGGGTTTGCTTTGCCTGAAGCAGGAATAACCCGGACTGTCTTCCCCGGCATATTTTTTTTTATGTGTTTTAGAGGGACTTTATACCTTTCTGCAGTATATGAAGGTTTTGATTTGGCTGGGGCAGCTGGACTGGCAGATCCCCTAGTGTTGACAAACCAGGTAGCTTTTGACAAATGCGAATCCCAATGTTTGAATGTCCCACCACTCATTGTTCTCAATGCAGTCTTTATCAGTCCATTGTATCACTTGATTTTACCAGAGGTTGGTGCATGATAGGGGATGTGATGCCACTTGATGCCATGCTTTTCGGCCCAGATGCCTGTGAGGTTATTCCAGAAATGAGTCCCTTTGTGTGACTCAATTCTTTCTGGGGTGCCATGTTCCATAAAACTTGGTTCTCAAGGCCCAGGATAGGATTTGGGCTTGTCTCCCTACTTTTCCCCCACTGGTTTCTAATCCATAGCAGAACTGTGCTCTGCAACCTGCAAGACTGAGTAAAAAAGGTTTTATTGTTTTCAAAAAAAGACAAACCCAATGTGACATAGGAAAAATCTATCCCCAAAGTTGTATTTGATATTTTTTAATGTTTCAGAGGGCTTCAGTTGACTGTGAGCATGAGTAGCTCACAAAGAATCCATGAGGACTTAACATTATTTATCACCTTGATCTGTGTAAGAGCTTATATACAATTTTTTTTCAATTAATTTACCTTGTGATGGAGGGAACATCAGTGATTAGCAGTTCACAAACAACATCACCTCTTGGAATGACCTGCAAACTTGGGTGGCTTTCCTGGTGTCCAATAAAGACTGAGGGTTAGTTTTTGTTAGCAATTCAGTGTTTCTGTTCATTCCAATTCTATTACCTACTTCTGGCAAGTTATTGTGATTTCAAGTATCACTTTCTTCTGGCACCCCTCTTTTTTCATCTTGATCTTTGACAGTGCCTTATCTTGCAAAGAATAGCTTTAGGGCAGGTGTATATCTGCCTAATGTGGTAAAACATGACAGAAAAAACTCATTTGCTTTTTCTGTGGTATTGAAGAGGAAAGACTGGTCTTCTTACTTCCTGGCAATGTAGTTTAAAATTGGTTCTTTATTAAAAGATGGTCAAGAATGCAGAGATATCTCCACATGCTCAGATATTTCCCTCTGCATTTTCAACATGCCAAAAATCCAGTTTCATTGCTGCTCACAAAAGCAATCTGAATCTGACCAGATGCTCCACTTCAAGTTAATCAGCAGCAAGTGAGTCTACATAAGCATTTTATTCTAGATGAAGGGTCCATCTTTGAAGTAAATCATCCAATAACCTCCATTTTCTGTTCTTTGGCTTGCTTCAGAAAGCAGTATCAAAGCACAGAGATAGGTTCATTTCAGATGAAACTAAACTAGGAAATATGGTTTGGGTATCTAGGTATCTAATACATTTTAACTTGTAATAAGCATTCTGTTCTGTTTCCAGTGCAGAACAGAGCTAGTCTTGTTCATAAAGCCACCTGAAACATGTGTAATGTAGTTGCCAGTCCTCAGCAACAAGAGATATGCCAGTTGTGCTGTGCTCCTTGCTAATCTAAGCAGAACTAATTCCAGTGTGTCTGTTTGCTAAAGTCCTAGACTTTGGCCCCTCTGCAGCTCACTGATCAGGCAGTCACACATCGCTCGGTGGGTGGCTTAGTAGGCTGTGCAGAAAGTGACAACATGAATTGATCTACAGCTTCTTGGCCTTTCCCTGAGATATTAAGAACTAAGGTTGCTAGTTCTTAGTCTTTAACATCTGGCACCTGAGAAGTCATGTGTTTTTCCAAGTAACATAACTGTCTGGAAGCTTGAATTTGTTGGCAGAGTGGACTCTATTCAGCAAAACATGGTAATCTGTGTCAAAAAGTTGCCTACTAGCTAAGCTGTAGGAGGTAACACATGATATGAAAGGAAAATGGAAACTTGGCATTCATTGCAAATTTCTAGCCATAAGCTTGCTTCTATGACATATTAATTTGAAACAGCTGGAAAAATGATGACAGTAAAGGGTTTTTTTTCTAACTAGATCTTTCCTTTTATACCAGTGAGACTGTTTTCCTGCATTCTGTAAGCTTTCAGCATTTGCACTTCAGATTGCCTTTGAAGTCTCTTAATTTATGTTTTATCTAAGATAACTGTATTTTTCTCTCAGCTTTACCAAGACAGGTTTTCAGCTTCTTCCTGGCTTGAATAATTGCTTCGATATATCAGTTAATCATGTTATTTTTATTTTCCTTTCTGCTTCATTTTTAAACACACAACTGTTTAAACTGTTAAGTCTGATAATAGTTTATCATCCAAACAGATCATATATACATCTTCCACTGCTTTTACTGTCTGAAACACAGACAGGCTCAACTCCCTTGACTAATTCTAATGTTCTGTTGATTACAATGTTGAGACTAGTATGAAACAGGACTAAAGGCACCAGAGAAACAGAAAGATTTTTCCTACATCATGTTCCTACCTGGAAGACCCATGTGACATCCAGCAGTACTAATGAGGAGGCTATTGCACTCTCAGACCTTATTCCCAGGTTGGAAAATTAAATATTTGGGTATTTACTAGAAGAGATTAGCTATAACCAGTGAAATAGATAATAATTTCAGCAGAAACTTTTATTTATCCTTTAGACTTTCACGAAAGGAGGTCTTGCAGTATCCTGGTTTATTGAAAAATAATCTCAGAGAAATTTTTTTTTAAATCAATAAAATTTAGTCAATCTCAATGAGAATCTGGGGCCAAGTTATTTAATTGAAGCATCTCTTCAATTGTTAGGTACTTTAGATAGCTTCATGTTGCCTTTAAGTAAATTTTAAATATTATTTGATTTTGCATTTCCTCTTCATCACACAACACAACCATTTTACTGCATTTACTAGCAAGCAAACACTTGAACCAATATTTGAATATCACTGTTATTTATTCAAAATCTTTTGGGTAAACTTTCAGGAGTGTGCTGGGGTTCTGGACTTTAATTTGCGATTGATCTACCAAGATTTAAAGTGGTTTTTTGAATCCAGTAACAGCCCATTTTAGTCTTCAAGTAAATCATTGCTTGCTCTAGTGGCCTTCAGAAAGTCTGAAGAATGATACTTTCATATTTCCATTTATGTAAATCTGTAGATGGTAATTTATTTGGTGGCTCGCATTTCTAACACAGCTCTTGAAAGCTGTGAGTGTTATTTTTATCTTCAGTGGGTTCATCCATAATGTTGTCCATTAAGAAGTCTAGCTGCCTGAGAGCTAGACTTCTAAATCAAGTAATTTAGCCTCTCAAGATTCATTCCTTCAGACACATATGTGCTTGGTTTTTAGCACATGGAATTGTCCCACGTATTTTAATAGGACTATTTAAGATGTTTTCAAGGCAAGGGCCTAAGCAAACAATAATGGCTTCTAAAACTACTAGCTAGAGGAAAATTTTCCTTCAAATTATGAATGACAAAAGTCAGAGATTTTGCATCTCATCATTTATAATCTAATCTGAATAGTTATTATCTTATTCCATGCTATATCTTCAGATGAGAACAAGAGTATTTTTATCTGTTCTTTGCATTTTAGGTCACCACAGCTAGTCAGTGCTCACTTTAGAACATTGAGTCTCCAGGGATGCCCAGTCTCACTGATCTGAAAGAGGTATCTCCTCAGGGTTGTTTAATCTTTAAACATATACATATACATGTTTATTTATTTATATATGCTTATATATTTTGAATTAAATGCATATATATTCTACTTAATCTTTGCATTGTGAATTGCTAGGTATATCAAGAAGTATTCCAGTTGTAATGGAAAAAATATATTTTCTCATTATTTGCACAACTATCCTCTTTTCAATTTCTATCATCTGAGGTGTTTGAAGAGAGAGATCATTTTGGTACTTACATAATGCAATGACAAATGTTTTTTTCTTCCAGTGCCATCATTTCTTCCGTAGCTTTGATTTTTAAAAGCATCAGCATCAACAAGGGGAATATATTTCTTAAGCGAAAACTTCCTTTGCTTATGGCAACAACAAAAGTAGTTGATAAAAAGCAATTAAGGCACCTTAGATTCTCTATTGCCTTACATATTCTGTTATTTATATCAGTGCAAAGTAAGTCCTAAACAGCTGTCAAATACTTTTCCTGATTAAAAGTGTTCAACAGTCACCTAACACATTGCTCAGGTGTGAGTGACTATAGTGTGCAAGGTAGTGGAAAAATCAGACTCAGCAAGATTTATGTAAGGTTTATAATGAAGTCTGATAATAAAAGCTTATGGACTTTTGGCACCATCTAAAGAGGAGAAAATGCTTGCTTTGTGAGAAAGGTTAGATGGTTTAAGGCCAGTGTCATATGAACAAAGAGCAAAAGCTAAAGTAGAAATTGCTAAAGCTGAGAATAAAAGTGGTGAGACAGGAAAGACTTTTCCAACATACCTTGCAGGAATGTATAACATTGCAAGTTACATTGATATAAATTTGAATAATTTGAATAAATATAGGCATGCATGTGTAGATTACTCAGCATATTATATGACTCTACTATGAAAGTGATGATGTTAAGCATTATTTGTTTTCAAGTAAGCTGTTGCTCATCTTAAGCAAGGTCATGGGAAATGGTTCCTCTTGAAAATCACTCTTCAGGGAGGTTTGCATGAATGCAAATAAAAATACTTATTTTCAGCATACAAGCTGGATAAATATTTATAAAATATGCAAGTCAAGAAATAAAATAAATAAAAAAAAATTTACGCATGCTGACTTTGAAAAAAAAATCTCTATCCAGCTACAGAAGGTCATAATTTGTCAAGGATTCTGTCTCGTTGCCTGCATTTGCATTATGTTTCAATAAACAGATCTTCCTAGACGAATGGGTTAGCCTTTCAGTTATCCTCTTCTGCAGTTTTTCAAGGGGTCTAGGCCAGAGTTTATGTATGGTAAAGGATAGCACAGACATTTGGCATGTGAAGTATTGAGACATACTTAGCACTGGAAAATAGGTAAAGGAAGCCTCCTACCTCCTACCCAGGAATCCCTGTGTCCCTGGTCCATCAGGTTCTTGAATGAGCTTCTCCTGTGTGACAGTAGCAGGTAAACTCTGCAAACGCTACAAAGCTTTTTGGCTGTGGTCTGATCTTTAGCCATATCTCGGGATTTAGGAACCTGTTTTCATATCTTTTATCTCTGAGGGCTAGGCTCTAAATATCTGTCTCCAGTGGAACTGCCAAATGGGAATTGTTTTAGGTGTGTTTTTTCTACCTTCTGGTGCTATGAAGAAAGTATCAACTTGAGCAGTACACGGAAAATTTTGTTGCTCCTCCCAGATTTTCTTCTTGGTTTCTTGGCTATATGAATTACCAAGGATCCTCCGTAGTATGAGCCACTCCTTGTCAACTGTCCTTGTCACCTGTTGATTATCTGTCTACCTCTTGTGGTTCTAAAAGGAAAATAAATGAGCCCAAGTTTACAAAAGCATTTCCCCTTCCTGTGTTGCTTTTCTCCATTAGAAGATGCAGAGGAACAATTGATGATTCACTGAGAACAGCTTTACACACCCTGTAAATCTTCCTTTTAACTTCTCCCCTGGAATGTCTTTCTACTTCAGGAGTGAGTTTTGCCACTCCCCAAATAAAACAAGCATTGATGCCCTCAGAAGAACAGCTGTCGCTTTGTTAGACCAGCTGTCATCTTCTGAATTTGACAGATCTGTCTTTGTCTCACCTTAATTCTTTCCTTAGTGGAGGTGTTTTTCCCCAGTAAATGCAAACCAGCATAAGCTGCCATTGCTTTTGCAACATAAGACCAAGTCCCACTCACTGTGGACTGCCACTGCTCATCCTCACTGTGGCACTGCCCTTCCTTTGTGCTTACACAGATTTGATCTAAATCAGTAAATCAACCCTGAGAAGGAGACTAAGATACTGCAAACTGTGCCAAGACAGAAGAAGCAGTGGCATAAGGATAGGGTGGTGTAGGAAGTGATGGAGGGAGAGGGTTGAATGACTGGTTCAGCGACAGTGCCAATTTATGCCTGCCTGAACTGACATTTAAACTGTGGCATCAGTGCACAGATATCAGTATGAAGCAACTTTATTAGCTGAAACGTATTTCATATCAGTCCATGTATTAACAGACATGCAAAAATCTAGATGGGATATATACACATATTACTGAGACAAGACACAGTAGTTGTCAGCTGGGGATATAGAAAGTTTTGGGCTGACTTACAGTATCTTTATTGTAGGAAAAAAAATAAGCCTCCTTTGCTGTCACCTAAGATGCTTCTCATTTTGTATGCTTATGCAAGGCTTTCAAGTTTGAGAGAAACAAATTTGATTTCTTCCACTCAATCAAAAACCTTTAGTAATGGTGCATTTATGATACAGCACAACTTTGTGAAATAATCTCCCACTGCATCTTCCAAACAAGATTTCTGCTGAAGCATTCAATTCTCATACGGCACTTACCTTTTTAACTGTGCATTTAATTCTTAGCTAATTGCCATCAATATTTATGCTGTTGAACTTTTATTCTGCTACATATTGTATAATTGCTACCATTAGATCATCTCCCAAAGGTTTTCTTTTCAGATTCATGTAATGCATCCATGTCATTCTTTTGCAAAGCACGTATTTTTATAATATTGTTAAACTGTCTAATACTCGGTTTATACATTGAAACATAGCTGAAGTTGATTGCACCTAAAAAATTTAGTAACTTCACATTCACTTTTTAATTTAAAAAGGAATAATGCATCAGTGGTACTGTTGTCCACTATTTTCTTTTGAAATCTAAAGTTAGGATCTCTTGTTGATAAGTAATTTAGTATCCTGAAAGCAAAGTGCATGGGGAGGGGTAAGTTGAATTTTAATCTCCTTGGTCTCAGTCATTCTCTAGGTGTTTTGCATGTACAGTCACAAAAGCCCCAAATTAAGCTATCCTACAGAAATAAAGTATTTTCGTTTCCAGATAAATGTGACATAGAAACAAGTGTCAGTCACCTTCTCATCCAGACAATAAATAGGACATCCTGTAAAATCCTTGTACTGATTACTGGTTCTCCCAGGGATCGATGGCCTTCCTGCTATGTCTATACTGGTAAACAGCCCAGGGCCAGGTACCTGTCATCATCCATACTATTTGACAGTAAATCCAGTCCCTTGCACGTTATTTTGCCTGTGTAAATGAGCACTTTCCTATACAGTGCCAAGGTAAGGTCTGGCAGATTAACATGTTCCAGTGTCTATTCCAAATAAAGATGAAGCCACCTAATTTTGTGCCATGCAAATTGTGCCATGCAACTTCGCCTTAGAGACAGAGAACAACAGTTGGTTTGTTTTGTTCAAACCTAAGGGCCCAGCTGTTGAGCACATCTGAGTTCGAAGCCCTGAGAACAAGGGAGAAAATTCAGTTTTAAACCAGCTAACCAAGTCTGAAAATTTTCTGTGTCTGAAATCTTAAGAAATACTATGAAGAGACAAATGAATGTATTTTTTACTCATGCATGTTATATAAGATTTGACAATACACTTTGTGCAAAAGTGATCTGTTTTGTAACACTTTTGAGATTTCATTTGTTTCTCTAGTTGGCATGGTACAAATGCCAAATACAAATAAAAAGAGAGACAATAGCTAGTCTTATCAATATTGTCTTGCTATTCTGCCCAAACACATGAGAAAGATTCATGTCAATTAACTAATTCAGAAGAGGGATTTCCATGTTTGACATGTTTCAGGTAAGGACTACAGGAGCAGAACTCAGTGACAAAAAATTTTGGTGAGTTCATGGCAATAATCAGTTGAACATATGATTTCAACATACCATTAAGTTTGAAACAGTTAAGCAGAGCTTTGGAATCATGTGCTGAAAATATCAAAGAAAATAAAAGACCATGCTCTTTTGTGTTAAGCATGTCTGTAACCTCTATAGAATATGGACGCTGATTCTGGTATCCACATATCAATATACTTCAGATCTTCTGTGTGTTATGTGAACAGTTGCAACCCTGATTAAAAACTAGGGGGAAAAAAAAAAAAAAGCCAAAGTTATAAGAAACTAAAAATGGTCATTTTATCATGTTCTAGAAGAATTCACTATTCTAAAGAAGAGTTTATTCACAGAATACTTCAACCCACAATGGAAATATGAAATTAAATGACTGGCAGTTACAATTTTACTGCTGGCTCTACAGTTGGCTGATATTGCTCCCATAATGTTATCTCTGTGCTGCAAAGTTCATCGATGTTTTAGTAGGAGATTTAAGACAATCTATAATTCCATATGCAATGTCTGATGTGTATGCAAAGAATGGGACATTTAGTGTGTTGATTCAGTTGCAGGCTTTGAGTTGATTAAAGGCCATTCCATCAAGACCAACTGAGTTTTAATTAAGATAATCAAAAGACAGTCTACAATAAGGAACTTCCAATTATGGACAATGGGGTTGGGGGAGAAGAAGGAGACTTGAAAGTGCATGCATTTTTTTTTCAATCCTGAGGTTTTTTCATTAACCAGACATATTATGGTGGTCTCCTCAGTACCAAAGAGGATTGTAAAAGAATGGATATATGACCGGCTGCTATAGAGGAGATTACAAAATCCTATACTATGCACATAGCCAAAGTCTTATTTCACTGTAACACATTGCCTTGGATTTCAACACTCACAAATCTTTGAAAAGACACACCAAGGAGCAGACAATGTTCCATAAAGGCTTTTTCTACTCAGTGGGGAAATGGAGATGTCAGTGACACCAAGATTATTATTCAGGCATCTTAGCAACACACTAATTTCCTTTATTTGCAAGCAAGTAGTTATCTTTCTTACACTGATTTAGAGAAGTGCAGATTAGTGTTGATAACAGCTGTGGGACCAAAATATCCTCAGTTGTGGTTTTCTAATTTGTAAGATTGTAAGAATCTCACTTTAAACCAGGGTTTTTTCTCTTTTGACCGATTATTCCTTCATCTCACATTAAGCTTATGCTAAACTCTCTCTCATGAGCAAATCTAAATTCTTTTGTCACTTGCTCCTTTTAGGCAACCTGTGAATCAACTGGATTTCTTTTCTACATGGCTGGAGGAGGGGTGAGTATCTTTGCTGCTTATACTCTGTTGTTAATTATTTAACAGTGTCTCCTCAATACTGAGTTTGTTCTCATCTATATTTATTTCTCCTCTTTGCTCAGTGACCCATAATAGAAGTCATTAATAGCCAGATGTCTTCAGGGAACACCCTTTTTGAACATGTTATATTATATAACTATAATTAAGAATGCATTTGGTAGCTGGTACATGCTCAATCCTGATATTTATGACAGTTTCGAAAATTAGCTAGACATTAAACTCATTCTGCAACAGGTTTTCTCATGGCTGGCTCTTAACACCTCATGAGCAGTTTGCACATCAACACGTTTCTTACACAGACAGCAATTGAAAGCCCAAAGTACTGCAGCAGGTATTTCCGTTCCTGTACATCACTGAGTGATATGCCTGGTGACGTGATAGTCAGAAAAACAGCTGGGTCACAAAACACTGCTGTAAAATGATTTTTCAGGTGTTTTTCTGCACTGTAACCATGATAAGAAGACCTCTACTAGATATCAAATCATTGGGATGGCTATATTATCACTTTAATCAACCTGAAAAGAGATGTCTTAAAAATTTCAGCAACTGGAATTCTGCTACTATTCAAACAAAGAGATTTAATAGTCCCAACATCTTTCTCTAGACTCTTATGGTGGTATTAAGGTCACAAATGCACTTTTCACAAAAAGCGTAAAAATACATGGTGGCTAGTAAGTAGTTTATGTATACATCATAGTTCTGGAGAAGGTTTTTCATTTTGAATTACTCTGGTACATGGGCTTATGTCTAAGAAGAGTCAGCTGTTGTCTCAGTGTTTGACATCAAGTTGGCAACTTCATCCACTGGTTCCATCAGGACCTGCAGATGCATCTCATCAAGTCCCATGGACTTGTGCACCTATAGGTTCTTTAGATGATCTCAAACTTGGTCTTCTCCTGCAGCAGGCAATTTTTCATTTCCCCAGTCACTGCCTTTGCCTTCTGTGACATGGGCAGTGTGGCTGGAGCTCATGCTGGTGAAGACCGAGGCAAAAAAAGTCATTGAATACATGTTTTTAAAGACAGCTCTTTAGAAAGGAAAAATAATGAACTATTGCAAACACAAATCCTTTCCAGTAAACAAACAGAAAAGTGCCATAATAAGGCAAAATGTGCTATTTTTTCCCTCATGTTCTAATACAAATATATTTTTAGCTATAAATCCTACTCACTCAATAAGTGTTATTGAAGTTGAAAAGAAATCTGGAGATAATTATTGAAAAGATGATGTACATCAGCAGCGGGAGGGCAGTGTTCTCAGTTTCACTCAATGAATCATGCTGGAACATTTGTTTGATTTCTTTAAACAGTTTTTCATTACCATCTGTTAGTGATGAAGCAGCAACAGTTATCAGGCTTATCTATCCATTAAAAAAAAAAAAGTGAAAGCAAATACGGAATTGAGCCAAACCAAAATTCTATTAAAAATATGTCTAAGAAAAATGACAGCAACCAGAGGATTAATTCATGATTTCTGGAATGAGACCATGCCACAACCTTCAGCAGTATAGTGGGTGCTGAGTTTGACATGTGCCTGTCGTTTTAGAGATTTAAGGAACTCTGACACCAACGTGGCGACAAAAAGGCAGGGTGCGGTGAAAGAAGTTTATAGATTAAAGGGAGTATGGCAAGAGCAAAAGCATGTTAAGGGTCTAAGCCCCTGTCCTCACTTTGCTCCCTGATGTGACAACCTAGCAGAGCTGCACAGTCTGTGTGTGGGGCCAGATGTTTCAGAGGCTTGGTGTTCCTTCTGCCCTAGGAAGGTAATAAAACTGTGATTCAATGGCTTCTTGTGTGGTTACTGTTCCAAAGCAATGGTACATAATACCTGTTTAAAGTGCAGAAGAACACAGAGAACGTCAGAGTTTCCAGTCTTTTCTTTCTCCATTTCTGGAAAGCTCCAGTTATTATATATTGCTTTGTACAGCAATGGCTCAGGCTTCCTACTTGAAGAGATGCTTATGGCAGTGTCATACAGGTAAATGTTTTTGAAGGAGAGAAGGAATGCTTAGAGAAATCTAGTCAAATTGTGATAACAACATGCTCACTTTTATGCACAAAATCTAAAATGATGATTTATAAACTTTCCAAGGAAGACTTGGTAAGTGATAATGTAAAATTATTTCTCCCCCTTCTATTTCTTCTTGCTGAGATAATCAAGGTAGAGATGGAAATACTTTGAATATCAGTCTCAGTGGATAAGGATCATTTATAAATGCTTCACTGGAAAGACAATACAGCATTTGCTACCTCTATAGCCTAATGAGTTTTTGTTTGATATAAGTACAGTTGCTTCTAGTGGCCTGCCCTTACGGATCATAAACAGTTTTTCTCCTTGATTATAAACAAAGGTGAAAAAACAAAATCCAAACACAGAGACACTGTATTTCCATATGTTCTTTAGTTAGAATTTCAGATGAATAGCCATGACAGAGGAAAAGAGTCCTTTGCTCCTGTCCATTGATGAACAAAGAAGACAGACGAATTATGTGCCTAATGGTCTTTGGGCAAAATTTTGGGAGTCATTATGATTTTCTAGAAACTTTCAGTTGCTCACCTAACAGACTTGTAGAACAGCAATAAAATGTTTCTACTTCGAAAGATCTTGCAAACCTTATTATGAGTCCTATTCTTATCCATATAGATCCCAAATCATTCAGAACAACATACTGTTTATTAGAAAATGATACAGAGGTGCTTCACCTTGGGTTTTTTGTAGTTGTTGTTGTTTTTTTCCCTATGGGCTGTCACATAGAAAGAAGCTTCTCTTGACTCAAAGAATGAAGCAGCTGAGCCTCATGGTCCCTGAGGCTCTTCTTACCTAGCTAGTAAATAAATCTGAAATTGCCAATTCTTGTTACATGATAGATCCTGAGCACAGGAATAGGAAACACATCCTAAGGGATGAAAGCCTTGCCTGAGGATAGTTTAGCATTTGCTGGAAACAGGATGAATGTAGTTTTGCAGGTTGGTAGGAAGAGCTTTCATGGAACAAAGATATTCATCCATTGGACATCTGCATACATGATTAGGATATCATGCTAAATGATTACTGCCAAAATTATGTTTGTTTTGTTTACCATTCATATATAGTTAAGTCAAAGTGTAGTTTCTGTAGTTGCAGCTGTGGTCCTTATGTTCTTAACATAGTTTTTCAGGTTCCAAACACAAACTTAGTGCCAAGAACAACATCATAGGAAAAAAAATTTGCAGTTACAATGTAAAATAATTAGTGATCTAAAAAAATCTGTATGGGCTTTCAGAAAAGCACTTTTTAGTTTAATAGTGAGCCTGGATGTTTGCTGCTGGGATAATTGGCAGAAGGAATAACATTTGGAGGATAAGTCTCTGGAATATCTACCCTAAATCATAAGCAGCCTTGTAAGAAATCTTCTGGGTCTATGCTGCTATGACTGAAAAACAGTTGCACCAGCAATGTGTAACGGCATGTTAAGTATATTGTTCTTTGCTTTATCCTGCTTTGTAGCCAGGTTTCTTGTAACATGAACACAGTCAGCAAACCAGAAGTTTTGAAAATATGGCATGAAAAAAGACCAAGTATTGCATATTCCTCAACTTCACCATCTGCCTGCACTCTACTGCATTCAGTGATTCCAATAAAATCCCAGTGAAATAGAGGTGAGATGTGTATCTCTAACAGAGCTAGCAAAACAGCTACTCTAGCTGAAAAAGTTCATGTTTTATAAAAGAGCCTTCTCCCTTGAACCCATGTGCAACACGCAGATTTTAGTTTCCCTCTGCATCTCTTACTTTGTTGCCTTTGCAAATGTTAAATGTGTAAAGAATTCTCCAAACAAAATAATTAAATATAGGTCTGTATTTTAAATAAACACTTTTCTCCTACTTCTGTTTTCGCACACAAATCCTGAGATAAAATATGCTCTGCTGCAACAGCTCTGACCACCCTCCATGACAGGTCAGCAGATGGTGTCTTTAAGTGATGAATCTGACAACTTTTGGGGGTTAGTTGACTGAAAATGAAATATTATAAAAGGAAAATAAGCACGATTTTTTCAACTACATTTTCCTAGTGCCATCCAATAATAGTATAAGTGGGAATTCAGTGCTGGTCAAAGAAAATAACTTCCTAGTGTGTGATTTGTGGGCCATTAATCTTGGTTGCCCAACCTCCAGTTTCAGCCTAAAAAACATTTTAGCTCAGCAGGTGTTGTCAGTGACAAATCGACAAGATTAAAATAAAGTGATGTGGACAAAACAAACTATCTCAAAATGAATCTTCCTATATTTGGAAACTACTATGATTGTTGTGTTACTGCGAATGGTGCTAATGGTGTTGTGAACTTAATCTGAGAGAATTAAGAAATAGTTTTCTGTGATAGTAAACTTTGAAAAGAAGAAACCTTCATGAGAAACATCTGGCATTATGTTCGCTGTAGGATTCAAATGAATCTTTCAGGCTTTGCCTTATCTTGGTGGAGGTTGTTTATGTGAATGGTAAAAATACATTGCACCTAAAGCTAAGAGTGCTATTGCTGGCTATGAACTTTCCATACTGAATAGGGGTCACACGTAAATCAGATGGCACAACGTGGTATGCCCAGTGAAACAGTCAAACTGTGGGAGCATGAGAATGTGGAGGAGAGGAGTGCATGTGAGTAGAACAGTGTTTGCACTGGGGGAAGACATTGGAGATAGATAGTGGGAACAAATCATCTGTGAGAACACCAGTCTGCAGAGGGAAACTGGTGAAATGTTCTAGAAGAAACAGGTCAATAGGGACTGGGAGGAACAATTGTGTGCCCAGGAAATAGAAACACACATAAGTAAGAAACAAGAGCAGGAGCACATGTATGGATTCTGAGACACTGAGAGCAGCAGCATAATTGAAGTTATTATTGAATAGCAAGGACTCATGTTTTAAAGCTGGCTTTGGGAATCCACCTGGAAAGGGAAGATATCTCAAGCAGATAAGAAAGAATATTCTACAGGGGGTGGTCCAGTAGATCCAGAAGAAAACGATACAGCAAACTGTCTGTAGGGTAGGGAGACCAGGCATTCCTTAACAGGTGTCTTAAGAATAAGAAAAGTAACATTTTAAAAAGATACATTAAAAAAGAAAGAATGAACAAGATTGAAAAACAAAACCAAATAACTCCTTTCACCTATAGACAGCTGTAATGTCTCTGAGAAGTGAGGCAAAGCAGGGAGAAATTACACAGTAAAAGGGAGAGTGGCCATTAGCTTGTGCAAGTAGAGAGCAGTTTGGGAGGCACTCTGTGGTGTACTGATCACTTGACTAATATCCTGCAACTGAATGGCAGTTAGTGCACATCATAATCTGCAGGGCACATTCATCTCTTTACTCTTCATGTGCATGAACCACCTTGCTTCATGGGTGGCAGGTGATAGCGTTCCAGAGCAAACTCCTTTGGATGCAGCGTGGTGGCTTTTTGCTTAGTTCTGATCAGAGTTTCTAACCTCTGCTCAGGCTCATGCTTTGGAAAGACATGGGGTGGTGACTTACTTGTGTGATGATTATGGTAATGGCATCTTGGCCTAGGGATTCTTGGATATTCTGGGAGAGAGGATGTGTGAGGGACTGAGGCACAGTGACAGCCATTTGATGTCATGGAAATCCTTTCGTGGAGGGGAATAAGATGGTAGAGAACATTTAAAAAGGAACCTAACCTTATTATAGGTGGGCAAAAAAGAGTGGTGCAGAGCAGAAGAAGACAAAAAACCAACAAAAAAAAAAACCAAACCCCAAACCCAAAACAAAAAACAAAACAAAACAAAACAAAACAAAAAAATTAGACACCTACAAAGCTGCTGAGGAGAAACTGGAGAGACTAAATAAGTGGCAGAAGGAAGTGGAAGTCAATCCTGATGCCTACATAAACTTTTCTTTGAATTTTAACACAAATTTCTTTGAATTTTATCCCCTAGGACAATTTTTCATCATTTTTCACGGTTGACTGCTGTGGAAATCTGTGTCCTGGTGGATGGGAGGAAAAACTGCCACTGTTTCTAAACCTGATCTCTTTATGTTATGTAAAATGGGCAGAATCAGGTGAATCTGTGCCAATACTGAGCTCCTGCACTCATGTAGTCAATGAAAATATTACAGTAGCTGTTGAAGAGAAACTCAGATATAAAGTATAAGAAAAGTAAAAACCTGTGATTTATTCCTTTTATTCAATGCTCTAGATGTGCAGTGCACAGGCATTATGTAGACCAGCACGCCTTTAGGCTTCAAGCAGTGGTCAGAAAATTGTAAGATTTGGGGAAGTTCATCTGTCTCTTCAGGCTTTCTTGTATGCCTTTCCTTTCATGTGTCTGCAATTTCCGCCAGTTACTGTGTCATGTTTTATTTATTTTAAAATTTGTTTTTTTCACATTTCACTGGGAAAGTGATGCCTTTCTCTAGACACCATGGAAGACACTTTTGGAAGGCCTAGTCTTAGGACATACCACTGTCCAGCTTAACTTTGTCCTTTTTACTGCCAAACTACTGCATCCTACGTACCTCTTGCCATGTCTGGTCCAGGAACCTCCTGGTTGCACCTCAGGATTCAGCATCTAGCTTCTGATTAGACAAGAAGCAACTACCTGCAGATATGTGAGGTGCATAATCTCTAAATGTAATGAATTATTGGTAAGTAATAGTGTTGGTATTTTATGACTGGCAGAGAGTTAGTTTCTAACAGGGTTCAGGACAAAGATACTGCCAGAAATGAGCCCTAGATTGGGAGGAAAGGGGCTGAGGCACAAGAAAAGGTTTATAGGGAAGCTAGAAAAGAGAATGTTGCACTCTCTCAAAAATTCTGTGCAAATGCAAATGTCTGTCAGTATCAGTTTGAGCCATCCTCCAGAAAGTCGCTGTTCCTTGATCAAATCTGCCTAGCATGGGAGACTTCTTGTGATAAAAGATTTCCCTTAGCAATAGGTAGTTAAGCAGCAGTTAATTTCTTGTGTGTTTTCAGATCAAAAGCCTGTGATGTCTCGTGACTGAGAATTCTTGTAGGTAAATCTTAACATGACATGAAATATTGCTGAGGTTTTCTGTCATCTTACTGAAGACCATTTTCTTCTCTGGGGTATAAATAAAGGAAAGTGTGCCAGCTGCATGTGACCCAAAAACTGCCCCAAGAGTTGCAGGATTGTGAAGGATGAAGGATTTCAGCTCGCTGCTTGAAGAATGTGGAGATAAGTGGCAAAACTGGCAAAATTCCCAATGCTCACTGGCCATCTAGTTTAAGCGAGTTCAGTCCACTTGGTAGCTGGTTGCATGTGGTCTTAGACATCCAAGATGCTCCTTTCAGTCTATTAATCAAAAATGTTAGTACCCAGTTTGCAACCAAGCTGGCAGAGTTGTTTCTTCAGATGCATTTATACATGGCACCTACCTGAAGCCTAACAGAGGGTTCTGCAGTAACAGCATACCTTATGGTCCAGATTCTGTGTTGACTTTTAGCTTTGCAAATCAGCAGACATGAGCTGCAAATTAACTCTGAATCAGGCTTCAAAATGTTCGCTAATCTCACAGAAAACATTCACCTTGCACACACCTATTTTTTTTTTTCACTACCAATCTGAACAGGATGTTTTTACACTCACAGTTTGTGTAAGCAGGCATACCAGTGTTAACAACTTCGAGCATATCAAGCAGATATTTCTTGCTGCTGAGGAAACAGGATGCTAATCTCAAAACCATCACAAATATCTCCTTGTAAACTACCAATTAGGCAATAAGGCTCAACAGGGCATGCACTTATCATAGAGTAATCATAGCTGTGGAGATTTATATGACATAGTAGAATTTAACGGCATAAATACATGGGTGATGTGAAATCAACTGAATAAAAATTATGAATGATATACTCAGTCCCTAAAATATTTTTTTCTGCAGAGCCACGGTAAAATTAGATGGACAGGAGACAACACCAAGTTTGGAAATTTATAGTTTTCTTCTCTGTATGTATGTGTTTAAATCTTCCATTTTGTTTTGTTTTTTTTTTTGCCAGATTCATGCAGTACCAGATTATGGTACCTTTAACGGTAAGTCTGGTATTAGTGCTCAGCAGCAGAAAGTCTTTTGGAAAGCAGTTTCAATCCCCTCCCTGTCAGAGGATTGGAGCCAACACTGCTACTAAAAGAGCTGCTCTGTCTGGAATGAAAATCCTGATCAGAGTATGAGACCTGCATCAATAACAAGCTATTCCTTCTTGGCAGAAACCCAAAAGGAAGGCAGGTGGCAGTAGCACTGCCTCTACTCCAATTATGTGAATTTCTCTGCAGAGGTCCAGGGGTTCAGTTCTGCCATATGAAAATACAATGTACAGCATCTTTTATTGTATTTGGTGAATTTAGCTCTTTTGATTTTCTTTTCACTTGAGACAAATGCTTTGGTGTTCTTTAACAGAAAGAGTTGAGGAGAGAAAATCCAATTGCATTGAGATACTTTAGTGTCAAAGTACCAAGTATGTGGAATATAAGGGGTGGTGAAATATGATAAGTGAAAGAGCTTTCTGTCTCCAGCTGCCAAAAAGCCAGCATAGAGGGAAGGCATAAACCACTTCAATAACTGAAATGTTCTTCCTATATATTCTGTAAAAATAGTCTATTTAAAACAATGAAAATGCCTGAAAAGCCTAAGCAGCCTTGCTCCAAGAATAGAAGGACTTAGCTAAATGAAAGGGGAAAAATAAAATTGACTTAATCTACTATTCAGAGCTGGATTAAAGCATAAATCGTTTAGGTGTAATTATTATGAAGAAATATTCTGTTGAGCTAGCAGGCTACTACCTGCTGACAGTTGCCTGGATCTGAGAGCTCATCCATCGTGTCCATGGGCAGTGGAGTAGTCAGGTGGCTCTCCCCCATTAAGGACAGATAAAGACTGAATCTCTTCTCTTGCAGAACACTTCAGCTCCCCTGAGATGGAAGAAGGAGGTGGCAGCACAAACAGGACAGATGAAATGCTACTACAGATCTAAGAGTGATTTCTTGCCAGATAGGTTCCTTCCACTAGGCTGACAAACAGAATAAAACTCCCAGTGTCTCAACTATCTGGATGCAGCATGTGTGATCACAGTCTGGGGGCTATACTTAGGTTGAACACAGAGGTTTTGTTACCTTGCACACTGCTGTCAACATGTGTAAATGGCAATTAATCATGTTATGAACCACATTATAATGCCAAGCTGTCTGAAATGAAAGTTGTCTAATAAGACAGTACTTGTCAAATCTACTCTTTAATTCAAATATTTTTCACTCTTCCACATTTGGTAAACTGTTGGAAACCCTGAATCATCCTGTATGATGCCCTATCAGATGCTCTAAGGCTTGAGTAAGCAATCTGCATCTGGTCTATTGAATTACAGTAAAGAAAAAGATTATGAGTTCCTCATATCATGTATTAATCTGTGTCCAGCTGCATCTGATTTAATTGAACAGCAGTGAAATCCTGGGACTTCTTTCTCTGAGAATCTACTGGCTTTTGTAACCGTTCTGGTAAGAATAAGAAATGCATAGGGTAATGAGATTTCAAAGACACCTTTCAGGACTTGACATCAACCGTCTGTAGGCAGTGGAAGGAACTAAACATAGACATTCTATATAAGCAAGTGAGGAATTTAAATTGCTAAATAACAGGGACTGTTGACCAGTCTTGATCTTGCAGATTACATCTTGAGTATCTAGCAGTACATTTACTTTGGTTTTCTGGTGATTGCCAAAGAATGAAAATATAAGATTCTATACAGAGGAATTAAAAACAAACAACACACCACTTCATTCTTAACATATTTTTCCTTAAATTTCAGTTTGTCTCACTAGAAAATGGGTTATTTTCCTTGCCCAAAGGCACAATAGTTGTAATTACCACCCAAAATACTTTACATTTCATGGATGTTTCGTTGAGAAATTTCCATAGAACTATCTTCAACTTTCTTTTCCAAAGTAATTGGTTACCACTTTCTGTGATAATATATCCCTCAGTTATTTTAAATATTTAAATCTACAGGGCTGTGTGAAAAGTGGTTTGTCTACCAAGTTATCATAAAATAATTAATTTTTGATATAAGTTTCTATTGGTATCTTAAAATTTCCACCTCAGTTCACTTTTGAAGGTGTAAAGTACTGAATTTAACACGAATTTCCAGCACAAGTTCTGTTTTTTTAAATCAACTACATGTTGTGGTTTCTTAATTCCAAAAATAATCAGATGATAAAACATGTTGCTTGATAGCTATTCATTTCTCCTTTCCAATATGCATTTTCTTTGTGCATGAGAGACACATTTTAGATTGATCCTCTACAGTTATTTGGTAACTTTTGCAAGACATTTTTTCTGCCTTCTTGTAAATCTACTATATGGTAAAAACTGAATTAAGCAGTATGAACATATACATAACAGTTTTTTGCTTGACATATGGGTTCCTTATAAAAGTTAAACTGCAAATTACAGTACATTGTTTTGTTTATAATTAACACTTATGAACTATGAAACACATGGCACAAGTCATAGATCAATATTGTAAAATCAGCTTTTACTCTACAAAAGGAAGCAGATTTTATTGCAAAGTGGTAAACAAAATACATTTTTAAGGTGTTTCAGTGTTACAGGTGTTGTGTTGTATAACGCATTTCTTTTTAATTAACTACGCAGTCATTTATTGTTTTAGAAAAGTACTAGATTTACCTTAATAGTGAAAAATACCAAATAAGGAATATTTGTTTCAGTGAAATATTTTTAATGACAAGCTCTCTGTTGACTGAACACAGATCCATAATCAAAGGAGATGTAGTAAATAAGGTTAGTAGAATCTAAGGAGCTATTCAGCTGACCAGCTTCTGAACTAGAGACCTGATTGCCTAAAATGATACAAAGAAGCTGTATTTATGCAAACAAATCCCAGAGTAACATGAGTCTCTTGAGCGTATTGGGTACCCGGTTGATTCAGTCATTTGAATATGGTTTCTATTTCATCTAAGATGGTCTGGCATATTCAGGACAGCTGCACCTACCTGGGAATATGACACAAGTTCTGCCAGAAACTTTTACCTTTCTAGAATGTCAGGGAGAGGCCATGGAGAATACCTTAAAGAATCTCGAAAAGATGTTTGTGTTTAGGCAGTCAAATCAGGACTAGCTCTAAGCCTAGTCTGGGCACATAGCTGATATGGAGATGTCTAAATGTAGGTGTCTTAATCCTGAACTGATTCCTAACCTGAATGTCTCCAGTTATGACCTAGTGCTACTCTTAGAAGGAGACATTTTGATCTTCTTACTCTGAGTCTTATTATATGTTAGACTGGGTGAAGAAAATCACTGCAAACCAAATCATTATTATATCAGGTTACCTCGTTTAAGCCCAGCTGGTAACTCGGAACCATGCAGCTGCTCGCTCACTCCCCAACTTCTTCCTCCCCCTGCTCCCAGAAGGATGGCGAGGAGAATCAAAAGAATGTAACTCCCACGGGTTGAGCTAAGAACAGTCCAGTAACTAAGGTATAACGCAAAACCACTACTGCTACCACCAATAACAATAATGATAAGGGAAATAACAAGGGGAGAGGATACAATTGCTCACCACCCGCCAACTGATACCCAGCCTGACCTGAGCAGCGATCTGGCCTTCCAGGTAACTCCTCCCAGTTTATATACTAGGCATGACGTGCTGTGGTATGGAATACCCCTTTGGCTAGTTTGGGTCAGGTGTCCTGTCTCTGCTTCCTCCCGGCTTCCCCTCCTTCCTGGCAGAGCATGAGACTGAGAAGGTCCTTGGTCGAAGTAAACGTTACTTAGCAACAACTAGAAACGTCGGCGTTATCAGCATTGTTCCGGGGCTGAAAGTCAAAAACGCAGCACTGCACCAGCTACTAAGAAAGAGAAAAAATGACTGCTGTAGCTGAACCCGGGACAACCTGCAGCAAACCAGATTGTAGAACTGAAATGGAAAAAGTGAACCAATTTTAAAATGCTAAATAAAACCTGACAGCATGTTGGGTATGCAAATTCTAGTATCAATATAAGATGTTTCAGTGGTTCACAACAATTTCACTGCAAGAACAATGAATTCTGGGAACTAAGCCAAAGACTGGATTATAGTTGTGCATGTTCTGGCTCTGTTTCTACAAAGGATAAAGCCAAGCATTCACGAACAAAGCATATTTACTTGAACTATACAGCGTTAAGCATTTGTTATACATTCATTATGTTCTACTAAAAGTTTCAGCATTTTTTTTTAACATCTTGTTTACGTTTGAAGGAGCTGATATTGTGGGAACTGGTGCAAACTGTGACACAGAAGCTGATACCAAAATGGATCTGATAAACTGTCAACTGTGTGGCTGCAAAATGCAGTGACAGCTATTAGTATCTTGAGGGGAGTGTGTGTGTACACATATGCATATATACAAATATATGTGCATAAAACCTACCTGAAGGACTAAGACAATCCCAGCAGTGAAGAAAATTAAGTCTGATTTTCTTTCCCCATCAGGTTCATTACTTATATCTATCCATCTTTGTTTACTAATTTTGGGATCAATTCAGAAGCAGATGTATGAATCTGCAAAAGCAGGGTCTTGTGATAAATACAGAAATGTTTCTATAACTAATGATAATCAGAGGACCCAGCTGGTGCTCATGATGTTAACTCTGTAAAGAGAGTGTTCTGTTTGTTATTTTTCAGGTTTTTGCACATAATGTTTTTAATGAGATGAGCGCAGCTCGCAAATCCACACTGCCAATACAATGCAGAAGCTTCAGTCTGACAAAGAGTTTTATTGTAGATTTACTAGGGAGCATTGATCACATTTAGAAACTACAGATTCAGTTCATTAATTTTCGAAGGAGTAGAATGCTGAGTGCAAGTATGGATTTAAATTTGAGTTACCTACATGGAATGAAAGAATAATGCGTGTTCTGGCAAAAGAAACTGCTGATATTAATGGGGGTATGACTACACAAAGATAGCAAATACAAGAAAAAAGAGGAACTAATTTGAGCAGTGATAAAGTTCTTTGTGTAGAAATGCCAGTTACTGATATGAACATTTGTCAGATAAATATGCTGCATGCTGGTTCTTGCAACTGCTAAAGATGCATTTAATTTCATATTTACTACTGTGAGGTTTTAGTCTGAGTGCAGTATTGTTCATTTAAATAGTGATACTTGTCTTTATGTTTTTTCTTATTGTAACATGTGGGAGAATACTAGCATTTAAAATAAAATCTTTCTACCAAGAGGCAGCATCAGCAAAAAGGGAGAAGACAGATAAACAAAAGATACCTTTGGGCAATTAAATATATTGGCACAAGATTTCATGCATACATATTCTTCAAAAACTAAGAAAATTGTATTTCCTTAGCAGATAGAACTTCCACACACCTCTATCTCCATATGTGTATTCCCACCTACACTTCTCATAGCACATATGCATAGTGAAAGACAATGCATAAAGGATACTCTTTTCAGGTAAAAGGAGCTGAAGAATTGAGTTTATATGTGTAAAAATTAAATGGGAAATCTTACTGCTAGAGGTAGCCTAATCCAGTGGGCTTCAGGCTGCATGTGGATTTCTCCCATCCCAGCCTGACATATGTGATGCTGTTACAGTTTTATCTTCCCAGGTCCAGTCAATAGTGAGACTAAGTGTGCATCCCCAACTGGAAGGTGTGTGTCCATGTACACGCACATGCATAGGCACACTGTACTGTACACACACTAGGTCACGCAGGTCAACACAGGCACACACCAGTGCCTTTGCTGAAACTCACATACAGTGTTACATTTTCCTGTGCTTGTTCCTCTTGGATCTGCCCTGATACTTTCTTTGCCTTTGGTCCTTCCCATACGCTTCTCATAATAAGTTTTACACAATATCCAAATGCTCTTTCCCTGCATCCCATAATAAGTCCCATACTTCTGTAGGCAACCACTCCCTTTAACTCGCATGGCATTCAGGAGAGACAGTTTCTTTCACTGACTCTTCTCAGAGGGTTTCCCATCAGGAAAAATGGTCAAATTTATTTCCTTCGTTAGCTTTAAGATAGTCAATTCAGTGGGTGCCATTTTCATTAGTGATGATACTAGGATTATTTCAACAATCTTTGTATTTACTATGACTAGCTTTTAATCACACAATCTAACACTTTTATATGTACATAAATCATGACAATATAATTGCTTTTCTCTCTTATGTTCTACTATTCTTTCATCTAAATCAGAGTCTGCATACAAGTAACTGCAAGGAATATATTTGTTCCTGTCAACCTCAAGATCCAAAGTTGCAAAGCTACCTAACTTTGTTACATGGGCATTTGATCAGTTAAATGGTTTCAGCTTTACCAAGATAACTAAGAATGTAAGGCCTCAGTGGACACAATATAACACTGATGTCCTCAGATCTCTTTCTTTCTCAGCCAGTGATATTCTCACAGAGATGAATAGAATAGACAATTTAAGGAAAATTAAAGCTCTTACTGTTGAGAAATAAACTGTTTGCCAGAAAAGCTCTTTGTTCAAGAAACTACTATATTTCAAAGTCATGTTTCAGGTATGACAGTGACATACCAGATGCCAGGAGAGGAACTGTGCAGAAATAACTGATTTATGCAAATCAAATTTTCCATTGAAACATTTTTATTTGTTAAAAAAGAGTCAGAAGAGTTCTTTTCCTCCTGAAGCTTCTGGCCATGGGGTTTTCCTCATAGCAGTTTTTAAAAACATCATGGAGAAGGTGATGAATTCAAGATTATATGGCCTTCTGTGTAGCAAACCATTTTTTCTTGTTGGCTCAAGTACTTTATATTTTCCTGTTGCATAAAAAAGATCATTAGCTTTTAAGCTCTCTTCTGCAAACAATGTTTGGGAAATATCACTCACTTTTATTTAATTCTCAGAATTTTAATAAGGCATACTGAGCATTAATATTTAAATTCACTTACAAAATTATTTTTTCCATGGTAGTATTTGTTCAGTTTTATGACTTACTGAAGTGCAACACGCACATTTCAGGGGTCTCAGAAGAATTAAGAACTCTTGTCTGACACTGTAAATAGAATTCATTCAAACTCATATTCAGTAGAAAAAGAGCCCAGTATGGTGTCAAAGAAATCAATCAGAGACCAGGGTTTGGCTGAGAAGAAAGTGTGAAGAGAGACCTTGGAAAAATTGTTATTTGGTAACACTGGCTTTTGACATTTGGATTGCTATTCCATTGACTTAAGTTATTGCCATTAAAAGCCAGACTAAATATTTCTATATTTATGTATAGCTTTTTTTATTGCTTTGGGTAATCAATTTGGATAAGCAATCAATATTGCTTAAAGGCATATTAATTTCCTTACAGGTACATAATGATGTTACGTTCCCAAGTGTCATATTATGATATCTATTCTCAAAATTACTTCAGTGAAATTACTGAACTGAGATCCTATCAATATATGTAGAAGTTTCAGAAACACATGGGAGAAAATAATTTCTGATATTTCTGACTGTATGGAGTTGTAGTTCTGAAGATGGATAAATTACAAGACGCCGTGGCTGTTCTTTCTTCTATTACCAGGCACTGAGGAAAGTATCTTAGATATTACCACCAAAGCTAACCAAGCCCAGAAATAGTTGTTTCACACATACCATCTCTTCACAGATTTTCAAATGTTTAAATAAAATGCTTCAAGAAATACCCAGTCAGATTGTCTGCAGCAATGCATTTGTTCCTATGAGGAACAAATATTAGGAACAATATTCTATCCATTAGGTTAGAAAGAGACTCATAGATACTCCCTTACTAACCATCACTGTCATTACTGCATGGTCTATGGTAGAAAAATCAGAACCAGAGTTGCTTCAGTGTCCATAAAAATTACTAATCTATATCATCATGAAGATACTATGTTGGGATTCTATCCTGTTAATCTATTACACATGACTGAGGAAAATGATCTTAACAACTAATTTACAGTAATACAGGGGCTACTATAAAGTTCCTAGAGTACCCAGCTTCCGCACTGCAGAAGCTTTTGACACTCTTGCAGCAAAACTGTTTGTAAAACTGACTGCAGGAATATATGTAGTGTTTACTAGAACATTCTTGCCACGAAAATCGCAAGCATCCTGTGGAGTTTTTGCAGAAACTTGTTTTCATTTTCAAAAGAGCTTTGCTATGATACTTCATTACTTGCGGTAACAGCTAAATAACATGGGCTAATCCAGTACTTTTTGAAGTCAGTGTAGTTATTCCCAGCAAATAAAGCAGCACATGTTAACAAGTAGATTGTCTTCTTACTTTTATGAGTATGCTGTATCCCTAAAGTTAATCTGCTCATACATTCATCTTTACAGCAGTGGCCCCAAGCGTAATACACTTGAGATATTCAAGCCCCAGTGGACATTAATTTGAAATCCTTCCCATTTCATCATTTCTATCATTTGCATGGAATTTGCCAAGTGTCTTTTCTCTTACTTGTTCCTATGGGTTACTGCAGCACTTGGAATCATACATGATATTGAAAGAAATTTGTTACAGGTTTCTTTTTAATTTGTGATTTCACAAAGGTGTATGTTTCTTTATTTGCCCTCATTTTTTCCCATTTGCTTCTCACATTCCAATTTACAGTTCTTTCTTGCTATATTCCCCTCCACCTGTTGTTTTTTTGTTGGTGTGTTTTTGTTTTTTTTTTTGAATCTTTGAATCTAGTCTACAGGATGAGAGACTTAAACTAGACATTTTGTTATAGCTAGGAAAAAAAAAATAGTAATACCTGAATAACCACTACAGAAATGAGAATGTTAGATAGTGCTCATTCATCTGGAAGCTAAAATACATGTTGAATTCTCTTATAAGATACTGCAGAGGACAGTAAGATCAGACATTCATGTTCATGCCTCTCAGTAATTTTTTTTTCATTCAAATACATGTAAGCACAGGGCTGGATGATCTTTAAAATAAAGTCTAACCGAAGCGAAGTTGCTCCCTGGCTTAAAATTTCTTATACACATAAGAAAACTAAATTAAAATCACAAGACAATTTCAGAGTGACAAAAGACTGAATGCCAGAAGAAAATGAATGTATCTACTTCAAATAAAATGAGAAGCTTGAATCAATGCAAGAGGAATCAGTGGATTATGTCAGTTATTTATGAGATGGATGAAATTCATCAGTGGGAGAAATAGCATCAGTGAATGTAATGAGGTAACCAGAAAACTGGCAAATTAGCCAATCATCTCACAAACATTGAAAATTAGTCATTACCATAAAGCCAGCAAAATCATGAATGGGATTAGCAGCAGGCATGAACGGAAAGGTTAACAAGTCTGAGTGAAATAAAAGTCAATGCTTTCCTGATTTTTCCTTTCTCAGTTTCTTCTCTGCTATTGAACTGCAAATGCCCAGAAATATGACTCATCCAGAATACATCAGATTTAAAAGATGTGTCTGGTTTGGTTTTGTGCCGTGTGCATAGTGAATTTAACCTCATCCATGCCAGAAGTTTGATATGTCTGTTCTCAGTTGTTGTTTGTCTAGAATTTCCAGATATCTTCAGCTGTATCAGACTCCAACTAAGCTGCAGGAGGCCAAAAAAATCATAAGTGAACAGACAAGTAATTTCCAGCCAGGAAAAGAGGACAAGTCTTGTAAAAAAAAAGATGAATATTCACTACTTCTTCTATACTATAAAAGAAGTATTGAGTGGCTTAGCACTAGGGCTCATTTTTAGCATCTCTATAGTACTTGGGACATGTTTTTTGCCTTCTAACCTGTACTTCTTAAAACTTAAAAAAATACTGAAAGCTTTTTTAAAAGATTAAATATATTTAATTTAATAGTACAACATTTATGTGAGGAATGATAAAGTTTATGAAAGTTCTGAACACATTAGAGGTTAATCACATACATTTTACTTATTGAAAAATCTTGTCTAAATCAGAGTTTGGAGTAATTTTAATGGAATCTTAACAAATTCACAAGTTTATTTAAAACTGAGTTCACAAAGGAAATTAATAAATTACCTATAATCATTCATTTTTAGTCACTGGATCAGAATTGCTTCTCTAAAGGAGATGGAAAAAAAAGGAAAAAAATTGAGATGTTAAGTTTCTTTAGTTAAAGAAAATGTAAAAACTTGTATAAGTTAACTGAAAGTATTGTTTGGCAAGAAATATAATACATTTTATATTTAAATTAAAAGAGGCAATCAGTGCATTCACATCTTTTAAAGATGTCTAAGGTCAGTCTGAGTACTTTTGGAACCTACAGGTATTCATTGTCAAGTACAGTATTTGTAAAAAGAAACAGAGATGGCATTCAGCAATGGTGATCTACAGGTAGAACAATGAAGAGTATTTTTCCTATCTTCATTTCATATATTAAATAGACCGTCATAGTCTAAGGAGCCTGCCCATGAACTGCATGTGTTTTAGAAGCAGTCGTACTTGCAGTACCATTATATTTTGCTGTTAGCATTATAACTGAAGTGCTGTGCAGTTTTGGAACGATGGTGTTTCCACAACAGAAATTTGATTAACACTTGATAGAATGTTCAAAATGTGGATGGACTTCGTGTCCTTTTAAAATTTTATAATTAAAAAAAAAAAAAAGCACAAGAAAGCAACTTTGTTCTTCATGTTTCTTTTTTTTTTTTTTTTTCTAATTCACTCATCAAAAGGTAAAGATGGAGAAGGTGAGAAGGTGATATGTGCTTCCTCGATCATCCTTCATCACTACATATCCAGAATTGATAGACGTTCTGACTAGAAAGCCCATCCGAAGAAAAAAACCCCATGTATTGCTGTGTCCATGTTATTTGGCTTACAAATACAGATGTTATTTAGCTTTTGAAACTTCCCACCAGTATAGAAGGATGACAGGCATGTAGACATCTGCCCTCTAGGGGTCGACTTCCTCTGTGCAACTCCTGTGTTTCTTTAAATGCAACGCACCTTCCTATGTCATCACAGGAACGACACATCCTCCCTGTAAACAGCATGCTAAGACTTGTATTTATAATGGAGCAGGGAACTGAACTTATAAAAGTTTCCAAAGACAAAATAGAACTTTTCAGCTTCCAGCTATTGCTTGAAATTTATCTTAAGTTAAAAACAAACAAAATACATTACCATTTAATGGTCTTCTGTGAATGAAATCAGTGGTATCAGCATGTTGCACGCCTCTGTAATTCTATTGCATGCAGCAATCTTGCACAACTGTTTACTAAATGGGAATCTCCTTGACAAATTATTGGGTACACCAGGAACTGACAGATCTGTATATAAAAAAAAAAAAAAAAATATCTTTTTTCTTTGAAAAAGATGACAAGATTTGTTAGTTTGGGATTTACTGAGAGTTATAACTCAACTAATGAAAATGAAAATTTGAAGAAATGAACAGAGAACTAACCCTTTCTGTTAATTACTTTATAATCCTTATTAAGCATCTGACTGTATTGTGATATTTATCATCCAGATATTATTCAAGATATTTATAAAACTAGAAATACGAAGTTCAGCCTATTTCTGAAAGCCATTGCCAGGGACAGAAACAGGTGTATTTCAGCACACAACAATTGATTTGTGCTATCCATAAAGATAAGTGTTTTTCCTTTTGCTTATACATATTATATGAGGTGAACATACTTAGATCTTGTTCGAATCTTATTTCATGTTCTCCAGCCCTTCTTTACTCTTATTTCTACCTTTAATTTCTTTCTGTCAATAATATAATGTCTAAGTACAACTTAGCTCCATTGTGAACTCTTCACTCTGAACCTTTCACTCCTCTGAATCTCCCACTCTTCTTGAGATGATGCAGTGTTGACTCTGAAACAGCATAACAAAGGATACCACCTTACTGAATCTGAAGTGAGCAGCACAGAGCTGAATAAACACAGTCTCACCTGGTCATCTGAAAAAAGCTGTAATCAATGCCAATGATTTAGGCAGGGGAGTGGTATGAAAACTTACTATTTTATTAACCAGCCCCAGCAAGCTAGCTGTGCCTTTTCTTGGCCAACAATTTGCTCTGGTTCTTGAACACACGTACCTGCCCATGCAGTCCCAACAAATACTGATAAATATTTACACAACAATGTTAGTGAGGTTTGCCGCTCTGCTTTGTGTTCAAGTTTGTTCACTTTGGTTTGATTTTTATGAGCTTTTCTTATGTGTTCCCATCATCTTTGCTGTACAGGCAAGGAACATGACAGCTCTATACAGTACATAGTTGGTGCCAGCACCTACCTTTAGTCCAAGTCCCCCACGCAGCAAGGACTAAGCTAACACTAGAACTACTCAACAGGCAGTATGGTCAGAAAGGAAAAGATTGTGCAATATTGACTTCCAATGAATATTATTACTTACTTATGTGTTATTTACTTACGGAAGGAAAAATGCTAATTAGGCCTTCTCTTGTCCATGCCTTTTCTTGGTCAGACAAATCTGATTTCACGTGGGAGCTAGAGTGAGTAGAAAAGAAAAACTCCAACTGAATTTATGGAGAAATGACTCAAACATGAAGAAGGATATCTGAAATGGATTTTTCTTGTCACTGAAGACGTGTTGTAGATTGTTAGCCTACCACTTCTTTTCTTCCACAAGCACAGGAAAAGGATTTTTTTAATATGTGAAGAAATACAGATTTCTTTGAGATTCAGATTAATAATTAATTTCTAATCTTATAAAATAATTAAGAATGAATATCTCACTTTTTAAGTTAAAATCTGGAGATTTATGTGAAGTAAAGCATAATCCAATGTTTAAGAAATATATCATTAAAAGGCAATTTGGTCAGTCTTACAATCTCTTCAGTCTTAAAATAGAGGATTTCAGCTATTGAATAACTTTCTAACCAGTGAAAACACACATAAAGAGATTCTGAGATTTTGATAGTCATTTAGAAATTCTGTTGTTTCAGGCTTTTATAACTTTAAAACTTCTGAGGGGGTTGTGGGGTTGTTTTTTTTGTTCTTGATGTTTTGGCTTAGTAGAAATAAGCGAAAGACATTTTCTTAATTACTTCAAAACTGACAAGCAGCTTCTTTTCTTCAAATCTTTCCTTTATTGAGCAGTCTTCATTTCATCTCTCTTTGCATTTGTTGTTTCAGAAAGGACATCACGAGATTTCAGAAACTCCACATCTGCACCAGAATTTTGTGTCTTGCTAATTGTGAGTTTGCATGCAGATAGGTCACTGGACCAGTAATTCATGAACTGGTCAATTAACTTCGAAGTACATTCCAAAGTTTCGAAGTTTAACCCATAAGACCATGAAAAGTTTAGAAGCATCTCTACCACCAGTCTTCAAAGACGACTCATGTTTCTTTCTTTATGTGTTTCTGACAATTTTACTATAAAATGCTTTCATTTAACTGCTATGAAGTAATATATTATGTACTTCTGATTATTATACAGCAAGATACTTCATTCAACATCAGAAAGGACACCACAATTATTTAATGCATTTAGACACAGATAAAAGCATATAAACATAAAACTACAAATTCCTGGTTTTTATTGTGTACTCTGAGAAGATGTTGGGATATGGATCCAAATTTTAAAGTTCAGATTTTGTTTTTGTTTACAGAAAGGTAGCTTCATTCTAGGTGCTTAAACCACAAGATCATCATTACAGCACTGCACGGCTACTGCAAAGGTTTATTTTTTCTCTCTTGAATCTCCTTAATCCCATTCTTGAGTATAAATGTTTCCATAATCCCTTACTTTTAAGAAAAGATGTCATTATTTCAGTAATCCTCATTCTGAGTGGACACTGATGCATAAATAAAATTCATTTAACCTGGCTACCCAAAGGTACTTATGCCCAGCCATTGCCTCTGTTCTTCCATGGTCTTTATTTTCCAAAGTGCCAAGAACTAAAAGACTAATGAGAATCATCTAGGTTTTGGGGTTGTTGGGGGTTTTTTTTTGTTTGTTTGGTTTGTGGTTTTTTGGGGTATTTTTTTTTTTCATTTTTGTCTATGAGAAGACACTGGAAATACAAAAGGAATTATAGCTTTGAAAAGAGATTTTTTATTCATGCAGAAAGGGCCCTGAAAAAAGTACAATTGCAGAAGATGACAAAGAGTAAAGCTTAGTTCTTAAAAGTGCCACGTATTTTTAAGACTCTCTTTTTCAACTGCTGTTGTGGGTTTTTGAATCAATATACAATGTTTGAACTTGCTTTGTTTTCTGAAAGCTATTTAAAGGGTCCTCTTTTCAATCAGCATTTTACAAAGGTAGAAGTGTTTATTCTTAACTTGCATTGTTATATTTTAAGAACAGAAGCCCGATTTTAAAACTTGAGTGAAAGAGAAACCCTTGCCTTTTGGCACTTGTGTAATAGGTGCTTACAGAAAACTCATAGGATGAACTTTCTAATGTTAAAACATGAAATGGCCTGTCCTTAGACATACAGAGAAAGCCATTCTGTATGGTTCTTACTACATCGGTTGGATACTAGCAAAGCTCTACTATTTTTGTTCTTGGAGAATTAAGACCCCTGTTTTCCCAACAAGGACTTTAATTTTGTGTATTATCCCAAGCAACTTTGAAATTAAACTAATATTCTATTTCTGGGACCTCTCAGATCTGAGAAAGTTGCATTTCAATGCTACTTTCCAACCAATTGATTGCTAATTGAAGGTGGATAATTTTTTATTGTTTATTTCTTTGTACGTTTTATGCAAGTGTTCAAGGACAGGATAGATGAGGCTTTGAGCAACCTGGTCTGGTGAAAGGTGTCCCTGCCTGTGATGGGGGGTTGGAACTAGGTCCCTTTCAACCCAGACTATTCTATGATTTATCACCAGGTGAGGAAATGTAGGTAAGTGAAGCAATGAGAACTCAAGACTATAAAGCTACTTCCTTCATTTCAAGTATATAACATCACTGTGACATCTTCCTAACTGCTTTCAAATGTTCTCATCTGATCTTTTTTTCTTAAAATAGAAGCCCTACAATGTCAGTTGTAATTCAGTTGTGTTGTTTGCTTTCTTTGGTCAAACGTACTGACTAATTAACATAAAATCTGAATTCTTATAAGAAAAACATATGTACATAAACATTTTGAACAATGTCTTAAGTTGATGCAACTTGAAGATCATGTTCTAGAGAAAATACATACATCATGCTCAGTACTTAAATTTGTGATTTCATAATAGCTTTATAAAATACAATAATATTTTACCAGATTTTTCTATAACTGGATCAGTGTTACTCCTAATATTATTACCAATAAGTAGTTAACCAATAAACCATCCTGAAAGAATCATAGAAAACCCCTGTTGTTTATTGGTACTACTGCATGTCATGCACAATATTTGACTAATATACCTAACTAAAATACACATTTAATTAATGCTGCCTTTCATCTTTCGAAGACTTGAAAGTTTTCCAGTAGGGCAAACTAATCCTCATACAGCACCATGATGTTTTACTAGTAGGTAACGGAAGGGACAGATTTCAGGACTGAAAGATTCTTAAGAAGGAGACTGAAACTTTGGGCAAACCAGAACGATACTCTTTTGCAAGATTTTCAAAAGTGAACAGATGGTCTGTTCTTGGACGTGCCTAGCTTAGGGAGTGTTGTGAAAATAACATGTACTCTAAATGGGATGCTAGTTAACAGGAATGTAAACAGAAAAATCAGTAGGAAAGCAAAGTGTTGGTAAAATACTGTATTTCACCGATACTGCTCCTTAAAGCAAACTTGTGCCACTAGATTTATTTACTGCGTTGCCTTTTTATGTTTAGCAATACTTCATTTCACCACATCAGTAAGTTTGTATTGTCATTATGCTATCAAACAACATATTAGTGCTCTACTGAAGCACTTGAAGTGTAGCACTGCTGCAAGATGCAGTGCTTTCTGGTGATGAGTTTTATAAAGCAGCCTTACAAGACTCTGTGATAGTATTTGTCTTTGCACCCTGAGTGTAAGACTACAGAGATTTGATGCATTGTGTCTTGTTATATCTGATTCTGTCAACGTGTGGCTTTGTGTTGCTCAAAATGATATGACGCCATGTAAGCTGTAATGCATCAAAGGGACTTAAAATTTTTTCTGCATTCTGAATAATGACAGAAACTTTTGCTACAAGACTA
This sequence comes from Strigops habroptila, assembly GCF_004027225.2. Classification (NCBI taxonomy): domain Eukaryota; kingdom Metazoa; phylum Chordata; class Aves; order Psittaciformes; family Psittacidae; genus Strigops; species Strigops habroptila. The sequence continues at coordinate 36,574,623 of NC_044283.2, read as the reverse complement.
ATGATGTTATGTAATGTTACATATGTAATAGAAAAGCATTTGTAGAAAAGCAATGCCTAAATATAGTGAGGATGAAGTGGATGCAGGGGAAAGGGGAGAAATCTGTGCTACTTCGATACGTGCAGCAATTTAAATGGAAGACATAAGATAATGAGCATCTAGCATTGCTAGCAAATCCTAGCATATGAGAGGTGCTACTTCTGAAAGCACCTTCTTGAAAGTTTACAAGCTAACAAGAAAAGAAAGATTACAAAAAAGTTTTGGAATCTTAGCTGCAAAACCTACAGGCTTGTGAACTGATTTAACAGAAAGTAGGCATTTGTGGGTAAGAAAGAGAAATAATTCTTTCTCTGTGTGTTTGTTTGTGAAAGAAACCTGGGGGGGGGGGGGAGGGAAAGGAGGGGGAGAGACGGAGAAATGTGCAGTGGGGCAGACAACAGGATAGGCAGTAGTTCAGAAACCCATGATTTCAAGATGTCCTGCATGATACGCATACATGCTAGGTATTTAAGGTATCTGCTAAAGGTAGATGTCAGATGTTACAGGAAATTTTTTTATATGACTCATTAATAGACATCTATCTTCCTAAAACAATTTTAGATGTCTGAATTAGATGTCTTCTAGACTTTGTTTCCCTTTTTCATTTCTCCACCTCTGAAATAATCATAATAATACCTTACTACCTCAAAGAGTTGTGATGAAATGAAAATTTGAAAGAAATCCAAGTGTCTCAGAAGTTAAAGCCATATGGGTAAGATATGTCCATTGTGCAAAATGTTTTTCAAACATTGAAAAGTAGCAGCTTTGTGAATCTTACACACAGGTTAGGAGGCATATTTGAAAATCCTTGCTACAGAAAGGTGGCTTATTGTGCAATACATTGAGAGCTGATGATGGCTGCTACGAAGAAAATATTTGATCCAAAATCAATCACAGGCTTCATTAATGCCATCAGGTGTTCCAGATACCATGTTTGAGGCACAATGTAAATATCTGTTAAAACAGAAAGAACAAGCTAAGAGTTTGGGCATATTGCAGGTTGGTATTAAATAGAAGGATATACCTTTTGAAAACAGCACATGGTAGGAGATGAAAGCAGATCTAGGGAAGTAGTCACGGTTAAGTCCTGAGAGATGTCATTGAAATGGGACTTTCAGGAGACAGGTGAAGTGAGATGGAGTAATATTTTGGGGGTCTTTTTGCTTCTGCTAAGGAGAATAAATGACCCTACTGTATATTTTGGTCCTAGCCAGTAGTAAACTTGATATAAATTACTGATTTCTCCTAATAACAACAATCCTTCTCAAAGGAAGACATCTTCAGTCACTTCTAGTTGCTTGTCCTTGTGAAGAAGTGAGCTGTATGAACAATTTGTTAATTTTTCCATACTAGGCAAAATCTTTTTCCAAAACTGTAAATGGGTTAGAAGGTAATACCTGTCAGCATACTAGCTAGAAATATTGAAAAACTTTTCTTACAAAATACATTATGCATCTGTACTACAGCAAGAATTTTAAATAGAAGATATTACAAAGATTTTATGAGTGAAATATCAGGAAAGGATGAAATTTACAGTTTGTGTTTCTAGATGGAGAAGTTAATATGGCCTTCCCTATACTAGTGGTGTTAACCAGATCTCTGCCACCTTTCATGTTGCTTTCTGAAGGAATAATATAAATGGAGATTCCAACCCTGTGATATAGCAGTCTTCTGCAAGTTTTTTTATCTGGTCTTGTTGGTACTCAAGGTGGAGAGAAAAGAAAATCAGGGTCACTTGAAAGTGGTGTAGAAACATAGGGTTTTTACAGGCACTGCTGAAACCAGCTTTTAACTGTGGCTTGGTTTCTCACTGCTTATGTTGAAATCAAGTGTGTTGTGCCAGTTTATTGCAGAATCAGACCTACTACTACATGGAACTCACAGAACAATAAAAAAGTGAATACATCTTTAGCTATAATCAGACAGTAAAGAATATTGTTAGCTTTCTATTTTATACTGTCACTGTGATAGGCATGGTTGTAAGTGCCTCAAACTAGAATGGAATCAATGTCTCTGTGAGTACTGAAATGAAAACTGGATGTCTTTTCTGATTCATAAAAAATATCCAGGCATACCTTAGCACCACTGGTGGAAGGTAAGTTCAAAAACTAATATATCTTTTTTAGATGGGAGGAATAATTTGTTTGCTCAGAAAGTATTATCATTCATCACAGAAGAGAAATAAGGGAAAAAGCTAGACTTGCAACCAAAGAAAAATGCGCTCTTGGAGTGAGACATAACACATGATGATACCAGGATCCATATGCTTCTTTCTTTATTCTTCTATATCACAAAACAAAGCATAGAATTCCAAGAAATGGTCTCTCATTTATGCTGTTACAGAGAACAGGATTGCAGAAATGCAGTAGCACTGAGACAATAAAAGATAAAACTGAGCTTCCTCAGACAAATAAGAACACACATGCCGCCTTTCCCAATGAAAACTAGCTTTTTGAAACTTAAGAAGGAATATTTTTGTGATGGAAAATAGTGATATATATTCTATCAATCAGGAATGACAAACAAAGTCAACTGCTGACACTTCTATATCTTATGGGCTATCAGCTGCATGTACAACATAAGTCAGCTTCTTTTGACATTTGGGCCAACATTTTCTACAGTTTCAATGTATTGAACCATTTAGGTCCTAATATGGAACTGAACCTCAGGAACATAAAGATATATGGAACTTCTTATCTTCAGTATTCTCATTTTCCAACCCCTTTTCCCACTCCTATCCTCTATTTCCACTTATTACTTCAGTCTTGTAAAGGCTTTTGAGTGTCAGGTTGATGAATTAGCCTTAGGTTTTTTTTTTCTTTTTAATGTTTCTCTAGGTCATTCTCTGGTTACCTCCTAGTTCATTGCCCAAGATATATGTTATTCTTAAAGCATGTTGTTCTAAAATAATTTTCAACCTGACATTCTTAAAACATGCCTTAAATGTGTCCAGTGTGATACTATATTTTCAATATACTTAACAAATATCAGCTAGCAGGTTCACACAACACCTTTTTGTGATTCAGGTAGGAATGAATTCACAGGATTATAAATTATGAATGGAGAAAATGGGAAACCAATATAAGTATGGCTGTGCCTCAGATAGGTTTGTTTTCAATTTCCATGTCTTTTTGCAGTCTACACTACCCAACTGGTTAATTCTTTTGAATTCTTCCTTCTATTATCTTCCCTAAAGTGTTTTCCTCTCTGATACAAATTTTTTTGTTCTTTATTTCAACAGCATCATACCAATCAACTCTTCTCAGGCAGCAGAAATTTCAAGACTAACACTGACATAAGCGAAGGCAGTATTGAATCTTTGGGTTCACAGAAAATACACATTCTGCTTGTATTTCTCTGTTCTGTTAAGAGGGGTAGATATTCCTATCAAAAGGACTTCCTATTCTGTTCATTCTATATGTAAACAAAGACAAAACATGACATACCATTACAGGTACAGTATTGAGATGAAGTCAATTTAAGGAGCAACTGCACCTATGTTTCCCACAGTATCTAGGCAAACAGAAAAAGCACTCTTTTGTCAGCTTTTTTCTCTTAATATTTCATGTTCATTTTCACCACCATCAGTATATCATTTATGACTACCATTCAGCAGTGTGGTCCCACAGTTATTTTATATGCACTTCATTTATATTTGCCATGACTTTTATATAAGGACATTCCTAAGAACATTTTTATAAACTCTGTACAGGTCATTATTCATCTTTGCTATGTGGATGGCTCACTAGTTACTTGGCAGCCTATATGTGATTTATCAGATGAGGGCTTTGATGCCTAGAGTGCCAGTTTTTCAAACTTGTCTGAAGTGGAAGGGATCTTGAGGTTGATATATATATTGATTATTGTTTTGTAAATATTTTCTTGCTTAATATAGAGATAACAGTATTCCTCTCCTGCAGTGTAACTACTTGTGGGTAAGGGTATGTGTTAGTCATCAAATAAGACACATAAACCAGTGTTATTGAATGCAAAAGTTGTTGCCTGAGTTTAAAAAATAAGCTTCAGGCTTTCTTTTCAAGCCGATTGTTTGGAGACTGAATGGGGTTTTATTTATTGTAATTTTTCATATTTTTTATCTCTAAAAATTATGATTTCTTGCATGTTTACATTCCTTTCTTCATCTTATGTAACAGAAGATGAATGATATAAACTGAGAGCTTTTGCTGATAAAAGGATAGTTATTAATAGAATATATGCTGTGCATTAGACATTGTTGCTGTAGTGATACATCAAGTGAATTGAAATATGCTCATCCCTCTGCCTATTTTTCCTTTACTTCTCTGTCTTTAAATAATCTTAATGCTTGAAAATAATGATAATTAAGCTGATTATCACATGTTAGTACAAGATAATGCCCTGTCTCATATGCCTAAATAGTGGGGGTTTGTTAATTTTTTTTCTAATCCCCTTTTTCTCCCATCTCTCTTTCTATCCTGGCACATCTCACTTTCCACATTTTTGGAAACATGTATCCAGTTCTGCATGTGCTTTAGGCTGGCTTGCAGCTCAGAAAGCCAACTGTATCCTGGACTGCATCAAAAGAAACGTGACCAGCAGGTCAAAGGAGGTGATCCTGCCCCTCTATTCTGCTCTCGTGAGACCTCACTTGGAGTATTGTGTACAGTTCTGGTGTCCTCAACATAAAAAGGACGTGGAGCTGTTAGAGCAAGTCCAGAGGAGGGCCACGAGGATGATAAGGGGTTAGAGCACCTCCTGTATGAAGACAGGCTGAGAAAGTTGGGGCTGTTCATCCTGGAGAAGAGAAGGCTGCATGGAGACCTCATAGCAGCCTTCCCGTATCTGAAGGGGGCCTATAGGCATGCTGGGGAGGGACTCTTCCTTAGGGACTGTAGTGGTAGGACAAGGTGTAACAGGTTCAAACTTAAACAGAGGAAGTTTAGATTACATATAAGGAAGAAGTTCTTTACAGTGAGGGTGGTGAGGCACTGGAACAGTTTGCCCAAGGAAGTTCTGAGTGCTCCATCCCTGGCGGTTTTCAAGGCCAGGTTGGACAGAGCCTTGGGTGACATGGTTTAGTGCGAGGTGTCCAGGTGCATGGCAGGGGGGTTGGAACTAGATGATCTTAAGGTCCTTTCCAACCCTAACTATTCTATGATTCTATGATTGTATCACATTCTCACTGCTCAACACCTCACATCATGTTATTCTTCTAAGAATTTCTTTTAACTTTTCTTTTATGGAAAGTTTTTGGTTTTTTTTTAACTGGGGCTGAGGGTTTGTTCAGTTTTTGGTTTTGTTTTGGTTTTTTTCTACACAGTCTAGGAATATTCTTTAGCAGATGGTCTCTGTAAAATGTCAAAAGTATATTTTACTTTTTATGTGCTTTTTAGAATATAGTAATATAAGAAATATTTCATAGAGTCATTGGTTATACTTTTCTTCCATTAAAAATGTCAAATAATATGAGTATGCTTTGCTTTCTTGCTTGGTTGGTACCTGAAAGAAAACTTCTTGTGCTCAATTATAGGGTAAATCACATTATACTGCTTATTGTCTGACTATGTTCAGATCAGAATTCTGCCTTGAAAGTTTTGCAGAGCTCAATTTTTCAAACCAGGTCTTAATCTTATGGAAATAATCATGTCTGTGCTCATCTATCTGTTTCACTGGCATCTCAAGTTATTGCATAGTCTTCTACAGCAGCTCATAACATTTTGGTACATATCATTTTCTTCCATTTGCAGTTTGTTGTTTGTTGCTGGGTAGAAAATACTTTCCTTAGGTAATCTTAACCTTCCTCCGTCTAAACAGAAATGTTTTGTTTCAGTTTAGTCTATGAAAATGAAATCCACTGTTTCATTTTTTAGAAAACCACCCCAGAAAACTCATCGGTGAAATAGTGAAGAGGTATTGATACTTCTTGAAATCTGAGCAAGCCTAGCCAAAGGAGTGATCAATTTACTATTTTTCATGTCCCACCCCATCTGTGCTTCTCTTGTTGCATCAGGAGGTGACCTCAGAGTATGGTGTGATCTTATCTTTACCTCCTTTTCCTAGAGTTATCAATATTGGGCTTTGTTTAGGATATTGTCACAAATTGTGATTTTCCAAAATACTCGTTTGTACCTACTTCTTAGCATGGGGCTTTCAAAAATACATAATTGTGCAGATGAGCTCCTTTAGTAGTTTTGTAATAGTCCGTGATTAGTTAATATTCTACTTCAAATTGCCTTAGTGTTTTTTCTCAATTCTACAGAATAAGCTAATAGTTTGTTTTCTGGAAAGTAGATATACTATCAGTAAATACAATGTATTTGTTTGTTGGTTTTATTTAGAGTATTCCTTTGAGTCTTCTGAGGCATAACAGTGTATCATTAGTACTCTGACGAGTATTGTTACAAGTGCTTAGTATAAGTGCTTCATTTTGTAATTTTGAATTGTAACTTTAATTGTTGGATCTTTTCCTACACTGATAGCACACACTGATAGCTATCCCAAGGATTTACAGTATTCTGAAAAGTGGTTACACGTTCTGTGGCTGTCACTATGCATCATGTGGTAATATACAAACTTCAGAAAAAGCAGAAATGTGTGAAATAGTTGTTATGAACCTAAGTTGTCATGTCTCTCACACCTACAAGGCACTAGCAAGGCTTAAGAGGAATATGAAAGGGACAAACTCAGATCAACAGGAGACAGTGCTCTAAGGAATTTAAGATTTTAATTCCGAAGTATTTGGACAAGTGATAGAAAAGGACAGATATGCTCCTTCAATTGCAGTAATCAAAGTTCCCTGAGGGGAAAGTTAGCAAGAATCATACGTAGTGGTTCTTGTAGCTTACACAAAATTACTGTGTTGAACTGTAGCCTGCTAGGATGCAAAGAGAAGGGAACTACGCTAATATCTGTGGATTTGTTTTATTTTATAAAGGATTTTTTCTAAAGTTCTCCTCTATGCTTAGGATCATTAGGTTCTTTAGAGTGTTGTTTTTCCTCTCTGAGACTGCTGATAATGGATCAAAATCATATAATAAGAGCTTATCTCCTCCTCCATCTTATATCTGAAGTCCAATATCAGATTTGTTATCATGGAGGGAATAAATACATGGTAAAATTGTTGGGGATTTCTTCACCTAGAGCACTTTCTTAGATGCTTACACATAATATGGGAGGACCCTCTCAAACAAACCACTTTCTCTCCTGCTCCTCTTCCCCCAAAAAGAAGTGTCCATTTCCTATAGTCCCTGAGCTAGCAATATGTCAGGGAATGGAACCAGGAAGAATGTGGATTTTGGATTTACCTACCAATGCCTGATCACTGTAAAAAAAATTTCATTTCATAGAGACAGTCACAAGTTCTGTGGCCACTAAGCTGCGATGCCTTTTACACCGCATGTGCGCTTACCTGCTTTGAACCCTCAACTAGGACTGAACCTTATTCCCTGGGAAAGTGGCTGGCTAGGTAGAGCTCTAATGAGGTTTTCAGAAAAGTTTCTAGATGTAGAAAAGCACACAAGTTCAGCTGGATAATGCTTTTTCAGAGGACTCCAAAATAAAGAGCTGTTAGGTTAGAGCGGGAAAAGAATTGTGTAAGAAAAATAAGCCCACAGACTCATTTTACATGCCAGTAAGGCAAAGGGATACATAATTCAAAGTAGTTCAACATCACACTGTGGCCATGATGGCATAAGCATTTCTAAAAAATTAGGGGGAATTACACAGACTGCTTTGTTTTTCGGCATGACTTTGAGGGCAAATAAGAGTGCAGTATGGAGATATGGACAGGTGTTAAGTCTGCTGTGGTAGAAGAAGAAGAAACTAGGGCAATTTTATCCAGCCCTGGCTTACTCATGTGTATGCATTACACATGTGCTATGGGGTTGGAAATAAAAAGCAAGTAAATTTTCACTTTTTTTCTCCTACCTCAAGCTCAGGTTTCCTCAGAGAGACACTTCATGCATACCAATGCATACGCAGACATATAGCTATTTTGAACAGTCAGGGATTAGGACTCAAGTGTGATAAGAACAAGCCATTACAATAGTACAGGCACTGTGAAGTGCTTTTTGAATAAAGACTGATTTAAAAATATGCTTGTGCACATTGTGAAAGCATAGCCTTGATGTGTAGGTCAAGGAACAGTACTTAAATGTTGGGACACTTCTCTGAATTAAAACCACCTAGTGTTTTTTCAGTATCCATTGCAGCTCTGTTTTCCTCGTGACATTGCTAATGTTTAAGGTATTTGGGTTGAATCATCTGGGAACCTGGAACATATGTGAATGCACATAAAAGTGTCTAAAAATAAAGGTTACTGCTTTTTCAAATATTTTCTGTTTTTTGCCAAATGTGACATGATATTTCCAGGTAAAAAATACTTAGAATTTATGTGAAAAGTGAAGGTGAAAAAGGAGGGTGAGTTAAACAGGTTGTATATCAGCTCCTTAAAAAGAAAAAAGTTTGTTTCAGATACCCCTCTCCCTAATGCAGCTTTGGGTTTTCAACAGTAAAAATATTGGGAAATACTGGGGTGGATCAGAGGCTGAGGTAAATAAGCATACCTTTCTTGACTTCAATTTAATAATTTTTCCCAGTTATATTCTTCTTTTTATTTATTTTCTTATTTTTATAAGTGTTAATTCACTTGAATAAGAATTTAAATAATTCCTCAAGAAAAGAATAAGACATCACGCATAGTCTTCCACATATTAACTAACCTTCCATGTTATTTTCTGGCATGCTAGTCTTGGGGTGAACCATCTGTGCTTTATGATTATTTCTGGCAACATTACTAAAATGTTCACATGGTGTTCTTGCTTACTGAACACATAAAACAATTATTGTCAGTTAGTTCTTTTATTTAAAACATTCCACAATATACTCTCTAGTTACAACTAAAAAGTCAGCCTTTGCTAACACAGGGTGATGTATAAAATGATTGTCACTATTTCTTCTCTGCACTTTACTTGGAATGGAAGATTTCTGTTGCAGTTACATATAGTGTTTAACAAATTTTTTCTTTCATAATAGCTTTTCTATATTTTCAATAATGACTAGGCCTGTCAGCTTTTACTTTCACTGACTTACCTTAAAATTCATAATGCTGACATGATTGTTCATGGAATAAGGAAGTTTGAGGTGTGAAAAAAGAAGGCAAGAGCTGATGCAAATATTTATTGAAGATTTAAGCTTTGTTCTCTCTCTTTTCTCTTTATTCCTTCTTTATTTTTATATAAGCAGTGGTGTATTGTACCTTTAATTTTGTCCAATCAATAAGCACAGCAAAGTAATAGCATCTACTAAGATGTATTAGCTCCCATTCCATGCTACTATTCTACTTTTATTCTATAACTTGAATTTTGTTAAGAATTCAGCCAAGGTGTGTGAACATTCCTTCTCTTTGACAACTTTTTGAAGTTTTTGAAGCCTCTTTGAAGGCCCAGTTAGGAAAATGATTGGGAATATAAATGCCTGTGGAAAAGTCTGGAAAATAAACTCTTCAAGAAAAACATCAGTATTTAAAGTAAAGAATGAGCATAGGATGATCAAAGAGCATCTTTAAATAAACATGTTTCAGTAAACAAATAATGTTGGTTGTTAAGAAGGTAGCATTTTCCACAGCATTAATTGGCGTAAAAGATTTAGTCATACAGAGTTTATTGTTAAAAGTGTCTATCGAGCCTCTCTTTAATCAAATGAAAACTAGAACAGGCATAAGACTACAATATATGATGCAATGCCATGCTATACTCTGGCTGGAATTAGACCACTATCAGACCCAGAGTCCACAGCGCTTTTATCATGATAAAGTGCTACTGTTTGTGAAGTAAATTAGAAGTAAATACAAATCAGATTTGTTCTTACTGTTTCAGAAACTTATTTTAGGACAGCATGAATTGTCCTTTGAAAATTACCTCTCTCTCCAGCTTCTATGCAGAGAGTCTGTAGAGAGGTGAACAGTTTAACCTGTACAAGAGGATATTGGTTTGTTAAAACTGCCTTATGTTTGCTTCAAAAATTTTCAAGTTAATTTGAAGACAAGGTATTTATAGACCTCCATGGACAATTTACTATTTGGGATGAGATTTCTTCATGTACGTGATTGATCTAGGAAGAAGAGTGTCATTGAAAGTCAGTAAAGTATGTAACCCTAAATTTCTTAGATTGCAGTTTTGAAGTGCACTGTTTTTATTTATGCAATTCAAGGTTTGGTTTGTGGGTTTTTTGGTTTTTTTTTTTTTTTTTTTTTTTTTTTTTTTATAATTATCAGGGAGGCAAGCAGTATTTCGCATTTTTAAGTTAATTCAAACCTAAGTTTCTTTTTTGTTACACTTGAGTGAACACTTTTGAATTTTTTTCAAGGCACTTTGATTTAGGTAGATGCCCTACAACAAATGTAAATATGGCTTGTGATTAGTCGGATGTTTTTCTGGTTGGAAAATACAATCACTGAAGGAAATCTCAAAGGCTTATTACAATTTTATTTTTCAGTCACTTCTGAATATATTAATCAAAATAAAGTCAGGATGAAGATCTTATATTAAAAAATTTTTTTCTGTTTATGTAGCCAATAATGTTTTTAGACATTTGTGTGAACACCTAAATACCTTAATATCTCAGTTAACTTACACCTGTTATGTTGTTTCCATATGCTTCAGACTTTGGATAACAGTAGCCAGTAGGAAATTTGGTTATCTATAGATGTAGAAAGGCACCTATCTGCTTATTGTTATTTTTGAAAAAGTGAAATCTGAGTCAGACACAAATACTTTCAGGATATCTCTCCTTCCTCCCCTAGCAGAATGTCATTGAAAACTGTGTTTTGCACCTTGACATAGTTTCTACTAAAGCTAGAGGAAATAATTCAATTTTGCTTTTCTTCACTTTCTAATTCTTTCACGCAGCTTAGTTCCATTGTGTTGCCACTTCTAGCAAAATAGGAAAATGATCAAATATTTATTCTCTCTTGCTGTACATAAATCCTGTGTCATAACATAATTTATATCAGGAAGAAAATCTATTAAAATTGAGTTATTTGCTTGTTTGTCTTTTAAGTGAATCTTGGCTTGGGGGCCAGGGTTTGGTTTTTTTTATTTATTTTTCTTAAAGCTACAAAATAGTTCTACATTGAAAAATAATTTACATATTAGAAAAGGAAGTAAAGGATTTACTTTGGTTGTAAAAAGGATGCTAGAAATTGCCATAAAGCACAGATCATAATTGAAAAACGTTTTAGAGAAAGTAATCTCAACTCTTTTTTACAAATCAATTTACATATTACTTCCAGGCCAGTGTTAGAAAACAGATATTTTTTAAATGGTATACCTAAGATTTGAAGTTTCATCATAAAATTTCTAATAAAACATTTTCTTATGTTGAAAAATTAAATTCCCCCAAATTATGATATTTAATGGGATTGTAGGGTCCCTATGCAGATTCAGTACTTTTGAAATAATCAGCTCTACAGCTTTTATAAAACATTAAAACATGATTATTAAAAGTTTTTTTTTAGATGAAATATGTAAAACATCTTTTTAAAATAATTTGCTCAACTTAAGTGTGACTGGTTTTAATTCTCATATAACTCAAACAGATGCAGTAGTTCATCCTACAACTTCCTTTTCCCTGAATACTAAATAAAAGCCAAAATCTAACTTTCCCAGTTATTTCTTATAAATTTAAGGTAAACCAGTTTAAAATTAGGAAACTTCATATATGAGGAGTTTTACATACATTTAACTGCAGACTGAACCAAATTCATAATAAGCATAGATTTCGAAGAACACAATGTCATGCTTGCTCTGAAATGAGATGTAATTCAATTAGGGTTAAAAAGAACAAAAACCAAGTATTTCTTTCAGGGGGCTCAGGAGTAGAGTGGTCTTGTGAAACATGGCTGTTTTGAAATGAAGCATAGAAGTTATGCCTTTTACTATGCTGGGCCTTTTGCCTTCATTTCCTCTATTGAATCCGATTAGTTGGTCTAAAGAGCAGTGTCAAAAGTTACAAGTCAGGGGAGGAAGTTATGATTGCTTTAGAAGACTGTCACCAGAAAAATGTAGCAAAAAGGAAAGATGTGATTTATCTGACTTTGATGGACAGGTGATACACTTAGGACATATTTTGCTGCACAAGTTTGGAGATAATGTTTTTTTGTTTATTTATTTTAATATTTAAAGTCATATTTGCTGTATTTATACCTTTTTTGTATTTTCATACCTATTTGTGTATTTGTGCCTTGAGCATATAAAAACTGAAAGAATCATAATTTGAAAGTGCTATGCTTTTTCACCTAAAATTGTTTGTTTCCCCTCAAATTATGGAAAAGTAACTTCAGAAGACAGTATAAAATCTAAATGTGCATTAACATTGATAAATATATCTCACCTTTTCGGATTTATTTGAAAATATATATTTAATCTTGGTCTATTTTCTGTTCTACAGAATTTTTCATTATATTCGCTGCAAAATTTCTATTCTCCAAGTGAGAAAGTAGTGAGTTAGGTCCCATTTTCATACACAACTTTAGAATTGGGCTTAGTTTAAATTTGCTGTATCATCTGTATAATGTTGTTATCGTGGCATTATAAACTTCTCATGTGTACTGCTAGAAAACATAAAATGGCCCAGTGGCATATGTTATGTTCTTGCATCTGCCTAATTTTCAACTTGAAATACCACACAGCAATGTTTGTGATAAACTACACACAACAAGGTCAAAGCAAGTGCCTGCTGGGATGAGTAATCATCTTTATTTCATCATCTCATATCAACAGGTATCATAGAGATAAAGTAATAGGTTTTATGAAAGGAGCTTCATATGCACCTCTGAAAAGTTATGAGACACAAGACAGAATCAACTAAGAGATAATGACTGTAGATTTGCTATAGAGTGCCCTGCAGTTCAATTTACATTGCATCCTGAAGGGTACTGTGTAGAAAGGACAGATTTTTCAAAACAAATAGGCTTGAAAATATTATCTAATCACTAATGTTCAAACTGTGTGTGCTGCTTTTAGTCTTCCCTCTCTGTAGAAAAAGGATGTTTTGGTTGGTTTTTTTACATGTAATTTTACCTCTCCCTCTACTATCTGTTTTTTACATAGCAAATATATGCATTCCCCAACATATATTTCAACACTTATGCAGCCCTAATTGTCACATGAAAAGTGAAGGGTTTTCATATTATCTATTCTGAAAATATTTTACATCTTTATTGCCTCTATTACAAAGAATGATCATATTAGAGACATGGTAGAAGCTGAAGGTCGAGTCAGTGGGTATGGGTAATGTTTTAGAAGAATAAGAGCTGAAAAAAGTACATAAATACATCTTTCCCTAAAATAGCATGGAGTAAAATCTAAAAAATAAATAGTGAAAATTGCTGTAAACAAAATCTGGATCTGCAACTCACAGCTTAACAGTTCAGCTCTCTGCAGCTTTGTGCTTCGTGAAGCACAACAGTATGACCATGGCCAGTTCTAATGAACGAAACCATGACTGAGCTGTGCAAGTAAGGGCAATTAGTGATAGGACAATGGCTTTAAACTGCAAGAGGGTAGATTTAGATTAGACATTAGGAAGAAGTTCTCTACTGTAAGGGCGGTGAGGCACTGTCACAGGTTGCCCAGAGAAGTTGTGGATGCCCCATCCACGGAAGTGTTCAAGGCCAGGCTGGATGGGGCTTTGAGCAACCTTGTCAGGTGGAAGTGTCCCGGCCTGTGGCGGAGAGTTGGGAACTAGATGATCTTTAAGGTATCTTCCAATCCAAACTATTCTGATTCTATGATTTTAAGTGCACATAAGTCAAAGCCATACAAGACAAGAAAAGTGAAAGGAAAACCAGAAATTATTTATTTAAATTTGTAATAGCAATTCAAAGCATTCTGAAAAACATGAAAAGGTATAACACTTTATCAGATCTGGAGGACAACTACTCATTGAAATAAAACATCAACCCATTCCAAGGAGCAGTGGGAAAATATATTGTGTTGAATAAGGTAGCTTGAGAGACATGAGGCTGCTGCAGTATCCCCAGGTCCAACCAGTAGTAAGGTTGAAAATTCATTCCCCATTGGCATGTGCAGAGAGCACATGCATATACTACATGTATGCATATACACAAAAACACATGGCTATCCATACAGAGCAAAGACAGACACAACAGATCACTCACATAAAACCAAACAGCATCAATGGTGTCATCCTGCTGCCCTCTCTGGCTGAGCAAAACAGAGGACCATTAGTAAAGAAAGAGATATATCTATGTTTGTCTATCTATATCATCTATCTATATATCCCTATCCATATATATATGTCTTTATCTAGATCTGTATCATCTATATCATCTATAACATCTATATCTACAAGCACAATATGGTGCCCTCCGGCAGCTGGACTGAGACATTTAGTGTGCCAATAGCTGTCCTGGATCCCAGTCTCCCCAGTTACTGTCACCTGGGCATACAACTCCCTGAGTCTGTAGCCCTGCTCCAGTTGCTGGCACTGACCATCCCACTCACACACGCACAAACCCCTTACCAGGTTTGCCCCCCAGTAGACAACCCTTCTGTGCTATTGCCCTTAGACACATGCATGCATGCTAGTGGGTGTCACTCTTAGAGATCCCCCAGACCTCATGATGTCTCCATGGTGTCAGGTATGTCCAGGCCTGCCTAGGACCCCCTGGTAGCCAGTTCCTTCTGTGGTCATGTTGAAAAGCGGATTCATGTCCAGTGTGTGGTAAACCAATTCCACATGCTCAGGAGAGATACAGTTTATTCAGGCCTGGGTTCTCAGTGAACTGTTCCACAAATCAAGCACACCAGTGCTGTCTTCTTCTGTTACATTTATACACAAAAGAGACAAGGTAGTACGCTCCCAGTTACAATTATTGGTTGTAATCTATGTGTAATTGTAATATTTGCTGTGTCATTATTTCTTGCTACTACACATGCTCAGGGGAAGGGTCTTTTTGACCTGTAGGTGTGATTTTTAGTATTATAATGAAGGCAGTTCACTTTAGGACACCTTAAAAGTTAGTTCCTTTGCCAAGTTAAGCAGTTGAATGGTCACTTCGCCAAGCTGCCAAATAGCTCATCCTTTAGTACTACCAATCCTGATTGTTCTTCTCTGTTCCTTCAAACACAACGAAGATCTGGTTGTGTCCATGAGTTCCTTACTGTTTTAAGAGGGTCACTTCATCTCAGGCCCACGATGCAGTAATTAGGTAACTATGGCTACCAATTGCAGGTGCACAATAGAGCAAGCAATATATCATACCAGTCTTACCCACGGGAAAGAGTTAGAAAGAAATTTAATAGATAAGACAGACTGTACCAATCAGACTTGGGGCATGGACAGATAAGCAACTGACCAGTAAAGTGTTTACACATGACTGGCTCTTTTTATCCTCCTACGCCTCTATTTTCCCACTTATTCTGCCCAAATCACATAGAACCCTCTCTAAAGTTCATATAAGCAGACCTGTGCAATCCTGAAATGCTCTTCCTCTGCATCCTGTAATGTGTTCCACATCGCTGCCTCTAGGTAGTGACCCCCCTCAGAACAAAATCTGATCTTCAAACATTGGCTCACTTTGATGAGTTCACAAGTGAACTCTGGGACTGAAGCTTTTCTGGGAAAGCCCTGGGAGGGACCTGGACAGAACATCCCTTCTTCAGAGTCCTTTATTTGGATTCCTGTCTGCCCTTGTGCCCCTGTGCTCCTCTGAGTTTGTGGAGATAAGTTTTTGACAGGCTGATGGCTCCTGTAATGGGCTTGGGAGCATAGGGTCAGGGTTTGTTTGGGTGTCCCCACCTCAGCTATTGTCTCAATGTTCTCCTTTGTGGGTTTGCAAGCGGACTTCTATCACAAAATCTAGCAAAGTACAGACAATGCATCTGCAGTTGACCAGTGACTGTCTACCCAGCAGTGGCTTGTCAAATACCTGTTGAGCTGGTGACTTTCATTGTTAGAACCTTAGTCCTAATATAGACATGGTGTAAATAGACATTAGTAAATACTTGTTGTATACTATATAAATTCCAAATAGTCCTGTCTAAGATGCTTAAATAAATGTAATCAGTGAGGGCAGATCTTCAGCCTAGGTTGTACCTCCACACTATCTAGTCCCTAAAGAAGAATATGTAAAAAGAAGACTTCTCTACCACAGCTGCCTCAAGCATGTAGATTTCATTCTCTTTTCCAACCTCCAGCTCTACCTGAAATGGTGTTTTTATGGATACCAGCCTTTTTCAATCAGACACATGGTCAAAGAAAAAGATTAATTTTCAGTTACTTTTAGCTGTGTGATAGGGGTTTCAGAAGTAGGAGAAGACTTCATGTGACATAGGACAATCTTCCTGGGCAAGCAGCAACATTCCAAACTCTATCTTTCAGTCACCATGATGTCCCTACATGCACATGACTAACACTGAAAGATTCCCGAGGCAGAAAAAAAGTTTTTATTCTTTTCCAAGGAGAGTGGAATATGATTGCACACTTAAGTTTGACAAGCATCTGGGAAATGATTTTAATGAAGAGAAAAAGTGCTAATTGTGAGCTGCAAACAAATTTGGTTTGGAAAGCAAGCAGCAAATTGTGAGAAAAACCTCAAAGCAGTTGCAAATTTCACTTAGTCTTGCAACATTTCTTGACATTTACAAAGAAACAGAAGAAAACCTTCATAATGGTCATATTCTGTCTTTGTTTTCATGCATTAACTGTTTTTAAGTAGTCTGTGTTTTTTCAAACTTTGTTTACCTGTAGCAAAATATTTTAGTCTGGTGGAAGTAGATTGCATAGATTTTTATGGGACTGTTTTCAAAATAGGAACACCACATAGGAATGTTTCAAAGAAGAGCTCAAAAGAATTAGTAAGGTTTGTGCATGTGATAGCAGAAGCAGAATTTATGCTTACTCTTCCTCTTGTAAAGTGTTTTGGAAAAATTTTTAGGTTGGATTTAAAATATATAAGAATAAGTTGTATGCAGACTGCACCTAGTCTAAAATACTTGAGGGACCTATTCACTATGCTAAATTTCATATTTTTAAAACCAAAATTAACCCTGGATTCCCTCTTCTCCCAAGTGAAGAATTAAGTTTTCTTACTCTTTTCTGAAGGATTGGACAGGCAAAAATTTAGTGAGCCCAGAGAAGAGTATGTGTTATTGTTGCTCTGTCTTAAATCTGAGAAAAATTGGAGATATTTAGACACACACTGGTCTACTTCCAGTGGAACAAACATCTTGTGATCCATGCTCTCGACTCAAAGACTGAGTTGAAAGTTGGTGGACCTTAAGCTCTGGGCTTTGAACTATAAGAAAGAGCAGTTCTATGTGAAACCAGCAGGCTAGATCTTAAAGTTATATCAAATAAAGGCTGTAAATTACATAAATGATGAAAAAAATTTATTATTCTCTAACTGGAGTTGCTAAAGACTACCCTGCACCTAAGCAGTAGATGCAGCTTATCTGGTTACGACATATGTCAAATTACAGTTACAACTTTCTATTTAAACCTACGTTACATATCTGTGATATTTTTACCTGAGTGTCTAACCCAGTGTTTGTCATTTGTCATGTTTGTGATTAAACTATTTTTCTTACAGGCAAAGTACAAGGTAAAATAAAGAAATTATGGTAAACCAGACAATTTCCTTGTATTGCTTCCTAAGCTACTAGAAATAATTGTACCACAGATACAACATATCAAGTGCATGATATACCTATCTAAGAATCTATATTCTATAACAAATCCACACAAGTAAACACAAAGGAAGGTTCTTAGTATCATTTCAAAAGGAGAAAATCCCTCATTTCTCTTCAGCTTTGTCCTTGAACCATTTTGGAGTTTCTCTCTTAAATTTTGCCGCATACCTCAGTGAGAAAAAGATTCTTTTTCAAGGGTAAAAAGTCACAGATATACAGTACTTTTACATTTTAATGTCACAAACATTTTCATTATTGTGAGTTCATGATAAATCAGGGAGTTTTTCTGTATTTCCCAGGTGAAACAAATGAAACAATCCTCAGCTGGCTGCGAAAATTGCTGCTGCAGTTTTCCAGCTGTGGGAAGCTCACTGCAGATTCAGCAACCACATGCAGCAGTATGCTTATTCTTCTTCGGGCAAGTAATTAAAATGTTCAGGTATCATCTATTTCTAGTCCACAATTTATCACAGTTACCAGGAGAAAAAGTCTCTCAACATTCCAAAATGTCTTTAACAACCAATATACAAATAACAAACAATAATACAGTACAAGTAGTTGGTTTTATATGAAAAAAAAAACCAACAAAGAACATCCCTCTTCATCTGAATAACTTATTCAAGGTTATTTAAACACATAGAATTTATCTGTAAGAGAAGATACAGTGTATCACTCTCTTACATGCAACATTTGAACAGGAATACAAAACAGCAGAGCCACCTTTCCACCGTGTGCAATAGACAGGCACCCTTCTATATTTAAAAACAGAGAACATAGCTAGAAAAATGACAAAATCTCTTGCAAGCTGTGCACTGAATAATACTTCCTTTCCTCTTTGTAAAGTAAGATGATAAGCTAAAATTATTATTTTTTATTATAATAATTGTCCCCTAAATGTCACCTATACGGTAAGCAGAGCATTCAAAAAGTAAACAAGAAATGCAATGAAATAACAAGCATTATTTAATATAACAATAAAGTACCTGATCACCAGACAATGTACCTGATAAAGAACCTGATAACCAGACAATCCATTACAGATGACGCATAAATAGCGGCAGATAAAAACCTGTGTCAAGTTGTACGTCTGTAGCATTAAAGAAGCTTTGCCACAATGTGTACTGACTTGGGGAGTGCAAAAACTCCATTTCCATTTCCTTTGTTGCTGTAAACATGAGTTGACTTTAATGGATGGCATTTTCTGGGAGATAGGAATTGTTTTAATCATTTTTGTTCATAAGAGTTGCTAGATAGCTATCCCATCTGCCCCATGAGGGGAACCACTTCAGGTTTACAAATGCTGTACAGTAGCCTAGTAACCCTGGCTATGGACTGACAGCAGCAGTGATAAAAGGAATAGCAGTAAGGATAATATCAGCAATCATATGTCTCTCTGATACAGCTTTCATTGGTATTAGAGAAGTTGCAAGGCCTAAGGGATAAATGCATAATGGAGGCTGGTCATGTTTACCTTTATTACCTTTTTCTGTTTCATATGTGTTTTGCATACAGGATACATGAATACATATGGACAGTATATTTCTTACAATGCTTTACAGCTAGATGTACCTTAGAGCAGAAATTATCTTAACAAAACAGACTTCAAAAAATCCTCTGTAGTTCACAGTTTTAGAATATCACTGCTAACATGTCTGAAAGCGTCAGATATTGCCAAAAAAGATTATACTGATATCCAGACTGTCAAGACTTGCTGTTGACCTTTCTTTGTTGTCTTGCTAATAAACACTTTTAGTATTTAGGCTGGGTTTTGATTGGCATTTTCATGTTCAGGCCCTAGGTTACCGTTGTATTTTGGAAGATGGAAGTATTTGTGTAGTTAACAGCAAGGACTGCAAATGAGAAGAGCAAAAATTCCATGACAAGGAAATGAAAGGAGTTTTCCCTCCCAGATCTTTCAGAAAAGCAAACCACTTACAGATGCAGCTTTTACTCAAAACCACACAGCAAAAGGAAAAAATACCCTGCCATAGGAGCAGAATAAGCCAATGGAGGGTCACCTGAGCATTCACTGAATCTGTAGTTTTGGCTGACTTTTTCTTTCTTGGTTTGTCTCACTAATTGCTCCAGTCTTTTCCTCACAGCCTCTTCCTACCTGCTTAATTCCATTCCACTCCAGGGACACCCTCTCCCTGGCCTGTTACTCTGCCTTCCTTTTTTCTTGTGTTTATTGCCTCTGATGTAAATCATTAAAGAAAGAGGAATGAAAAAGATACTAAAATCATGTTTATTGCCACCCCGTGGTTCTCTCATTGTGTCAACTCCCATCTCCCTTCTCTATGCAGTGAAGATTTTTTTTATGAGTGAAGTTTGAAGGGAGGACCACCTACTGTTATGTGCTTTGTATAGTGCCCAGCACCATGGAGGCTTATTTTAAACTGGCTCTAAAACACTGCTATAATGAGAATGATTGAAATTAATCATGATTTATGTTAACTGAGTCTCTGAAAAAGCCAGAAATAAGATCTATGTCTTCCATATTCCATTCATCAAGTTATGAACTGGAATATTATATTTTGTTTCCATTTTTATCTAATTAGGAGAGGACTAACGGTTTTTTAGTTTATGTTCACCAGTTTTAAAGTGGTTAATAATTGTGCATGGAAATTCAGGTGTGGATGCAGAAATGCCTTCCTCATGCTGAGTAAAACTTGCCATTTTCAGCACAGTGAATGAAGGTTAGTTCTCAGCAACTCCAGCACCTGCCCTCAACTAAGCTGGACTTCAAGATACCCTCAGGACCTCTCCAAAGTGCTGGGGACCAGGGACTGGAGATGGAGTTAAGAGATCAGTTTGTTACAGGCTGGTTTTGTGTAAACTGCAGTTCATGTAAAGGGGTAAAAGTGTTCACTCTCATTCCAGCTCTGCTGCCAAAAGCCATTCTTTTCATGAAGCAACAGAGAGCTAACACTGAACATTTCTGAAAATCTCATCTACAAGGTCTTGATCACTATGACTATATAGATGAAAAAATTAGTGAGAAAAGATGCAAAAGGAGACAGGTGTCTTTTACCATTAGCCTTCACCTCTGTAGTGTCACAGGAAAAACAACAAACCATAGTCATTTCAAGTGTTTGATATACTCTCCTGAGGCTAGTCAAAATTTCACACTTAAAGAGTAGTAAAAGAAAATTGACATTTCAACTGAAGATATTTATTCAAAATATCTTCAAAGAAAGTATGGATTTCCACTTCCAAACAGTAAAAAACTCAAGCTAAGTTTTTGGCAAAACCTCCAGTAAGAATCCCCCAGCAAGCCTATAAATAATGTATGTGATACCAATTTTTTTCTTATGATCTTACCACTCATATTTCCTATGATGCAACACTGTGGTGTCCCATACAAAAATGAAACGAAGATTACAAAGATGGAGAACATAAATGACTCAAGACACACAATTTTTTAATAGGTGGAAACCAGGAAAAAGGAAGGTGGTGTGAAACAGAGCTGAAACTCGAACCTTGGTTGCAGCTCTGCATAGTGTTTCTTCGTCACATCCTAAAAGATGGTCATACATTTTAACTCTCAAGTCACAATTTTCCACCCGTAGACAGATAATCAGAAATGGAGATAATCAACAAATTGGTACTTTTTTTAGCCAAAAAACCCAACTATTGTAAATCATTGATCTGAACTACAGCTCCAGGTCTTTGATTTTTTTTTTTTTTTTTTTGTCAAAATTAATGGGGAAGCATGCAGTGTCTTGCAGCTTCTAAGCTGTCTTAACAAAAAAATAAGGAACAGATCTCTTCACCTTTGCATAAATCTATATTGAACTTCTTGATATTTGCTGTCTTGCAGTAGAAAGAAGGTTTTGATGTCTCTACGAATCTTTGAGCTAGAACATTTGTTCCCATAAATAACATTTTCCTGAAAAGGAAGGAGACAAAACATTTTTCTGGTACCTGTGGTCTGCATTACAGCCTGTTACTAAAGTAGCAGCTGAAGGTTAGCTTGAGTGGTTTGCTTTCATTAGAAGTAGTTAAAGCTGCTTACAAAAAAAATCGTTTTCACCAAAACAAAAATCTAAGTAATACAAAATCAGTGAAAGCATTGTAAGCTCAGTAATTACAGCTTCCTTCATTACAGTGTTTTCTTTCAGGCTCTGGGGACTTCTTGTGTAACTTTTGAGGCTTTGAGAGTCTCTCCATCAAATCCTCTAGTAATAGCTGAGGAAAACTACTCTCCTGTCTTCTTTTATATTTCATAATGTAGTATGACCTTTCCTTTTCTAGAACACAAGAACTTAAACAATGAAGGTATATGCATAGGCAAACCAGGGAAAAAGAGAACACAGAAAGATATTCACCACTGCATTCATGTCTCTTCTTACCTTCTTTTAAACAATAGGCCAGTCAGTGGCATAGCTCAAACCTAACAGAGTAATAAACATAAGAAGAAGAATTGTGTTAATATTCCAGAGAGTAAGAACCAGTCACACAGGCACAAACAGGTAATAGAAAACACAGCAGAAGTTATTCATTTAGAGATTTAAAATAACCCATCTTAAAGGTATTGAAAATTGGCAACAAAAATGAACTACTTTCTCAGGAGGAAGGCTATTATCATAGGCTAAACAGCTGTTTAGAAGGAAAAGTTGCTTCAAACAAAGAAGAAAACAGATGCTTAACTAAGTTTTAAACATTTGTCAGAAGTGAGAAACCCCCAACAAATGCATGAAAATAAGTTTCCTTAAAAAACCCAGAAAATTTTATAGCCTAAGCTGAAAAGCAAACAAAAAACCAATTTCTCATACAGAATACTCTCTTTTCGAAAACCCTAGGTATACTAACACTCTGTCCTTAGGCATCTATAGCAAAGCTTTCTACATCTCAAGAATCCTCATGCTGCTTCTGGTTTAGCTAACTGAGAGTTGCTGCAATTGAGGATTTCATTTATCCACAGCTGCTTATGTGCTGCTAGGGCATTCCTGGCAATTTCTCCAGGTTCAGTCACACAGGGCAAGTGCCTGTTTCAGACAAGTGAAGAAAATGATGTAAAGAAAATATCTCCACAGATCATTTTCAGTTTCTGTAATACCTTCTTTCTACATGATGAGTGCTAATTATGCTTCCCTAATTCAAGTGATCTGTGACTGTGCTAGAACAATTATTATCTCCTCATACAATGCAACAGCAGACTTGAGGAGATATAGACTTTGGGAGTTTAGGCATGAGTTTAGTGTTTGTGAACTTGAGCACACAAATTCAACCAAATATATGAAGTTCTTATGCAACAAAGATCCTAGATGCATACACTGAAATATATATTACTTGCTGTCCACAAATAAGTTTTTCTAAGACCTGTTTTGAATGAAATAGTCATGGTTGTAGTTAACTCAATTGGAACAGCTACCTACACTCTTTGGAATTATCATTTTGCATATCACTATGTATTGAAGCTGGTTTTGATTATGAAGCTGGTTTATGGTGTTACAAAGCAAGGAAACTTTAAAAAACCCTGTAAACATAGAATTCATATTGTCATATATGTTAATGTCCTAGCTGAACCCAGGACAATATTGTATATAATAACACCTAGAAGTTAAAGCAGATACACATTCTTATTAAATAGATAATTGAGATAATTTATCCAAGAATTAAGTTTTAATCCTACAAAATCCTGAAATGATGTGTGAAACAGCTATTGTTTAGAAGTGCATGAAAAGCCTTCTGAAGCATCTTTTTGTGTCTTTTTCAAGCTTTCATGTGTTTATTTTACTTTTTTTTTCTGCAACCAACCCACTGAAAAGCATTTTTAAAATCTGCCCCTTTCATCTAGGTTCTGAGCAACATCGTTTTTGGGAGCTGCAAACTTTCTGAAAAACTGCCCCATTAATAATGTACATGAAAATATCCACTCTGGGTAACAGTGCTAAAAATGTTATCAAAAGGTGTAGTCCTCTGACAACTAAAAAGTAGCTTGGGGATTTTGATTTGTCTTAACAATAAAAGCATAGTTCTGGAAGCAATCTCTTGATCACTAAATTTGGTCCAATCCTCTGTTCTTGTACAAAATCATATTATAGAAATAAGGCTGGAAGGAAGCTTTAGAGGTTGCCTAGTTAACTAGTGTTTCCCCATGTGGTGTGGATCACAGTGCTCAAAACCATTTGTCTAGCCTGTTCTTTAAAGCTTGCAGAGAGAAGTTTCCCCAAGCTCCGTGTGCAATCTATTTTAGAGCTCAGTGGTTCTTACTGCCAGGCAGAAAGCATTCAACAGTCAGTTTATAACCAATTATTGTGCTAACATTGTCTTTTAGTTAAACAGGTTTTCTCTTATTTTCCTTCCAGTATAGTTATAGAAAAAAATTTTGTTTCCTTCTAGCCTTCATTTTGCTATGATAAATAACTCGATTTACTTACTGCCAGAAAAATACCTCTCTAGATTGCTAATAATGTTTATTTTCTTATCCAGTTGAACAGTTGTTTCCAATAGGGGACTGAAGAGATACTCAGTATTCTGTCTAGGTAAGGTCACCCTAGACCTGATTTTCAGGTAATATTCTATATAATATCTGAATTTAGAGCAGTCAAAACCTAGTTTGCAGAGGACTGCACCACAGCACAAATAATAACATTTAAAACTTTTTTAGATAAAAGTATGAAATGGTTAGTTCACTATCAGCAAAATATCTTAAGGAAACGTTATTAAAAAAAGTAATTTTGAAAGAAAATGTGTAGGGAAAAGGGAGGTTGAATTCCCATATAATAAACATACTGGTGTTACAAAGGATTTTTCTTTTTTTTTTTTTTTTAATCTCAAGTCTAAAGTGCAGAGAATTCTGGTGAAAAATTAAAATTAGATCTCCAAGTATTGGCCACTAAAGGTAGCATCTTTTTTGAAAAGATGACTTTTATAGTGCCTGGGATATTCTCACTTAAGAGCACACTGTCCTGATTGTACTGAATAGACAAGCCATGATAATCGAATATATTAATTTCCTTACAAGTTTACTCCTTTCCTCAATCCTCTTCTCATTTTCTGCCTTCTTTCTTTTCCCTCCTACTTCTCCTCCCTTGAACAGAGTGTTAAAAGACTGTAACCAAGAGCTGTTGTTAAGCCAGCCTAGCGGAACTAATCTTCTGAATATAGCTGAATAGAATATTATAAAAATGGAATTTAACAGTGACTCAGAGTAATAATAATTAAGTGGGAGAACAAACTGGTTTTGAAGATCTGCTGTCATTCATGCCAAAAAATGTGGTCAGCTTACTATTTCTCTGTCAAAAACCTTGGTATCTCAGTGTGACTGGCAATAAGTGAAATATTAATGTGCCTTGGTCAAATTTTTGAATATTCTGCAGTAGAGCCAGTTTTCTAATGAAATGTGGGTTGGGGTGCAAGATCTGTTAAAGAGAAGATTGCAAGTGCATGAACAAACATTTTACTGAGTGCAGAATGCACACAGAGCTTTCTACAATAGCTTAACTGTCTCAGTGCTTCAAAGCTATGGCTGAAATTTCCCCTGAAGCCTACAACACTGCAGGGAAATGAAGAGTGAAAAAAAGGCCTGTACTGCAGGTTTCACAACTCTGTGGCCACTTAGAAGCTAAAGTCATCAAAACTTGGATGTATGCACAGATACTCTGAAAACGTCCTGGATTTCTGAAAAGAACTGTCTGGAGGATTCTCCAAAGCTTCTGTGAAGGCTGTTGATGGCAGTGTAGCTTGCTCAGAGTAACAGGAGTTTTGTAAAACTGCTAGTCATCTTTTAAGGTCAACAATAATTTCCTCTAAAATATTCCACTCTTTTCCCTAGCTGCTCCCTATGTTTCCTTCCACAAAAACAAAAAAACCAACAACCAAAACAATGCAAAACAAAACTTAATTTGGAACCTGTATTCTGGTTACTTTTGCTATGTGATTTTATGTTTATGTTTTACAGGCAAAGATTTGAAATCAGCAAGAATCAGGCTGAGTGCTAATTTTAGCTAAAAAAATACTAGAGAAGTTTCTACATGCTTTGAGTACTTCTAGAGCTGGGGAATTCAAGCATTAAGATGTAGTGCTCAGGAGGAGTAACTCCTAGCTGAAATTCTAGAGGAAATACCACTAAAGAATGATGTGATCTTTTTTCAAAAAAACTGGTGGATTATTTATTTTTTATTGTCTCTTCTTGATGTGTTTTGTGCCCTAAGGACATGCTGATGGTTTTGAATATTAGGTACAGTTTAATGCAGTTTTCTGTGAGTCATTAGAATCCTCACAAGTCAAGCTTTTACCCTGATCTGCCCAGTGTGCCCTTTCTTAACAAAAATTTAAGCTGCGTGGTTGGGATTTAAGTAGACAAACAATTTAATAGCTATAACTCATGTGCTCTTGTCTAAACTTTTTGAAAGGCCTATTGTTGCTATTATAACATGTTAAGATGAGTTACTGTTCCATGAAGTGGAAATACCCTCTGTGTTATCCTCTGCAGCAGTTTCTGTGCCTCATGGTATGCTTTCATTTGTTCTTTAAAAAAATACTAGTCTGAATGAAAATTAAGGGCATGTCTGAGGTAGTGCAAAAATCCGACACATACAATTTATGTGACAATGCAGAGACGCACCTGATATGTCAATCAACAGTATTTGGACCATAAGAAAGTTCTATTAAGTACTTATTCTACAAGAACGGCAAACCTTTGACCTTGGGCACAAGGTCATATCTGAATAATTCAGATATGTATGCAGATACCCAGCTGAGCTGAGTTTTAGAATTAGTGTTCTTATTTCAAGTGGTCTGTAGTTTACTTCTGCTTTCCTCAGTTTTTTTAGCACTGCAAACACTGTAAGTGTTTAGAGAGAATTTCTTTGTTCTGTACAGGGAGATAAACTGTGAAATTCAGCCTCATTAGCATAGCAACTTCATTTATTTAACACATTTTCCTGAGTAAAGAATACCAAAAATACAGGGCTGAAGTGAATAATTTTACAGTGAGTTGCTATCAGCATTTCAGAAACATATCAATCTAAAAAATTTCTCATAAAACAGTTCTTATTTTTTTATATTTACATAACACAGCTAATTGCAGATAGTTGTGTATTCCTTCCTTGCATCACTTAAAATATTGGCTCAGAAATAACACTAGATCTATCTTGTGGCAAAATGCCATAGTGTCGTCCAATTTCCTAGGAGCCATATGGCAATGGTACAGCCATCTGTTTATCTTGATATTCCTTTCCTGGCAAACCTTTTACCCATATGGGTTATTGGTGCCCTCATCTGTGTATATCATGAAGAGGTTCAAAACCAAAATCTATAATTTTCCCTGGTATAACTTTTAACAATTACACTGAACATAAAGATCACACTATCCTCAGGTTTAGCCTCATCCATTTCTATTTTGTACACACCTGTCTTCTTCTGTTAGATGCAGGAACAATTTGATTCTAGAATTTGTGAAAGCTGTCATCACAAGCTGTCAGGTTCGAGGCATCATAATCATCTCAAAGGACTGATAGCTTCTGCTTTGTGGATTTGAAACTTCATCACTAAAGAGATTAAATGATCTGTCCTTTTACATGCTGACAGGGTAGCAATTTTATGTCAGTGTAGAGATTCACGCATTCAGACAATAAGGCCATGCCGAATATATGCAGGGTCTTTTTACATTTTCTGTGACGGCCATTTTCAATAATGTCTAAAATTTTTAACATGCACTGTTTAGAATAATTTTAAGTAAAGGAGAGTGTCGGCTTTCAGCCTGATGTATTAACAAGCCTGAGTGAAATCATGTTTATATCCCATTTAGCAATCTGCTCTTTAATTTCCTATTTATGTAAAAGAGTTGTTTCAAACTAGATACACCCAGCGTACAAGTGTATATATGTTTCAGATTATATCAGAATAGATAAATGTATTCCTTTGTCTATGTGAGTATTTACCCTTTTTTTTAGGACAGTACAAACAATTCAATTTCAGATACCAAGCAAATGCAAAGAAGCAAGGAATATAAGCTATCACATTTATGGGGTTTATACTGAATTATATACATAAAGAATTGCTCTGCAGCTCTTAGGTGTTTGTTGACTAATGAAATATATTGATTTGTTGCATTCCACAAATTTGTAATGTAGACTGTTTTTGAAATTCATTAGTTTATTTGGCAATTTTATTGCTTTTTGTTTGAAATTTCATGTTTTGTGTACATTATACTGGTTACCAGCCACATAATGTACTTTAATGAAAAATTAATTTGATTATCCCTCTCACTTTCTGATAGGATTTTTAACAAAAATGTAAGTGTATTTGTTTGCATTGTAAGTATTCTGCGTCTGCTGCTGATTTCAGTTTAGTGAAGTTTAAGATAAAACACTCTGATTCCTAACAATTTGTACCATGACCCTTGTCTTTTTAAATTCTTTGCTTTAATAATAAACAATTAAGAAATCACACATCCCATCCCTTTGCCTTCTAGATGAATTTGGTCTGGCTTCCCACTGTTCATTTTCGATTCAAGATTGTTCTCTGGCCTTTCGAAAACTTCCAAACCACCAGCACATACACAACTTGCTTTGATAATAGTAGGATTTTGTCCTGCACACAACAGGAATGATACATGATTTAACTTTATATGTCATAAAATATGTCATGCTCATGTGCATGAGTGTGTTTGCATCTCCACTACTGCTCTGTATGACATATATCTATTATCAACAGACGTTAAAAGTTAGTGGTCTTTTCTTTCAGATCACATGCCCCATTTGTTCACACCCCTCTCCTATATCTGTGAGATTGTATACTTCAGAGGTAGATACTTGAATCAAATTTGGCAGTAAACGAGCTCTTTTTTCATATAAAACCTTCCAGAAGAACAAACTATACACAAGGTTGTTTTTCCAAGGCTATGTCAAAAAGGGAAGAGTTTAAATGATTAAGGAGTTAATAAACCTTTGATTTTTTCAAGAATGTCTTCTAATTTAACATGTGAACTTTACTGTGGAGTTGAGTTTTCTGTGTCAGGTGCAAAAATGCTTGAATTTTCTTTCTAAGTAAGTTAGATGATTTGTCTCACTCTCTGTGCCTGAATGGTGTGCTCTTCCATTCCATGTGCAGACATAATGCCCTTGAACAATATTCAGACATTTCTGCCTTCTCTTGCTTCCTTTAAACTTTCTGCTAACTGAGGATATTTGCATTTGAAAAGCTGCTTGCCTTTCCAAGGGGTCAAAGTTTTTATTTCAGGACAGTTTGAACATATCCTCTTGGTCCCAATTTAGTAAATATATCTCTGTCTAGCAACTTAACTGCTGCCTTGAAGTCTTGGCATAAGTAAGAGATAGCTGTGACTTCTTTTCCCTCCTTTTACCAACACGTCAGGATCCTAAAAACACGTGAATAACACTGCCATGAAAAGAGGCATAGGGCAGAAAAAATAAACAGATAAAATATTAGGTTGCACTGGTTATCAAAGTAAAATATGGGATAAAAGTCTCAAATATCCTACGTTACAGTTTGCAGAGTCTGCACTACAACTGCACCGGTCTCCACAAAAGGGCAAAGATCAGAGGTACTATACCTGCAACAGCATGTCACTTCACCCAATCTAATATTACCACAGATAGTACCTCATAATTACTTCAAGGCATTTCGACGCTAACATAATTATATTTCATTCAGAATCCAATCGATAATCTCATCTTACTTCCCTACATCGTGCACCTCTACTGGTATTTAAAAGACTACTCTTATGGAAAATGTAAAATATTTAGGTACTTAGAACCTGAGGCTATAGCTGAACTCTGAAGTGAGAGGTTCTTCCATTCTTTCCAAAATCGTAATTCTTAACATTTTAGGCTGATGACCTGACCAGATAACATCATACCTCCCATCTAAAGCACAAGTCTCTTACCCTTTCTTGGGCGGACAAGAGATTTAGAGCAGCCCTGCAGAAAAGGACTTGGGGGTGTTGGTTGATGAGAAGTTTAACATGAACCGGCAGTGTGCGCTTGCAGCCCAGAAAGCCAACCGTATCCTGGGCTGCATCAAAAGAAGCATGACCAGCAGGTCGAAGGAGGTGATCCTGCCCCTCTATTCTGCTCTCGTGAGACCTCACTTGGAGTATTGTGTACAGTTCTGGTGTCCTCAACATAAAAAGGACGTGGAGCTGTTAGAGCAAGTCCAGAGGAGGGCCACGAGGTTGATAAGGGGGTTAGAGCACCTCCTGTATGAAGACAGGCTGAGAAAGTTGGGGCTGTTCATCCTGGAGAAGAGAAGGCTGCATGGAGACCTCATAGCAGCCTTCCAGTATCTGAAGGGGGCCTATAAGCATGCTGGGGAAGGACTCTTCCTTAAGGACTGTAGTGGTAGGACAAGGGGTAATGGCTTCAAACTTAAACAGAGGATTAGATATGAGGAAGAAGTTCTTTACAGTGAGGGTGGTGAGGCACTGGAACAGGCTGCCCTAGGAAGTTGTGAATGCTCCATCCCTGGCAGTGTTCAAGGCCAGGTTGGACAGAGCCTTGGGTGACATGGTTTAGTGCGAGGTGTCCCTGCGCATGGCAGGGAGGCTGGAACTAATGATCTTAAGGTCCTTTCCAACCCTAACTGTTCTATGATTCTATGATTCTTAGAAAGAAGAGGCAGGAAGATTAATGGAGGAAGGATTAATATGTGTTTAAAGTTCATCTTGAGATGGAATTGAGTGGCGGGTGGAAGACATAGCCAGACTGAGTCTATCATGTAGACACAACATATGTTGGTTTTGAAAACTGACATGTGGATAGTGTTAGAAATTCCCTTCTATTGCCTTACAACTCCTCCAACATCTCGTGTATCACTTTCCCCAAACTATGCCTTGTGTTACTATGAATGTTAAGAAGCAATATGATCTGAACGGTCAGGCAGCATTAGAATTGAGGCGGTAAAATCTCAGTTAAGTGTCTTTTAAGTAACTTTGCAGCTGAGCATTCACTTAGAAATCCCAAACAATGCTTTTCAAACCATGAATGGTCAGAGAAAATGTTGTTGGAGAACTGGTAGACTTTTAGTGAAATCATAGAATCATGAAATCACAGAATCATAGAATCACGGAATCATAGAATCACAGAATCATAGAATCATAAAATGGTTTGGGTTGGAAGGGACGTTTAAAGATCATTTAGTTCCAACCCCCCTGCCATGGGCAGGGACACCTTCCACTAGACCAGGTTGCTCAAAGGCTCATCCAACCTGGCCTTGAACGCTTCCAGGGATGGGGAATTCACAACTTCTCTGGGCAACCTCTACCAGTGTCTCACCACCTCACAGTGAAGAATTTCTTGCTAATATCTATCTAAATCTAATCCCTTTCAGTTAAAAGACATTGTTCCCCTTGTCTTATCCCTACACGCCCTTGTAAAAAGATTTGTTGTAGGCCCCCTTTAGGTACTGGAAAGCTGCTTTAAGGTCTTCCTGGAGCCTTCCCTCTCCAGGCTGAGCAAGCCCAACTCTCTTAGCTTGTCTATATAAGAGAGGTGCTGCAGCCCTCTGATCATCTTTGCGGCCCTCCTTTGGACTTCCTCCAATAGGTCCATGTCCTTCTTATGTTTGGGGATCCCAAAGCTGAATGCAGTAAATCAGCGTAGTCAGCTTGTAATAGCTTTAACCAATGGTTTAGTACAGATAGCAATAATAAAATTAAATGATCATAGCATACAACTTACTGCAGATAAAGAAATAGGCTTAGAGGATTCTTTAGTGTTTTTTCCTCTCACTGACAGTAGGCTACATAAATCTTCAGCTAACAAACTCATCAAGCATATCAGTGACTTTACTAGAAAATGCAAACTTACCTCTTGAGCTACTATATTTAACACATGAATACTATTAATTGGTAGTGTTGTCAGGAATAATCCCTTTAAGCAGAAGACTGGTGTACATGTCACCCTTGCTTTGATCCTTCTGAAACAGCTCTTGCTCCTTGACAGGTATCACAAAACACTGCTATTTTCCAGTGAGAAAGGTTGGCGTCATGTGAAAGCATCGCTAGAAGGCTCCTGGCATAGTATTCAGTGTTCTATTCATGGACATGTTGTTTGGCACTAACACTGTTAACAAAACTGATTCATTCCCCTAAATCCATTAAGGCCTTGGACACAATGTTCAGGATCACCAATTTCTTAGGGCAAAAGCACAAAAAAACCTCTATGGAAACATGCCACAACTGCAGCTAACTAGAGTTTTTTTAGTAAGTACAGATTTGGAATCCTTGGGAAATGACTATATTGATATTGATTATTTTTTATTAGCATCAGATTGGGTGAGAATTGCAAAGCTTGATGTTTCATGAGAGAAAGAGAAAAGACATTATTGGTCTACATAGGAAACGCAACACCTTGTGTCACAAAGGATTCACTGGTGCCTTGAGAATGTAATGAGTCCACTTTTGCTGCGCTTTTGCTCTACAGTCAAAAACTCTTGGGATTTATTTTTTTTTAACAAAGTGAAAAAAAAACCAACCCTCATAGATAATAAGAGTTCTCTAACCTCTTTAGGTATTGAAACTCTACGTTTTCATATGCCCTTTTGCAAGATCATTTCAAGAGAATGTAAGAGGTGAACAAATAAAAACATTTTTTCCTGTTTTGTAAAACTGATCGATTTAATAAACAAGATACAGTTTCGCTGTGATTCACCTTAAATTGTAAACACAGGAGGCTTACTATTTTTCAGGTATGTTGACAGTAAGCAAAAGGCAACTTGACTATCACCATCTATTTGCAGAAAAAAAAGCCGTGTTGATTAGGATGGTTTACTCAACAAGACAAAATCTCTGAACTTGAACTAAGGTTTTATTATATGTTTTGTTACTTTTTTTTGGTTAATTCAGAAGTCACACTAATGCCTATAGTATTGGCCAAAGTTTAAAACCAGATTATATTCCAAACACTAATGAAGCCTCTACTCAGTTTTGGAGATCTTTTAGAGTGTTAACTTCCGTTTGGCTTTCCCTCACTTGTCCACAAGTGATCAAAGAGAAAAGCTGTAGCAGAAGCTGCTTGGGAGATAAAAAAATGTGTTTTTTTCAAAGAAGAAGAAAGGATGAGAACTGATTAGCTTAAGAAGAAGACATACAAAATACTGGTTGAAGAATAGATGGAATCAAGAAGTCATCCATACTGAATCCAAATTAACTTTTGAGTTTTTGGTAAAAACCAGAAATGTACCTGAACTGTTGCTTGGTTTTGTTTCTTGAATCATAACTGCAAAAAAAAAAAAGAAAAAAAAAAGGAAAATGTGCAGTCATATAGTGCTTCCTTTTTTCTCCTCCTGTCCTTTGTCACCTGTCTGTTGAAGAGTTTGTGCCACTAACACCAGTACAGCACAGGACTGCAACTTTATTGTGGGTCTTCAACCCAGAACAAGAGACCTGTAAAGAAGTTGTAGCCCTGTGCGAGGAATAAGAGTAGGTGAGGGCTGAAAAAGAGGGGCAAACCATTGTCTGAAGGAAGATCTATCCATTGTTTAGTCTTTCAATAGTTCGTTGCTTGGTCTTTCATTGTTTACCTTTTCATTACCCATGATTTAGTTTTTTCTAGCCTTTAAAATTGCATTTTCTAACACTAGTCAGCTCCTGAACTATTATTAACATTAATAAAAGATAAAAACAATACAACTTTTGCCATAACTGGGGTGCAATTGGAGGCAAATGGAAAAAACTGCTGGTTTGTACCACTGAACTCAAGAAGAAAAATAGAAGTAGAGAAGTACTGTCACTAGTCCATTTTTCTAACACAAGACGGGACTACAACCTGTCTTTCTGAAACAATCGTTTTTCCACTTTAAGCCAGTTGCAAATGATTTGTAAGATATCACAGAGAATTTCCAGCATAGGCATACATAAAATAATTTATTGTTTGTGATGTGCTTATGCCAACTTAAAATACCTGAATGCAACGGTGAGCATTTGAATAGGTGAGGAAAAGGGAGTTTGGATGTACAAAGATCACAAAAAGGTGGATGCAGGAAAAAATAATTTTCTGAATGTGTAACTGTTCCTAGTATTGTATTGTTGGACTCCTTTCCAGCTTTCTTTCGAAAGAAAATTCCAATTAATTGACCTGATTCTGTAAGCATGTTGATTTTGGCAAGATTTCATGTTTCTACTAAAACTAGTCCTGTCAAAACTGCTGAACCAGCTGTGTTTGCAGGCTTAATGACTGACCTATGCCCTAAAGCACAAGAATTTCTACACTGTACGTTGGAACAGCAGTAACAGCCGTAGTAGAAAAAATTTTTTGGTAGTGCAGGGGGACCTGAATGGGTCACTCATTGCTTGCTTTCATGGGAGAATGAAAAAAAGTTTTTTTGACAATGTTATGTACATAACATTTTCCTTTTATGGCCACAGTAAACCATTGTCCTTATACAGGCTGGAGACCACCTCTTCATTGACTTAGAAGGCAAGGTCATACCTGCCTACATCTCATTAAAAAATTGGTCTTCATAACATATTATCCTTACTTAAACCGCACCTAAATAAAAATGTAATATTTTGTTACAAATCTACTATGCATCCTTTAATTTTATTGTGTCCTGATGCCCAGCAGTTCAGTAGTGGACTGAATACGATTCACTTATTTTTTCTACACTGTTAAGGCATTGTTTGGATTTATGAAATTTCAAGTAGATTTCTCTGTGAACTATGCATGCAATTATCTAAGACTGTGTCTACAAAATCTGCTGCTGTTTTGCTTTTAGAATTGGTGCAGTGTGATAGAAGCAAAAAGCTCACACTGCAATCTCTCTGAAGACTTCATTTTCTTTGTCATTTTTGACTTATTGTAATTTAAAATGAGTCTGTTTGTTTGTTAGAAAAGGAATTTGCCATTCTTGTTTGCAGACAGAATTCACAGGATGGGTTTGGTTAAAAAGGTACAATAAAAACAGTGCTCATTCTGATTATGCGTTCAGTTAGAATAAAAGATACCTCAAAAATTTACAGTACTGCATAGTTCAAAATACTTAGTACAGTGCAGGGTCAAAATTCATAGAATTGCAGTTGGATAATGTACTTGAAAAGTGTTCAACATGAGGAATGACAATAGATGGATGGTGGTTTTTGTCTTTGTGTGGTAAAAAATAAGAATGAAAGGAAAATAAGTAGCTATTATTAATGAAAACAGGACTACACTTTGTGAAACAGGCTTCCAATTAATTAAAATTGAAAGTTAAAAGACAGTTGATAGTTAAATAGATTGTTGCAGAGTTATTCTTATTATTTCTTCTTGTTAAGTAAAAAACATGAAAA
This sequence comes from Strigops habroptila, assembly GCF_004027225.2. Classification (NCBI taxonomy): domain Eukaryota; kingdom Metazoa; phylum Chordata; class Aves; order Psittaciformes; family Psittacidae; genus Strigops; species Strigops habroptila. Next base: position 36,539,655 of record NC_044283.2, on the reverse strand, counting down.
GTTATGGGTGTAAAATTCCAGTTAGACAAATGTCATAAGATTCTCTATCACTATTTGGACTTTTTGGCAATCATTTCAGGAAGGGTACCTGAGTGTGGAAATGAAACTATTCTTTTGACACATCTAACTCTTCTAGGCCAGCAGGGTGGTATCAGCCATTGTCTAAACTTTACATGTTAGACAGTCTTCAAATGATAGATATGTGACACCCTTCACAAAAAGAAACATCACATTAAAAATTGAAAATATTAAGAAAAAGTTAGACAAATGCAGCTGTAAAGTATGAGTGGCTAAAATCAGAACAGAGGAAAAAAAAAGTGTATTAGCATATAGAAATGCTTGAGAATGCCATGACAACACAGAGACAGGCAGGCTCAGGCTATTTCATATCATTTGACTTATTCTTGGCCCCTGCCTCTCAACTTCCAATCTATGAGAAAAAAAATGTTTTGTGCCATTTTTGTGAATTCTTTGTGCATTTACTGGCAGTTAAACCCATTTTCTCATTGTTAATTGTAGCAGTTCTGTTAGTAAATAAATAAATGACATCTTACCAGTGTCTAATTCTTGATTTCTCCCTCTGGAAGAAAACAGTATTTTTGTTACAGCAGCATGCTTAGGATTCTCTAGTTAAGATTCTGTCAATATTTTCATTAACTCATAGTTTCAGGGGTTTCAAAGCTTACAAAAATTATTCTGTGCACAACTGGACAGGACCCAACAATGGCTAGGACCTAAGCCTGGGGCCAAAGTCAATACACCACTCTAAGAAGCATGAGTGAGCCAAGTAATTCTTATACACACAAAAAATTTATGTTAAGTGATATGGAAAGATCTGTAATACAAAGGCATATCTAGCACTGAATTGCAATCATGTTGTCTTTGTAGACACAATTGTATTATTGCTTTATGTTACATGGCTTTTGTAAATCAATGGCTGACAGATAAACACTGATTGTTCTGATATAATCTGATTGTTTTTTGTGATCCAGTGCTATATGCCACACACAGTAGGCATATCACTTTTATTTATTCTGAAAAAAGCACAGGTGTCTGTCATTTTAGTTGCAGTAATTTATATTTTTTCTGAGGAAGATGAGTCTTTGTAAAGCAAAAGCAATTTTCTGTAACATTATAGATCTTGTAATATAAGAACTGTTATGACATTACATCAGTAAACTACACAGCTTCAGCTCTTCTCTCCTTTAAAGAAAACAAAACACTGACTGGATTATATCTATGAGGCTGAATTAGTAAATCTGTTGCTAATAAAAAGTCCAGCTGAAAACTCATTGGTGAGTGAAGAATATTAAAAACGGAGACAAGTTAAAAAATCTAGGCCTTTAGTATATAGAATCATAGAATCATAGAATGGTTAGGGTTGGAAAGGACCTTAAGGTCATCTAATTCCAACCCACCTGCCATGGGCAGGGGCACCTCACACTAGACCACGTCGCCCTAGACCACGTCACCCAAGGCTCTGTCCAACCTGGCCTTGACCACTGTTTTATACAGTCTGAAAAACTAACAAAACAAACTTGATGTCAGCAGATTTGAAGTATTTCTTATTTAAAAAATCAGTGAATCTTCAACAGGGGAACACCGTCCTGCTGTGTTTCATACAAAGAGTCAAAACTGATCGTGTAGGAGTCAAAGACAGGAAATGTCACTTCCAACAAAAGCACATACCCTATCAATCAGAGGGACACTCACAGTTCTTGGTATGCTTTCTGCTGACTTTTTCCAGGCTACTGATGTCACTTCTGTAAAGTTTGAAGTCAGCCGTACTTACATTGCTCTTACCCGTGCTCTTTGTCACACTTAACAAGACACAAACAAAGGGACCAGCTACGCAAGAAGAAATGTAGACAGAAGTTTGAGTGGCATTTGAACAGACAGGGTGTTCTTCCAAGAAGCTTTCCCTTACTGTTGGAGGCAAACCCAAATGATCCTTTTGGGAAATACTATCAGCACCCTGCAGTCTATTGAAAGCTTTCCATACACAAATTTCTTGTTATCTATGTCAAAATTTTTAAATTAAATACCCAAAAGGCAGTATTAGTATCTTTCTTTATATTTAAGCAGGATGTTAGCAACAACTTTTGCTTAACACTGGCTTTTAAAATGTGTTTCCAAGTATTAGTATATTTAATTAGCAATCCTGGTCCATGCATATTTTAACTTCAGTGAAGATTACAACCTCAGGTAGTAAGCGTATTTTCATCAGGTCATAGGTAAGTATTATTGACATAGGTAAGTATTGATCCAACAGTGGATCTTAAACTGTGTAGTTGTCCTGGGTTCAGCTATAGCAGTCATTTTTCTCCTTCTTAGTAGCTGGTGCAGTGCTGTGTTTTTGACTTTCAGTCTGGGAACAACGCTGGTGACACCGATGTTTTTAGTGGTTGCTAAGCAATGTTTACTCCGACCAAGGACTTTCTCAGTCTCTCGCTTTGCCAGGGAGGAGGGGAAGCCGGGAGGAAGCAGAGACAGGACACCTGACCCAAACTAGCCAAAGGAGTATTCCATACCATGGCATGTCATGCCCAGTATATAAACCAGGGGGAGTTACCCAGAAGGCCCAAATCACTGATTGGATCAGGCTGGGTATCAGTCTGCGGGTGGTGAGCAATTGTATCCTCTCCCCTTGTTATTTCCCTTATCATTATTATCATTGGTGGTAGCAGTAACGGTTTTGTATTATACCTCAGTTACTGGACTGCTCTTATCTCAACCCGTGGGAGTTATATTCTTCCGATTCTCCACCCCATCCCTCCAGGAGTGGGGGGAGGAAGAAGGTGAGGAGTAAGCGAGCAGCTGTGTTGTTCTGAGTTACCAGCTGGGCTCAAACCACGACAGTAGCTTATATTTCTAGCAGTGTTAACATACTGAGGACAGTGGCAATGCAGTCCTCCATAACACTGGAAAAGGTGGAGTTACAGTGGTAAATTGGTTCATCAGTTCTTGCACAGTAGTATATGAAAATTTTTGGGAGAATTTCGCACTTAGAAATTAAACTACAGCAGTTTACTCTGCAAGTAGAAAGTGACTGCGGAACAGATGTTCTTATTTAGGAAACATGTTACTAGAAGAGCTAACCACTAATAAGCCTTTGTCAGTAAGCCTGTTGTTTTATTAGAAAGAAATCTTAAACTGAAAAATCTCCCTCACCAAAACTTTGTTGTAATTCAATATAGTAAGAAAGATTGAACTAGAAGACAGAAAACTGATATCCATATATATGACACAGTCCAAGATAGTATGTTATGGTTTACTGCATAGTCAATGATCTGAGACCATCTTATATGAAAGTTAAATTTTAATAAGACGGGTAGCTAGGTATCTCTGTGTTCTTAGTACCTGAATCTACTGCTTAAAAATATGTCATATTTTAAAAGAAAGTATTTAAAGATATCTAGCGATAGCTAATGCTGAATAAAGTTCTGAAAGCACATTTAAAATTTTTTAATATTGTAAAAAGTTTGTGGTTTATTTTTGCTTCCATTGAAGTGAATAGCATCACTTCCATTCTCTTGTTAGTTTCCTGTTGTCTGTTTATTTAAACTTTAAGTTGTTCAGAACTATTTGTGACTTAAGATGAAGCTCACCAAAGTGTATTGGTTTGAAATCGATGTATAGATTTGGTTCATGAGGAAACAGTAACAGCTGCTTTCTGTTACTATGGCTAGACCCTTTGCCTAGGTGAAAATGCTGTCCTCCATTTAACGTATTTGAGTCTGTATTTCTCTGTGTAAGAAAGGATCTATTTGCAAGATAATAACTTGCTCTGAGAGAAAAGGATCTCAATCTCTTGTTGCTATTGCTCCACTTGGTAGAAATTATTTTACTATTAGAATATGGATGTTCCACTTTGTAATTGCAGTCTCTGTACATGGAGCTTTTTAACTGCTTATAAAATATTTAAATATTCATTGAGCAGAAAGAAAAATGTATGTGACCCTGTAGTCTTTGATAAAGCCATTTGGCTGTTTTCTGGTTCCTGTTTCAGAATATATTTAAATAATTCATATGAAGACAGAGAACATCATTGTAAGGTGTCCAAATGAACTTATTACAGCATACTTGATAAAGCAGGTTGGACTGTTATAGGAAAATCTGAATATCCCTGAGAGCAATGGAGGAAGCTTTTACTGGCCTTTTGATTTGCTGGGTGAATGCATTGGGGTTTTGCATTATAATATCTAATCCTTTATTACTAATTTTTAGGAGTTTTTTTGTTTTCTGTATATATGGATTGAAATATTTCATATAAAGCTGAACAAAGATTTCTATAGACATGGGAAAAAAAGTGCCTGATTGTCATTTGTTCACTGAATGAGATAATGTCAATCAGAAACTTCCTTTCCCGACTCATCTGGTTAGATGCATACCTAAGGAGTCATTATGTAATAATGTAATAAAAAAGTCCACTATAGAACACTTTAAAGAAGACCCTCAAAGTAGCTTTGGCTAATGTTTATATGGAGATTTTAAAGTATCAATTCACATTCTTCTGGATATTTATTAGGTCAGGAGAAAAATCACTGAGGTCTACCTTTTTTTGTGGAGAAATAATTAATGATTGAAGTCATAGCATAGATAATTAAAAATAAACACACCAAGGGCTAGCCAATAAAAAAAAAATGGTGTGAGAAATAACTATTTTCTGTGGACCTAAAGAGTGTTTATTTTTGGTATATTGTTAAAAAAAATAATAGAATAGTTCTTCCACGGTTTTATACTATTTTGGGGGAGCTTAACCTTGTATCGCAAAGTCAAATTTCCTAGTATGAAAGGTCAGTTTGGTAGTAGTTTCACTCTCTACTTTTCCTATATAAAAATGATTGCCCACACAAAATTTTAAGCAGAATGCTTTGGGGTCACATCAAGATTTAGTGAAATATGGCTTGTCTGTAGACTGCCTGTGTATGTATGAGGAGATTTCCTTTGGAGAGAAGGATTTTTAGATTTTTGTGCAAACACGAGCAGAACTCTTGTTTACTTAGAGCTGTGCCCTGAATATTCATAGTACAATTCACATGCTTCTTGCTTACAGTACTCTCATGTTTAAAGGGCAGATGTTACGAAAAAAATCAATAGGAATTGGGAGATTCCGGTATGGTGGACTCTAAAAATCCAGTAAGTATTCAGTCATACAGCCATGCATTGTAAAATAGAGAGGTAAGGGCTGCATTAACAGATACCACAATCCAGAGAGGGACAGGTCTACTAAGTGAAACAGTCAATGTGAAGGAACTTAGCTCCATGTCCTGCACATTTATTTCACACCTGCTGCAGCTAGATCCTGTTGACGAAATGACCATTTCTACTTGCAGAATGCATCCCTGGGGAATATGTTCTCATTGAGTTTTATCCAAAAGCAAATGATCAGGGGAGCGAAGCAAAGCATGGTTTCTGGGGATAATCAGATGACTGACTTCAAACACTCGTTAGAGTGTTTCTGTAACCATACCACCAGTTTATCAGTCAAGCTACTTTCTAATAGGTCTTTGGCATCTTCCTTTGGCATCATTAAATAGCAGGTGAAGTAGCAGGCAGAGAAATGAAGGAAGAAAAGAAAAGAAATAAGGAGGTGTAATTTTATTTACTTTTGCAAAAAAAAAAAATATCTTCGAACAGATACTGATTTATTTTTGCAAATAAAAAGCATAAAATTCTTCTCGTTATGAACATTCTTAGTAAGCTGAAACTTCATGAAAGTGTGTTTCTGAACTTGGTTTGTATTAAAAACACTTTCTATCTCTCTACTTTTGCCCAGCTTCCCACAGAAATTCAAATGCTAGTTCCATGTGCTGGCAATGATGTCAAAAGCACATAGGCTGCCAAAACAAAGTAATTATTTTCATTATAAAGAACAGAGTGGGTTGAATCTACAGGATTGTTCTGACAAATTCTGCTTTTGTCCACTATGATTGTCTATGATAAACACATACTGTGAATGGAAAGCACAATAATGGATTTCAGTAGGGATAGAAAGCTGCTTCAAACCTACAATTTAGCTCATTAAAAATGTATGATTCATGTACTTCTATTTAAAAGCATTTCAGGCCTTTGATGTTTCTATATTAGTAGGAACATAAATGTTATTAAGATTAGCTAAGGTTGTAAAGTGATAGAAGTTACAGGTAGGCAACTTCTTCCTTTCAGCTGGGAATAGTGACTGAAGCTGTCTATATAGGCTAGTGCTGGGAAAAGTATCTTCCATTAAAACAAACAGAAAACAGTGCTTCAATAGGGCATCAGCATCTCAAACTTAGTTTTTTGATAACTGCGTTTTATCTTAATTCTCTTTCCAAACCAGCCAAACTTGCCCATTAAAACATTTTACTAGGCTACTATTAATAAAAAACCATGTATTTAAAGTGATAGTATGATCTGTTCATTATATTTCTTTGAAATACTTGCTTTATTTCCATGCCGTTCATGCACAATCCCTTCTCTGGCATTATTGATCTTAATTCTTGTCTCCTTTCCTGAAACCCTGTGACTGTAATATTGCATTTTAAGTTATCACTTTCTACAAGGTTGCTAGAAGTACTCCTTTTTCCACTCTGGCATTTGCATGGCCGTAAGACACAATCACTCCAATTTAGGTGTGATACCAGAGCACTAGGACTGGCTAGTACTGGCAAAGCTGTTAAGTACTGTAGCTGGGGCTGGACATTGACTACACCTGGGCTGAAGCTGAGGAGCATATGTTGTACTGATCTTTAATATGGGTTTCTCCCACCTGGAAAATTGGACAATAACAGCATCGTTCATCTGGCTGCTGCCATGAGGAAGAACACAATGCAGAGAGCCTTCAGGAAAAATTGTCGCTTACTCTGGAAATCATATTTCTTTGGAGATAGCTGCAGAAAATATCCCTTTCTAGGGTTTTTTGGTTTTATTTTCTCCCTTTTCAAAAAGTTTGAACCCAGTTCCTTTTCCATATGGCAGAACATGTCATAAGTTAGCAACTAACTCCACTTCTCGCCATCTTTACTCAAGCTGTTTTAGCCCAAGCTGTGCAGGTAGACACATAGAGGATACTGGAATTTGAGTGGAATGGGCTGGTACTTCTGGGGTTTTTTGTTGTTTGGTTTTTTTAACTTCACATGAGGAAGAAAGTGATTTCAGGGTTGAAATAAACTCCAAGATGAGAGCATTTGTAGCTGTCCAGGTATCACCCATTCTTTCCATTAACGCAATCCAGAACCCCATGTATTTATCAGCCCATTTCTTTTACCTTCACTTTCCAAAATATCATTAACTCTTGTCGTTCTTCTTCCAACTTCCTTTGCCATCCTTTTTATGTCTGAGTTTAGCCCTTTTCAAAAGGGTGGAAAAATTCAATATCACCTATTCTACAGCAAAGTATTGTGTTACCCTGCTTAGGCACAAAACCCTTCACAGTTAGTTAGTCAAAAAAACAAAAAATAGAACAAATATCAGTACTCTAAGTGTGACAGATAGATAATTTATCATTGTTAAAGCAGCAACTCCAGTGACCACCTGAAGGTTATCTTAGAACTGTCAGTTTTCCACAGACCTTAATTTGAAGACAGAGACTCAGTGTTATAAAAATACAATTATCTGTATTAAAATGAGGAACAGTTCTGTTCATGTTTTCAAAAGAATTTGCAGAAGAGAGATGGAAACATTTTTCAAAGAATTCTTGTTCCAGAAACTGTTACAAACACACACATATAAAAAACAGGAGTAAAGAGGTCTGAGAATATAAATTATTTAGAACAGTGTGGGAGTTGTTCTTCTTAGAGATAAAAATTATTATATTAATATAAAACTTATCACATCCCTGAGAACGTCTGATGTTGCAGTATTAGCAAGGACCAACTCAATTTCACTTTGTCTAGGGTCTTTCAGCTGTGTCCCACTTGGCTTCCCCTTTCGTTACCAAACTTCACTTCAAAGTTAGAGTATTATTAGTACTCTTTCTTTATATCAAAATGCATTTATCTTAGAGAATGAGTTTAAAGAAATATAGCTGAAAGGTTTGTGACTAGCAGCCGACTGTTTTCAGCAGCTATAGTTAATGATCTCACTTGTATCTGAATTTTTATCTCTTTTTAGCAACAGCTAAATATGTTCCAAATTAATTTTCAAAATCTAATAGTAACAGGATTGGAGAGGAGGGCCTCATTGATTAAAAAAAAATAAAAATATAGCAGATAGATAGATATCAGTTTATGTACACTGGGGGAAAAGGAGAATTTTTTTATGACTATGGTCAAATGAAGAAGTAGGTTTGGATTTGTTATGTACAGCTGTTTTAAGGAGGGATGGCACAGCACAGAGTAGGTGTCAATTAGCAGTATTAAAACTGAAGAGTTAAATAGAACGGACAAAGAGAAATTCCAAAGAAAAAGAAAACAAAAATAAAACCACTCATTATTAAAAAAAACACCCAAAACAAAAAACAGTGCCTGCATGCCACTGAATTAAAACAAGTGGAGGAGAAAAGCAGAATCCTGCACAGCCACATATACAGAAGTTCAGACTGCTGCACAGTAGTGCTCCAGAAGGCCCACATTATTCCAAGAGAACAGAGCTGTAGCTCTTCTTTTCCTCTCCACCAATGCATATTGCAACACAAAGCACGCCTAAGCAGAAAGAAGCAAACTAATGCAATCACAACTGATGATGTTATCACAGTAGTCCCATCTGACCGAGTTGCCTGAGCAAGGAGCTGGGGCACCTTCTGCAGTCAGAGTCTGCTGGAGCTCTCCAGAGCACCTGAGGATGGAAATAATAGCAGAGGCTTGGTATTTCACATTGCTTTCTGGAGACATCTTTAGATAGTCTAAGCTCCCAATTCAGGTAGTTAGATGACTGAAGTTAGACGGTGTGAATAGATTGTCTATTTCACCCTCCATGATCTTCCATTTTCTTTATTCTGAGCATCTGGAAAACATCTGAAGAGCCAATGTTTAGCCCCTGTTATTTGTATAGTATTCTGTGGTCATCAGATGAAATGATAGAAGTGCAGATTAATTTGCAGTGCACTGCTGCTTATTGCTCTTACACAGGATAAACCTTTATGCACAGAAAATTGTATACCATTGCAGATTTCCTAAAAGCTGGCTGGTGACGTCCTACCTATCGGCAAATATATTACATGATTTGTTAGACATACATCTTCCAATATTCCTATGTTGGTTCCATCATCTATATATATGATTACTGCAAAATCAATGTAATATTGAAAAAAAAATGTTGAAAAGTCCTTAGGCAGCTGGCTTTTGGTGGTCTATAATAAATGAGCATGACTGGCAGTTTTAAGCCTTGCATTTCAGAGGCATAAGTATATGTCAATTAACTGGCTAAAGATGCTGACTAAGCTAGTGTGTTTGTCACCACTGAAGATCCATCCTCTGCTCTCCTTAGCAAACATTTGCTCAAGGAGTCCACAAGCATAGTCTGTAACACACCAAGTTGATGAAGAACAAGATAAATTAATAAAATGCTGGTGCACAAAACCTCCTGTGGGCCTTTGTCCAGCAGTTGTTTACATGGAAAGGTAACCGACACATTTGGGCAATCCACTTGCAAATGGACACTTACAAAAAGTCTCAGATACATCAAAAAGTTTGACATCTCCAGGCCTCATTTACGAGCAGGGTCTGTGATCTGAATCCCATAGTAAGGGATGCGAACTGAGAAAACATGGGGTAAAGTGGACAAACATCCACAGAAACATCAAGATTAATTGTACACTGGCAGAAAAAAAAATTATAAAGTTGATGAATTTGTAATTCACCAAATTTCTCATAGAATAAGCTACTTTCTACTCCCCTTCTCAGAACTCTAAAATTAGATCTGGTGTTTAAAAGAAAAATCTCAAAAGGAGAGGAGTTCATCAAGCATAGACTTCTAAATTTTATTGTAAGCCAGTGATAAAACTTTTGCCATGCAGATACATGTTTCCCTTCTCTCCCAATATATGAGGGTAAAAATTGATTGAAAATACATAATACAGTTCTCTGACTTTCTTTTGCAAGCCTATCATTTTTTGTACACCTAGCAAATTTCAGTACAGTGATGAAGTTCAGTGTCCAGAAACAACGATAGCATTACATATAATGGGTGTCTCAGAAGCAATACTGAGAGCTAGGACGCTGACATCTACGGAAATGCCAGGGATACACTTTTTATCAGGACACAAGATCCTGAGCATCCAGGTTTTTCTACTGTTTCCCAGACTATTGCTTTCTTTTAAAACAATTGATTTCAATAAAATACTACTAATCACAGTTACAGGAGGTTTTTTTTTTTGTGCTTCCAACTGTCACTTACCCTACTTAAACAGTAAGTACACATTAAATTTACTAAAACTGTGATATTTTCATCTTTAGGAAAGAAGACAATGCCCATGGAGGTTTTATGTTCTCCACATAAATATTTGTGCAATGTACTCAGTGTGGAAACATATGATTGCTGAAGATAAACCATATTCTTCAGGCACAACAGTACTTCTCATAATTGACAAAAATGACAATCCAGTCTCTGTGTAGTTTGGGAGAGAGGGAAGAGAGGTGGATGAGATGTTTTAAGTACTGAATGCAAATTCCCAAAAGCTTATGAATGTGCAGAAGTATCAGTGAGAATGCGTGACTATGGAAACATTTTCAGATGATAATTCTAGAGTTTTTTCAACAATCTGTATGTAGTTTGCCACCTGTAAAGCCTCTTAAAGGAGTATGAATATGGAATAAGTGCAAAATGTAACCAAGGCCTATTTGCAAAATGAATTGGCAGATTTCATTTTGTTTGCTCTGGAGAACTACTGCAAGTATGTTTATTCAAAATTTTATTTAATTTATTCTAATAACTTAAGACAGATCAGTAATGGGAAAGAAAAAAGGGCATAGTAAAACACTAATATGTCAGATCTGGAAGCTGCACGTTTTTACAATTTCAATCAAGTACCATGTTTTATGGTTCATTTTTTTTCTATATAATACTATATGACCATCCCTGGGGCACCAGAAAACTAAAAGAAGTTAGAATAATTGTTTAGAAGTTTCCCCAAACCATCATTCATTTGCCAGAAATGTTGCATTGTAACTGGCATGTTTTCAAAACTTTCTCATTTCACTGGTAATGTAAGCAAAGCACAAAAAGGTAAATCACTTCTACATGATCAAATGAAATAAAAGGTTCACTGCCACTTAGCAGAAATAGCTTTAACGATTTGTTGCAATATTTTTTCAGCAAAACAAAACATTTTTCCCCACTGAGGGAGAGTTGGAAACACAAGGAACATTGGTCAAAGTATAAGCTAACTTAAAGCTTATAAATCAAGAAGGCCATGAGCATTCCTGACTTCCTCTAGAGGCGATGACACTTCGGTGAATACTGGATATGAGACGTCCTGTTCTGAAATCATTAGCCACACCATTCTCCTGTCATTGAGCACTATACCAACGACCACTACACATGCAGCATTGGAAAACGAGATGACTGATGGAAACAGGAGAAAGATTGCAACTCTAGGGGAAGTAACAATGGTGAGGGGAAGATGAAGCTGCCATCTTACTTCCTCCTTCATGTGAATCTAGGTCTGAGTAATGCTGTACAAGACGTGCAGTGCTGCCTGTAAAGAATGATGGCTATTTCTTCCCATTCATGTATCCCCCTGAGAATCTTTGTGCCTGCATCAGTGGGCTCATCACATTGTTCTCTAGGTGTTAATGGTAATAATTGCAATTAAAAGTAAATAGGTTGTCTGATAATGGTCAGAAGTCTCCATGTATGCATATAAGATATTTTTGACTTCAGAAAACATGGGTAAGTGGGGATTTCAAATAAATAGAAAACAGCTGTTCAAGTATATAAGTGATATATAGCACATATGATCACATGTTTCTTATGGTTTTAAATATAAAACAAAATGGAGATTATTTCATAACCATGTTAAAAAATAAGAGACCTCTGAAATAGATAAGCTGTTTTTCTTGATAGCCTCATGAACATTACCCGAATAAGGTGTCAGGACAGCCACAAAGCCAACAGATTTTATTAACATGCTTTGATCCATCTCTAGTGATGCTTGATGTTTGGTTAGAAAGCCTCTATAAGATAGAAGTGTTATTTCTCTGGGGTTGATGGCTTTCTTTTATTCCTTAGTGCCCAGATTTTATAGTGAAATACAAAGATTTGTCACAAAGAGACATATTAGGAATTCCTAGTATCTAAATCTCACTTTGAAGATATTCTAGTGTGTCTTGGACTTCGATCCAACAAAGCTCCCCTTACAAGCAAATAAAAATATTTTATGACTGTATTTTGAGCTAATTCATTTCAGATTAACTGCACCAGATTAGGTATGTGGAAGGCCCACTAAACATGAGCTATATAGTAAAAAAATGCCTTATAACTATAGTCCATGAAGTCTTTGGAATTAGACCACACAGAAAGAGTATTTTGGGTTTGTGTTTCTTCATTTTTTGTCAAATAAGATGCAAAATAAGGTGTGAGGTATTTCTGAAACTAATTCAGAAACCTTCTTTTTCTAAAGCACCTTTTAAAGTCAAATCAAGTTGTAATGACTGATGTGTTTTGTTAAATAACTTATTTTATGCTCAAAGTAATAAACAAAAGTTTAAGATAAAAGTAAAGGGAATTAGGCAGCCTCAGATATATTGTGACAATCCATGGTGACTCCTGGTGTCCTCATCCTTTCTCATCCATCAGAGAGGATGACATCCCACTCCATGCAAAGATGTGAGCTCAGGTTTTCTTCTGCAGGAAGTTGGGGTGGATGTCCTGTGCTTTCTACTACAGAGACTATCATTCAAAGTTTGCTCTGTCAATGGTGTTGCATTATTGTTGTTTTGTATATTATACCACTTTGGCTCTTCAGGAAGGTTTTCTTTCCCTTTGGAAATGGGGATGAAAGGATTGTTGGTTTTAGCATTGTGGATAAGATGACAATTTTGGCAACTGTGATCTCTCCTTTTACTGATGGAGACCAAAGGTGTTATCTGCCTGTTTCTCATCCAGTTCTGGAGTCAGGATGAAGCTAGAACAGGCTGAAGAGCACTCTAGGTCTCATAGTAGACATATATCCTACAGGTTAGATGCCTAGGTTAGCCTGACTATTTCTGTAATTTAACATTCATTTTACAGGAGGTTCAGGTCCATGCTAAAAATTAGTAGGGAAAAAGTTAGGGCTTTATATCCAAAAGACAACAAACAGTCATAGAGTAGCTGCGTATCTGTTACATTAGCACAGATTTATCTTTTTTGTTGTAAGCACAAACTTTATGTGTCTGCAAACCAAATATATTATTATTATATATATACTATACAAAATAACAGGCATGTGCTTCTCAGATTGAAACATTCAAATCTAAACCAGGTGTCATTGAAATCCCCTTTGAACACTGTCTCTAGTCAAAATAGCATTAGAATTAGAATTAGAATTAGAATTTAAATGACATTTTTAAAGAATCCCACATAGGTACTAGGAATTCCTTTGCATAAGATAAATAAATTGGTTTTTAGGCATAGTGCTTCAGAGTTTGCTGAATAGAGAGTATACCTGATTTGTATCTCAAGCGTACAGAACAGTTATTTGAAAATACGAATAAAAGCAGAAAAAAGCTAGCTGCTTCTGTAAAAAATATAATTTAGGGTTTTTTTTTTTGTTGTTGTTGTTGTTGCAGTTGTTAGTTTTTATTTTAGTTTTGGTTTGTTGGGGTTTTTTTTTTTTTTTTGTAGCCAGAAGGGAATTTTAATTACCTTATTTTAATTTTCAAATCATATATTTTTTTTAACTTTATAGACTTTTTTTTCTGAAGAAGTTGTACATTACTTGTGGTAAAAACTTTTTATTTTCATAATTCTTGTTGTGCAAGCAGTAAAGGGCTAAATTTGTCTCTGGAGCAATAAGAGATGCCCTACTGCTGAGGAAATGTCTTGTAGTGGTAGATTGAAGGCAACATAAAGCACATAACAACTGTGTAGGATGTCAGATCACAGGATTATAGAAAGGTTGAGGTTGGAAGGGGCCTCCTGAGATCATATAGTCCAACCCCCATGTTCAAGAAGGACCAGTTAGGGCAAGTTGTCCAGAACTGTGTCCTGTTAAGTTTTGAATATCACTACATATGCAGACTCCACAACCCTCCTGGGCAACTTGTTTAACGACCTTCACATTAAAAAAGTGTTTTCTTATTTTTAGATATAATTTCATGAGTACATTGTCTCTTGTCCTGTTGGTGGGCACTACTGCAAAGTCTGACTCACTTGTCTTCATTCCCTTCCATCAGGTATTTACACATTTTTATATGATTCCCCTGAGCCTTCTCTTCTTCAGGCTGAACAGTCCCAAGAAAAGTAAAAAACTGCTGTAGATTTGTGGTTTGTTTCCCTTCAAAGTATTACTAACTGAAGTCCACTGGAGATTTTACAGAAAAAAGTAATCAAAGACTACAGTGTTAACACTGTTAGGCTAATAGCATAATTCTGTCTACTCAGTCCTTCTCTTCAAAATATTTTTTTCCCTTGTGGAGCTGGGGTGCAGGATGATTGTTATCTTTTTTGGAAAACTATGTAAATATTTGACTGGCCAATTCTGACAACTGTGAGCTCTGTGTGTAGTAAAAGTTGTTTAAAAGGGCTCAAAATGCTTCCTTTCATAAGCTACAGTCTGATATCTGTTCTCTTCTCCTGAGACAGACCAAGTCAGAGCATGACCTTCTCTTTTATTTTGTTTAGTTTTAAGTGAATAAATTATATTACTTAAACTCTTCTGGGAGAGCAAGTGACATAACACACTATACAGATAATCACACAGTAATCATTACATGATAAAGTAAAAATATTTGAAACAGACAGATTTTAATTTGATTTAATTTGAAATGATTAAGGAAAACAGAAGATGTCTCCAAAACTTAGATGAGTGTAATTTTCAGTACATATATCAAAATTATTTATTATGTGAATTTTCGTTGAAAGGGAGATGTTGTAAGCCTTCTGTCATTCTGATGTATAGTTTGTACTGAAGTCAGGAGACAAAATATTCACATGAAATATAAAGGTAGCTTTGTATCACTAACCTACAATTGAGTTTCAATCTACAAATAAACTTGATCATGTGTTATAAACATAATAATTTATCTTAACATTCACATGCACATACCCCTAAAAACCGAAAGTCCAGTCAAGTAAGAAAAACAACTGAGACATGAAAAGGATAGGATTTTTAATTTAATAAAATATAAAGATCTAATTACAAGCACAAGCATCCTTACGTAAGTCAGTGACAGTGGACAAGGCATTATCCCCCCCTTCTTCACCTACTGATAGCTTTCATAAAAGGGTCAATGGAATCATAGTCCAAGATATGAACAGGGTAAACCACTGCACATTCAATACAAAGCAAAATTGTAATTCCCTTGGTGGAAGATTTTCACTTGAAAGATGAGTCTTTCAGAAACTGAATGCAGCAGAACAAAACAGTGTCATTTCAATTTTAGTTGAATTCGCTCTAGAATCTAGTACATAATGTCTCATCACAATAAATAAACATTCTTATGTTGTATGTATATTTTAGCTGTCATCTGAGGAAAAGGTAAATATCATAGTACTTATTTACAAAACCCATTCTTGATCTTCCTAAATTACATATTGTTTTGAAAATAAGCAACCAGCTACCAAGCAGATGCATATTGACAAACCTCCACTGAACTCAACCAAGCTCTGCCTATTTATACCCCCTCAAGATAACACAGAAGTGTATAATAGCCTAAGATGAGATTTTAAATGTAAATGCACATTATCATTAAGGAATCATTTCATACGAGAACTGCAGAATTAGTAAAACACACAGCTGTCTTAAGAATATGAAAGCTAAGTGTGTCCAGCTGCTGGAAAGTACGAATATCAGAAGCCTCTGAAGTGTTTTTGTGATGCTTGCACAGTATTTGACATAATCATGTGTTATAGTACAGATTACTTGCTTTTAACTGAATGCATCAAGATATTTGAAATTAGAAGGTCCTATACAGTGATTGAATAATGCTTCTCACGTTTTTATGGAAACTGCTTCCAAAAAGACTCTCAAATTAATTTTGCAATTTCTGTCTAAAGTAAACAAGCTTAATAATTCATCTTCACAAAAAATACAGAATACTGAAACAATTTCTGTGATTTGCCAAAATGACAGAGAGATCATGTTAAAACATTATTATTGTAGCAATTTTTGTAAAAGTCTAGAACTTTGCATGGCTGTGTAGTCCAAATTTCTTTCAGCATCCTGGTGCTAAAACTTGAACTGCATTAACTTTCCTCTCAGACTCTTTAAATTTAAATACCTTGCAGAGAAGAAGCTTGTTTCCTGAAGGAAAAAACCAAACCATATGATCCCAGTCACTATCTGTATATTTGAAACCTTGTACTAGTTCTAGTGCTGATCTGCCTTATAAAATGCAGAACAGCACCATCTTTTTCATCAGTAGGAACATGATCAGGATTTCACATTAGCTTTGTTAAAAACTCCCCTTTTTTCTTCATTGTAGACTGCTAAAATCAGAGTGGATGCAGTTAAAGGAGAAAACAAAGGTGCATCTGACAAATGTATATATATACATAGCAGTAATTTTGAACTAGCACAGATTTGTATGTGAGCTAGAAAGTCTTACATATTTCAGTTATGTACTAAAACTTTCAGATACCAAGTTAAATTCAAAGTTTATTTTTTTTCTTGGTCAAAGCCTACTGCAGTACATTATCAATGAATCGCAGAAAATGGGTTTAGAAGGAACGTCAAGAGATTATCTTGTCCATCTCTCATGCCTCAGACAGGATCAGCTCTCCCAGTGACATTTCTGACAGATGTCAATTTAACCTTGTCCTAAAACCTTTCAAAATTAGATTCCTCATATGTGTAAAAGATGCATTCTCACTCTTAATTATATTAATGTACAGGTTAAACACTTTAATAACAATAACAAAAACAAACAAACAAAAAAAAAACCAAACAAAAAACCAAAACCAAAACCCTAACCAAAACAAAAACAAAAACACAAAACCAAACCAACATTTCAAACCCTCATTGTGTTGAAAACACAAAACCAGAAGACCTTTGGGCTTCCTAATTCTCATTTACTCACCATTAACAACTCCGAAACAAAACATGAATAATATTGCTGATTATCAGCAATGTTGAACTGATTTCATTTTGTTGTTTACTAGATGCAAAGATTGTGCAGCCCTAATAGGGCAAAAACTTGATCTTCCTGGGTGGAAACAGGTGCTTGCAGAGACTGACTCTGTGTGTACCAGCAGGTGTTTGTACACAAGGAGAACCACAACAGCTGTGTAGGTACAGACCATGCCCATGTCAGGGATATATATACACCTATGGATACTTGAGGATGGATGGGTGCTTGAATGCCACCCTTCTCTATCTGAAATTTTACTGTTTGTGGTATTTGGCAGACCATAAATACCCTTGAAAGATTTTTCTCCCTGCTGATTCTTTGTTCTGTTTCTCTTTTGTGTATGGATAATTATGGCAGTAATTTGGCTACAACATTCTGAACTTGCGTGATTTTTAGTAAGGACTACATGGATTTGAATCTGTCAGCTAGTCATAATGCTTCCTCAATATTACCCATTTAATGCCAATTATAGACAAAAAATAGCCCACTTATTGTCTCACATTAGCATCCACATCAATAATTGTGCAGAACAAAAGGCATAAACTGAGACCATCTGCTCTCGCTACAATAATGTACCTAAAAAAGCTTAGCCAGTAACTCACAGTAAAAGATTCTGAGGCATTTCTCTGGGATCACGCTGTTTAAGTGTCTTTTACTGTTTTGGCCCATCACCTATTAGGACATATATTTCCTCATTTCAAGTAAAATACTGTAATTTTATTTTTATTACTGTGTTAAATTAAGATGACATCTATCGGATACCTATAGGAAAAAGCTGCACTTTCATTTTATATTTCATTGTCACTCTCTTCCTGTTGATGTTAACAGTACTTAGACATTTCTAAAAAAATCATATATGCTGCAGTTTTTTTATTGTTTTGACAAGAGCACAACTCTTGAGCTGTACTAAATGCCAGTATAAAGCCATATCAAAATGTAAAATGTTAACCAGAAGTGCCATCATGACCTGAAAAGTGAAAAAGGAAGAAAGAAAAGAATATTTAAAAGGCTACAATCACAAAAGATTGTTGATATTTGAAGAGAATATACTGTGACTTTTCTCAGCATCGGATATGTAGAATCTTTCCTGGCTGCTTGCAAGAACAGATAGGAGTTTAAGAAACATTCACATAGAAGTATAAAAGGCAGGCAAATCCCTGCTGTTTTATAACAGTGTCCTTGTTCTATTCTTTAGCACACCAGGCCTGTCAAGACATCTCAGTTTTCTCCTTCTAACAAAAATATGTAAATGAAAATAATACATTGCAAATGCCCCAAATGTTTGGTTCTGATCAACTGCAGATTCTGTAAATGCTTAAGATTAGATGCTCCCTAACCCCTCGTGACAACCATTGAGACTTGATTACAGGCTGTCTTTGAATAGCAAAATACAGGGGTTTTTTTCTCCAAAACTGAAATATAATGCTATGCTTCCTATGTCTGATTTTCTAATATGCTAAGCACCCATCTTTCCCCTCGATTTCAAATGGATTTTTATGTGCTCACAACATGATTCGTAAGCCATGGGACTTCTTTTTCATCCCCTTAATGCTATGAATTCAATAACAATTTCCTTCACAATAGTCAAAATAATGCTTGGAAAGAAATCAAAGATAAATTATCTCTTTAGGAAACATAGGTTCTGATAATTCACTGAATTGACAGTTCACTGAAACTGACAATTCATGTACTGATCCTATGACACCTAATTCAAGAGGACAGTAAAAAATTCGTGTCTAAGTTTTCAAGTTTGGCTACACAATTTTTGGCTTAGACAATTTTTAGCATTTAGGCTAAGAAAAAGAGGGTAATGTGGTTGTATTGATTGTTAATCTCTCTATTTATCAGTCCCTACCTAATAACAGTTGAACAGCTTGCTGGGTTTTAACTAAATTTTGGTATTAGAAGTCTCTTTCCTCTCTAATCTAAATTAGAGATCTTGATGAAAAGAAGGCATGTAGAGTTATCCACTATACATTGGCAATTAGTATCCAGTGTATGCAGCATGTGTATAGAGCCAGCTGATCAACACATATGCATAGCTGGACAATTAGCTTGAACACATCAGTGAGACTCTGCTGGTTTTTCACTGGCCAAGGTTTTCAAAATAGACAGTGGCAAACGGTCAGGGAGGATTAAAGAATGAAGTGTGCTTGTTATCAGTTAGCTCTGCTGCTTGTGCACCAACTTGCTTTTCTTCTTCGGTCATTCACACTGTACCTTTTAGGCATCTCATATACAGAAATGAGTCTCACACTTTACCCTCTTATCACCTTTGTAGGTAAGAGAATTCTGGTTATGAATCTTGTATACTAGTAACTCAGTAGCTAAGGTGTCTATACTTGATAAAGCAGTGCAGTTTCAGATTTTTCCATCTTTCATTTAAAGCAGGAATATGATCTATTCTTTCTCAAAAAGTGGTTGAATACTGATACACAAAATCATCCTCTATTACTGCTCCCCAAATTCATAAATACTGCAGCAGTGAGACTACACACATTTTTGCACTTCAACCTGTCATATAGCAATACTTTCACTTACAAACATGAAAAATCCATGTGAAATTATAAAATGTTTTGGCCAGTGTTAAGATTTGTTTGGTTGGTTTTTTGGTTCTTGGTTTTTGTTTTGTTTTTTGTTGGTTTTTTTTAAGTTCAAAGGGATTCTTTTGCAAAATTCAATCTTAATATAGTAAAAAATAAAATACAGTTTTAAAAAGAGAAATTGAACTCTCACAGTATGACAAATGTATGTTGGAATGCCATTTTTAATATTTTTGGAAGAAAAGTAATTATACATATTCCTGTCTGTTCCAATTGGAAAGTCTTTCAAGCTATTCTGGATCACACAATTTATTTTTCCTGAAGTCTGCACACGTCTATGTGTTAAACCATGACACTCTGCAACTACAATATGGAATAATGTGTATACTCAGAGCTATGGCTAGCACCATGGCAGTTGCTCAACAAATTGGTAAGTCATTATTTCAGCCTTCATCTGCCTAAAAATGTGGGAATGTGGGCTGTATTTATGAGATGGAGACTGAAATTTACTGTGCACTCCACCTGTTCCCAAAGTAATAAAGAACAAATAGCAATAAGTGTAATATGGGATAGCATTTTTGACTAGCTATGTAAGCTAAGCATTTTACACTCATATGTTATGATTAATAATGTCATATACAAATGCTTTTCCTGAAAGTGAAAACCTACAATGAAAGTAAAAAAATAATCCAAAGCAAGCAAAGCAAAACAATTTTTGCCATGTATCTGGGACGGGAAAAAAATCACCTAATGGTACGGATTCCTCTCTATTATGTTCTATTAGCATGAAGTCTGCAGACTTTTCCAAACATGATGAGTTCTTTTATGCATGGTAACATCAACCAGCAACAGAAGGGACACTTCTTTTCAGGACAGGAAAGTCATATCCAAATTTATAAAAACTACATGTAAAAACCGACCCTATTTTAAAAAGATAAGAAATATGTAGTGTTCTATATCTTTAATTCTTTAGATTAATTTAATCTTGGACCCATTTCTAAAATTAATTTGGTTTAATTAAAAATATTCCTTTGCATTCGGTTCATAAGAAAGTTCAGATAGTCTCTTTTCAGTCAAAACCCTTTTACCACGCTTTTTTCTTACAAACTGCCTGTGTTTTCATATACAAGATGGCATTATCTAGGGAACTTAAGATCAAGGAAGTTCTTAAAACAAGACTCCAGACTGGTTACCCTGGAAGCTGACTGTATGGGGACAACATGTAGAAAAATTAGAAGCATCCTTACAGAATGAGAATCTTGGGATTTCTTGATTTAAATGGTTTATTTAATTTCCCTCAATCTTAGCTCCATACTGTTTTAGACAGCACAAGCAATATGTAATAGTTTTGAATCAGAAAAAAGTGTGTTTGTGTGTGAAGTAATTTTAAAGTCACAAATCTAATAATTTTAATGGTCAGACTTTGTGTACCTCGATTAATTGAAAATCTGGGGGACTGCTAAACTGTAGAATATAAGAAACCTGACAATCTCAACAAAAGTAGGCAAACAAAAAGCCCAATGGTGAAGGTCTTCTTGAAACATTCTCTGCGAGGATCATATTACCAGCTGTTTCAGAACATTTCATGGATTCCTTTTGGTTGCAGAAGTCCATTAAAGTAGCATTAAAAGATGTTTGAGCCTGAATGGATGAATTATGACTACTTCTCCAGCTTCCTTTTGGTTTTGGGTCTAGTAAATGCTTTCAGAAGTCTGGGTTGTATTGTCTATCACTATATTTTTTCTTTTTTTTTTATTTATTCTTTTATTTTTTTGTATATATATGTATGTTGTCCTCTCTTTGCTGTACTTCAGGTTCTGGGAATATTTAGTATTCTAGAGCTTCTCTACTAAACTGAGTACAACGAGAATTGTGGCTAAATCACTATATTGAAAATCTCTGCATGCTTTGGCTTTAGAGCTCAAATCTGTTTCCAAAGTTTTAGGGTTTTGGTGGTTTGGTTTTTTTTATCTCTATTTTTTTGCTGTGTAAACAAGGGAGAAGCTCACTACGCTAAATTAAAATTCTTCTGAACCCAGCTACATGGCTCATTACTGGCTTGTATTGCAGGACTGTCTGTTCCCTAATCCTGTTTACTCATTCACAAGTGTACTTTGCTGGAAATTTCTTAATTTTGTAAAATGTGCTTTAGAAAATATATATATGCAGCCCAAATAAAACCAGGGCTTACCAAGTGTGCTGTTCTGTAGGCAAACATTATCATTAAAAGTCCATGTGTTGCTTGCTCTGTACTGAAATTCACTCTGTTAAAACTTGGATGCTTTTTCTTCCTTTCAAGTGCTTCCCCAACATCTGCTACAAGGATGTGTAAGCATGCAAAATATAAGTAGGCTCATATTTTCAGATTAGAACCAGCCTTTATTTAAACATGTATAAACCTAGAAGGAGATTTGGTAAAGTAGTAACAGGTATGGATTTTGCAGCCAGTTCTTGAAGTCTGAGAGCTGAAACTTTCTAGAACCATTTCTGTGCATGAAGCAATAGTGTTGCTGCAGTTTTGTAAGTTATAGATACAACCTTAGCATGGATGCACTCACAGCATTACATCTGCAGAAAGACATACAGATGACAGAGAGAGTGTAAGAGGCAAGAATCATAGAATCATCTAAATTGGAAAAGATCATGAAGTTCAACCATAACCCAGGACTTCCAAGACCACCACTAAACCATGTCACTAAGGCCCTCATCTACACGTTTTTTGAACACTCCCAGGGATGGAGATTGCACCACTTCCCTGAGCAGCCTATTCCAATGCCTGACCCCTTTTCAGTGAAGAAATTTTTCCCAATATCCAGTTTAAATTTCCCTTGGTGCAGCTTGAGGCTCTTACTTCTTGTCCTATCACTTGTTACCTGGAAGAATAGACCACCCACCTCCTCTCATCCTCCTTTCAGGTAGTTGTAGAGAGCGATAAGATCCCCTGAGTCTTTTCTTCTCCAGACTAAACAACCCCAGTTCCCTCAGCTATTCCTTCTAAGACTTGTTCTCCAGACCTTCACCAGCTTTGTCGAACTTCTCTGGACCTGCTCCAGCAACACAATATCTCTCTTGTAGTGAGGGGCCCAGAACTGAACACAGTATTCGAGATGCAGCCTCACCAGTCCGACATACACGGGGAACACATAAAACCCAGAAACCAGGTTTTACATGTCTATCTTATTAGACAGACATTATTGCATTATGAAACAGGAAAGAGTGTTTTGTTTGGGCTTGGATTTTTTGTTGTTGTTGTTGTTGGGTTTTTTGTCTTTTTAATGTGGATTTTTTGAACTATATTCAATTGTATGCAGCAATGTGAACTATGTTATTTTACTCACATTGGATTTAAAGGCTCCAAAGAAATTCTTACCTACCTTCTTGAAAGGTGGCTCAAATCACTATGTAAAATTATATAGATATCTTTCATGGCCACGTGAAGCTATGAGCACATACCTAAAAATAATTAGCCACCCTTACTTTTTTGTATGTTAAGTTAATCTCTCCAACTTTCATGTTCTCACCGAATACTTCATATTTGTTGTTTTTCTACTTCTAAATTCTTGGCCAGGTAATCAAGCTCATAATTCATTTAACATTTTTCTTGCTTGATTTGTTTTAATTTTTCTTGTTTCCTCTTATCTTAACTTCTTTGACTCCTCAATTGTTTTTTTTCCCCTGACTATAACATTCTGCTTTTTCCTGAATTTTTATACTTTCCTCTTCTTCTTTTAACTGTTTATCTCTTTCTCCTTTCTCTGACATGTTCTACAGTCTGCAATTTTTTAAATTCTTCAAGCTTCCATGTAGTTGGACATCCCCTTGAAATTAGGGACAAAGCAAGAATATTAAAATATCTGTTTATTTGAAGGATTTGGGTTTGAAAAGAATAGAATCCATCTATTCAATGCAGCTCATAGTCCATGTGCCACTTTCACCTATTTTTTAAAGTAAATTAGTTCCCAATACTACCATGAATACAGTGAAAAACCTCTGCTCTACCTTTCCTGCAATACTCTGTATTTTATGAATAATCTTTAGTATAGAGAAGTTGGGAACAGAGGAAGAGATATAGCAGTTAAAGTAAATAGAAAAATTGCAGAGTTTATGAAAAATATCACTTTAAAATATGTATTTTTCTTCTGGTCTAGTAAATGATTTCTTGACTGGTCTCATTCTAAGAGAAAATAAGCACTTTAGTTGCACAAATACATAGTTGACAGATTTGAGAATTCCCTTTCATGCTGTACCTACCCCATGAATGGTAATGAACTCAAAAGCTTTTGGAAGAACACCTGGAGATATTTGTGTGGCAGTCTCTGCTCTGTTGAATATGTTGATGCATGTACAATTTCCAATGGCTTATATCTTTCACTGAAATCTTTGCAGAGTCCTTAAGGATTATTGATATCTGTCTTTGTTACTCGGGTCATTTGTAATCTTGTTTTCTCTGTGGAGTAATCTACAAATCTTTCTACACTAGGTAAAACCAAGCTGTGACATCCTTATTCTTGTCTTCATTGAGCGTATGTTGCAGGTCATGCATTCTTAATTTAAAATCAAATAAATCAGTTGATTTAATCTTAACTTTTGTAGTCATAAATCAACTTTATTAGTGTCTTACAAAGGTGCGTTCTTTTACTCAATTTGTAACTGGAAATACCTCACCCAATATTACATTTTTTTTAATGCAACTACTATATGCACTCTTTCCTTTGTATAATATCTTTGTAAATGTAAACCTAAAATTAAGTAGTGCTGCAAAAGGCTGCTGCAGTCTTTCTAGAACATGAAAAATAATCAAACTTGTTGCTTAGACAGGGAATAGACACCAAATACATTTAAAAAGCTAACCTTAAATCATTCTGAAATCTTCAGTGAGGAAGAAATATTTGGAGAAATAATACTATTGGTTTCAAACCGGTTTGTAAATTAGCTATTTTATTCTATGAATGTTGATATTTCACAGTAGTTTCTGATGTTAAATTGCATTAAACCATATTCTTTAGGATGATGTCAATCTACAGACTACTAAATTCTGATATGTTATGTATAAGCCTAAGAAAAACATACATTTAGTTCTATTTTAACGTAGTTTACAGGGGCTGTTAACTTCTAATCAGTGTTAAATTTGTGTTAAATTATTTATAGAGTCAAGTGTTTTTTGTTTTTCTTGTAAGGTACAATTTGATACTTCTAAATAGGAAATTGAATGTTCTGTCATTATGTTATAGTACCAGTAATAACAAAAGTAGAATTATGTATTTCTGTCATCAGTCTACACTGTACCTATACTCATAAGGCAAAAATTGGACCTTTAATCACTAAAATTTGTATTTCCAAATATTTCAGCCATGTAAGATGGGAATGGACAGGGTGCTATAGAATGTCGTTCATGTTACCTTTCCCAGAGGAGGCTATACTAGATGATCTTTCAAGGTCCCTTCCAACCTGTTCTATGTTTCTATAAGGGTACTATCTTTTTTAAAAAAAACTATTTAGTACAATAAGGTAAGTGATAAGACGTGACAGGCTATTGTGCAAAGAAATTAAAACCTATTGTTACGCAATCTGGAGGAAAAAAACAAGGCATAGTTAAAATTGGCAATGAGTTTGGTGAAAATTTCAGTTTCCTCTGCAAAATACAATTTTCCAGAATGAGAAGACTTAAATACAATTTAAACACTTTTTTTTTTTTCTCTTTAGAATATTAGTCAACTTTTGTATGATTTGGAAACAAATCCTACTAAACTAGACTTTTTTTTTTTTTATAAAAAAATGAAAATTCTCTGGAGAAGAGAACAGAAGGAAAATTGTTTTGAAGAAAAAAAAAAATTCATGGCAACTAATAGTATGTGTATTAACACCTAGCTGGTATCTTTGCTATATTCCGTGGCATAAATAGAATACTACAATGAGTTTCTAGTGAGTAAGTGCTGGTAAGTATCAAGGAAAGCATGCTGAGACACTATGGCAAGAGACTTCTATTTATCTATCATCATTTTTGTATTGTTGGAGGATTTTGGCCCAGTAAAGTCAACAGGTTTTGCAGACTCCATACCCCAACCATTCTGTGAGGACTGTACTTATGTATCTGCTAAAGAAAGGAATTACAGTAATATGTTATGAGTTTACTTAGTATTTGTTCAAATCTTACAACTCTCTGGACTGCCCCTGGCCTGTCACTGGGTCAGTTGGTGAGCTACTGAGGTCTTTGGGCTGAGCTGAAATGTAGTCCTGGGCCATGGGCAGAGAGCAGTGGGGAAAGGAACAGTAAGGCTGGATAGTGCCCTTAAGGCCCTGACACTGACTATGTCATTCTTATAAGCATTATCATTTAGAGTTTGTTGTTTAGGAAAGTAGTGAGAAGGTATTTTCTTTTTGTTTGTTTGTTTGGTTGGTTGGTTTTTAATGCATCATAAATTTGAAAGATGATACAGATTTGGAAATTAATTTTTAGAAACACAAGAAGTTTGGAGTAGACTTGAATTTAAAACACTTTGAACATTTTAACTATCATCAAACATATTCTAATTTCTGACTAGAACTGATCAGATAACAGACAGTAAGAAAATACCATCCATACAAATTTAAGATATTTTTCAAATAAAATATATGATCGCTTTTCTTGTGTTATTCATTTTGGCCCATTTATGGCTCATGCAGAATTGTCGACATTCACTTGCAGCCCGTTACAACATTCCTTGATGCAGCAGAAGTAAAATGGCTTATCCTCTTTACCTTTTCCAGATAGTACATACTGCCCTGAACCAATAATTGATTTGCTTATGGCACTTACTAATTTTCAATATTGTGTCACTTTTCTAACAACAACAAGTAGAAGCATGAACAGCGAAGGTTATTATTTACTAGCCACAGTTCAGTGCAGCATATAATCAAATCCTTTGTCAGAGCATCCTGCCACATAATCAGATCTTGTGAATTGCCAAAGAAAATTTTATAAATATATATATTCATTTAAAGCCTCAGTAAGCTTGTCATGGCATGGGATAACTACATTTTTCTTTTATTTTTGTGCTTTTCCAGTTCTTCATATATGTAGTAATTACATTGTTTTCAAATACAGTTTCTACGGTGAGAAGTGAAATGATACATCTACAGCATGCTTGTGTCTACAAAACCCCAGTTATTAGACTGGGTAGTTTATTTAAAGGTTATTTTTTTCTCAATATAATTTGGTTTAAAGATTGTTATGCCATTTACCACACTGTATAACAAGCAGAGAGATGCACAGCACAAAATTAGAAGAATCAGGATACCCCACAAAGAGCGCTTGTCTTCCCCAATTTTGTGTGGTTTAAGATGCCTGCTTCACTTCTGTTTCTGGCAGAGTGTTTGGAATTTTTATTTACTACAATGAACATAAAATTCAAAATCGATCTGAAACTCTGTGAAGAGACCAGTTGATTCAAAGTAGGGGAAAAAGGTATCGGACAAATGTTCATAGAGGGAAAACTGCCTAAAAATTGCTGAAGGTATTGCAATAGATGATATTAAATATTGGCAGCGTTAAAAAATACAGTAATTTTATGGGGAAGAAAAAAAAGGCATTATATAATGTCCTGTATATTCAAAGCCTCTTTTTAAACTTTAGGTATGAACTCAGTGGCTTTAGTATCTAAAAGAAATATCTAAAATCTTTAGAGTTCTATGCTATCCATATATGAGGCTCTAGTATTTACAGTCACATAGCAAGAAAGAGATATCCTGTAAGTGTTATGGAAAGCATTTTATAGTTCAAACATAATTCATGCTATTTTGTGTCTAGTCTCCATACATCCTCATTGACTGTCCTCTAATTAGATGATGATGACAAAGACATCTGCCAGATTAAAAAAAAAACAAACCAAGTAATATGCCAGTCAGAACAATAGTGACAAAAAATAAAGAGGAAAGAAAAAAGCAGTAACAATATCCCAATTAAAATTAAGAAGAAAACAGTTGAAGTGCAGATGAGTGTCAGATTTCTTCAGACTGCACAGACAATAAGAGCTATGCAAACACATTCAAGATATGTTTGGAAAAGAGATAACTATCATGGAAAAAATAGTCCTGAAAAAAGCAATTGAATGATATTGCCAGGATTTAGCTGTAACAGATCAAACAGTACATTTTCTCAGGTATATATCCTATGTGAATTGGCAGTCAGGGAGTGAAGGGTTAGATAAACAGTAACCAACTCTTGAACACAATTAATTTAGCACTGTTTTTCCTTACAATCCTGATTACTGGGTGTTGCTGTATGTTAATTTACTTTATACGCTGAAGAAAGAAGGGTCTAGAGAGGCAGCAGTTCCATTTAATATATCTAATGTGATGTCACATATATATAATAAGTGCCACCTGCATTACGAAATTGCAGGGGACTGTACTGTGATTTCAGTAGCTTTAGAGTCTGAATATCTGGAGTGTTAGTTGTCTTTTTTATTATTATGTTTGTTTGTGTGTTTATTTGTTTTTCTAATAGCACAGACAAAGTGGGAGTTTAGCCACTTCTGCATGTGTTTCTGTGTTGCAGAAGCCCTCATCTACCTATTTCTAGGGTAAGATATCAGGCCAGATCTGACAGCTCCAGAAAGGCAGTGCTGCTGCAGCTCCATGTCCCACGCTCAGCCAGTAGCGAGGCTGAAGATGTGTTCCTGTCAGCACACTCATATGGAGCATGTCTGTGCAATGTATGTATATACACAGCTGGCTACTGACTACAGCCAGATAGACACACAAAGCACTCACATGAACACAGAACCACCAACCTCATTCTGCTACCCTCTCTTGCTGAAGAGGACAGAGGTATGTTAGTGAATATATATATATATTTATACACATATGGACAACATGGATCTTTCCAGCAGCTGGGCTCAGAGTTTGCCCAGTAGCTGCCCCTGGATCACAGTCTCCTCAGTTGCTGGCACGTAGACGTACAAACTTCTGAGGCCACAGGTTATATGCACTCACAAATGCACATGCACACATGCACAGGCAGCTGGCCAAGACTGCTCTGGTTCCTCAGAGGAACTAAGCCCTCTGTGGCCTTGCTCTTAGAGGCAGAGATACATGCACATACACAAACACACACATGCTCAGCTGGTCTTCTTTGGTCCCCCCAGTGGCCACCTCCTCCCATGGTCTTGCCTGTAGATCCTTCTACCACCTTGGCTCTGAGACTACTTCACCTCCTTGTCAATCTCACCCCGCTCGATCCTGTCTGGCATCTACATACTCACTCACACCCCCAAACCTGCTTCCAACACTGAACCACAGGCACAGGGCTCTGGCCCCTGGTCCCACCTGCCTCTGCGTGGCACTTGCTGTCACTCACTTGGGTCTCCCCACTCACTGGCACCCAGGCACACAGGTCCTCCAGCCAATGGTCCCAGTCCAGCTGCTAGCGCCCACACCTGCACTCACTCCAGGTGCTGAGACCCAGGGTGCTACTCCAGTTGCTGACGCTCCCATACACACACACACACACACACGTAGACACACCAAGTAGAGTTCCTCCTTCAAGAAAAGAACTAGAAAGGAATATAACAAGTCAGAACAGATTGCATTGTTCACACACACATGTAGACACACCAAGTAGAGTTCCTCCTCCAAGAAAAGAACTAGAAAGGAATTTAACAAGTCAGAACAGATTGCTTTGTTCAGGCACAGAACATGGACAGATAAGCATGACATCCTATTTACTCACCACCAGTTCCTTTCATCCCCTTATTCCTTTGTTTTCCCACTCTTGTCCCTCCTCAAATCATCTAGATCCCTCCCTTTCTCACCTTTGGTCCTCCTCTAAACATCCCTTAATAAGTTCTGTGCAATTCCAAAATTCCTTTGCACCCCATAATGTGTTCCACCCCCATAGACAGTGACCTCCCTAGGTCCAAAAGGGGCTCCTCCAACATTGTCTCACTTTTTGATGTTTTTCACAAATGGACTTTCAGATAGATGCTTTCCTGGGACAACCATTGGAGGGACCTGGACAGGACGTCCCTTCCTCTGAATCCTTAATCTTGGTTCCTGTGCCCCTGGCCCCCCCTGAGTTTGTGGAAATCAGACTTTGATGGACTGATGGGTCCTGTGATGGGCCTGGGAGGAGCTGAGGCAAAGTGTTATGTGGTCTTCCCTCCTGCCATGGTCTCTCTGTCCCTATGTGGGTACACAGATGAGATTTTGTCACATACCTATATACCACAGGTCTCTTATGTCCACAGTTAAATACATGAAGAATTCAGGATTGAGAACAGAGACAAAGCTATCAGTTCGATAGTGAATAAGTTTATTAAGATACTTGAACTTCAGTGACCAGAACTCACTTGAGACAGCCTAGGGTCCAAACTGACTGGTTTATTGATGGCTCTGTGCCACAGGACATAGCAAGCTACGGGAAGGTCATCTGGAAGGATGTTTCTTTGCTATTGTAGAAGGATGCATCCCCAAGCAGTGTGGACACAAGTCAACCCATTACAGTTTGCTAGGAATTTGTCCCTACCTGTCTTTTATTTACCTGCATAGTCACATCCATAAAAGTAATGCAAAGAGAAGACACAATTAGGCAAATATGCTTTTAAAGGTGTACTTAACAAATTGTTCCCTCAAAATGGGATCTTGTCAGATTGAAGGGTTTATTTCAAGGCTTTTTCCAGTTTTGGCATACTTGATATTTAATTACCTGAGTGATGGAGTGTGCAATACACACTGCACATAAGTCTGCATGTGCTGACAGGCTGGGAAGGATACCCTTCTGAAGCTCAAGTTTAGAAAACACAAAATGGTTGTGATGAATTAGGATGCCTGTCTGAAATAAATAAGATGCTCATCAAAAAGGATGTGTTCAAAGTGCTGCAGTAAGAAGAAAACAGCTGCAGAAAGATGAGCTGAGGACCACCGGTCAAGCAGTAGTTCTGCAGGTATGACCTGGGCTTATGCCAGAGGTTCATGCAGTCATAGTGCTGGTGGTAAGGACTTAAGGCATGAACTACAGTTTTTATAGGGTATTTCCAGCACAAAATCAGGTAAGCTATGACTTTTTCTTAAGCAGCATGAGTAGAAAATGTCTAGTGATCTGTAACATTTTTGTTCTCAGTCCAAAGAGATTTCTTCATGCCTGGGCAACTGATTCACAATCACCATCTGTGCCTAGTCCCTTCCTAAACAGTCTGGAGTATAGCACTGAATAACACTTTTGTGTTTGGTTTTAGTCTGGTACCTCTTATACGGCATTTGAATGCTTTCAGTTTCTCAATCATTAGGCCTTTCTAGAGCAGTTATATATCCTAGTCAGCAGTTCTCATGAGTTTTATTAGACTATATCTTCTCATGAAACTTAATCTAGTAGCTTCCTACTAGGTGTTGGACACTTGGAAATACAGAAGCAGCAAGACTTAATGCAAGCCAATACACAAACATTACAGGAGGAGTCCCTAGCTCAGTCAAACGACAGAATTACATGAAGAAAGGTTTGGAAAGTTAAGCAAAAGGAATCCTGAGAGTCACCCCGTATGAGAACAGTGTGAATGGTTAAAAGCTAAGACAGTCAGTCTGAATGTAAAAATCAGAGCAAATCTTGTGACATGGCTCAATGAATCAGTGTTGCAGAAAAATACTGTTTGGAACTGCATGAAAGACACATGAAGTATGTCTTCTAGTCTACTCAGTGCTGATAATGCATCTAAAATCATAGAATCACAGATCCTAGATCTGCTAGAATTTTATTTCCCACAGTAGGCATTATTCTTCCAGGAAAGATAAATCAAAATACCTGGTGAGAGTCCAGTGCAGAATAATGATAGGTGGTCTACAAAGACTGATTAGTCTGGGGAAAAGAATTCTAAAAATACCAAGATCAGACTGCTGAAAATAAGCAAAGCATACACTCACAGTCATAGGATTAAGGCAAGAAATAACAACTAAAAGTGAATTTAGGAAGGTATAATATTAGACATCAGAAAAAAGACTTGCCAACAGTAAGGACAGTTAAACATTAGTTTGAGAGGACTGTAGACTCTCTATAACTAGGAATTTTCAAAAGCAAATTCAACAAATACCTGTTAGGAATATTTTCACTGCCCTGGGGCAGTGAGTTAATTAGACAACTTCTCAAGGGTCTTTCAGGGCTTATTTCCTATGAAACAGCTACAAATTTCCAAGCATACTAATGGTGTTTCTGTTAATACTATAATTTCTGTTGCCAGGGAAAAACACATTCAGTGCTTCCAGACAACCCTACAACAGCTAAAACCCACCATACCTGCATTCTAGGACACATAGAAATTAGAATATAAAGTGTATATATTATAAGTTTTAGAAGACATATGGTACTGCTGGTTAAGCCATACTTTCTACTCTCAAATCATAAGACAATATATAGTTAACTGTATTGAAGCTGGATTTGGCCCTAGCATTGTGTCAGTCTTGACTTTTTTCAGCAGTAATTTGTCACAGTGATAGACACTGGAGAAAATTTTGAGGTCTTATTTCTTAATCTGCTTGTTTAATAAGAAATATGATAGAGAGTTACAATTAAATTTTCTTATTCTTGACCTACAGTGTGTCATTGTGTCTAATTATGATGATAAGGAATTGTATAATCTCATGAAGGAACAGCAAAAAGCAGTTGGCTAATTTTCTTATCATCAGACACAATAGTGCTTTGATAAATAAGAAAACTTTGGACATATAAGAATTGATACTGATAAAAAGCACATATGAACTGGTTTCTGGACAAAAATTGCTAATCTTGCAAAAGGGGGATGTTGTCATCATGACCTTCTACTAATAAACATTAAAATACAGAGCTATTTAACTTAATTTCGTAGCTATTCCTGCAATGCATGCAAATAGAATTTTATTAAAGATTAAAATGTTACATTAGATAATGTTTTTGACCTCCTGCACAATTACTGGCTATAAATACATTGACCTCTGCTTCTGGCAAGCATATTGCAAATGAAATAAAAAATACATTAAAGAAAGATATTTATTAAGTGGAGTTTGGTAGTATTAGGAAGCATTTAGGTGATCTCTAAACACATAGGAGAACTTTTTTGTCCCAAAGACCTTGCAATCTCAAGTGGCAAAGATGAGAAATGTGGAAATGAATACAAAAAGCAACATGATCAGGGTGAAACTAGGCATGTACAATACTCATGTGCTTCTTTCTGTTCTTTTTAAAGTTGAGCATATGCATTTCATCAC
Source organism: Strigops habroptila (assembly GCF_004027225.2). NCBI lineage: Eukaryota > Metazoa > Chordata > Aves > Psittaciformes > Psittacidae > Strigops > Strigops habroptila. Next base: position 36,506,711 of record NC_044283.2, on the reverse strand, counting down.
CTTTTAGTCTCTTCGGTTCTCTTGACTCATTTCTTTCTTCAATAATGAACACCAATTTCAATCCCTGTGCCTTTATGCACTTTTGATTCCTCTGCATGAGCTGTAATATTGTATCCATTTTGAAATGGAGATGGTTGTCACTCTTTGCTAAGTATCCAAGTATATGACTGTAACTGAATCTTGTTATTGGACTGTTTGTTTCTTTGAATAGTTGCAAAAAGACTATGAGAAGCTGAGTTGAAAAAAGAAAGAGATCTAGACTCCTAATTATGATGCTCTAGTTTCTACACTAGTTAGTTAATTTAATGTTTTTCAAGTTTCCCACAGCTATTCAGTTGCAGGTCATTTATATTAAAAACCTATTTAAAACCTTTATTATGGGAAAAATTTGTTCTTCTTATGAGTAGATATAGCACAAGGGAAAGAAGACTTTTCATGCCTACCAATACGCAAAATTCATTCTGAAGAACTCTTCAAATATTTCAGTCACCAAGTAGAAGAAATAGTCTACCTAGAAAGTCCAGCCTTGCATCTTGCTTCCCTAACAGATATGCCTAACACAGGTACAGAAGAAAGAACTGATTTGTTTTTAGAATTTCAGTTTCTCTGTAATAGCTCAATGTTCATTTTCTTGATAAAGGAATTTTTGCATGTACTGTATGCAATTAGGTCTTAATATCACTGTGGATGAAATGGCACTCCAGCATTCGAAGGCCAATCTTTCAGCTTTCACAATAGAAATAATAACAAAAAATGCTCATAGGCAGAAAGCAAATATTTAATTCTATGTTCTAAAGAGTTGCTGCTGTTCTCAGAAGAGCTGAAATTGCCATTCATTAAGACACCAAAGAAATCCACAGTTACTAAAAAAAGAAACATCCAAAATAACTAAAATCTCAGTGAAATGGAGGAATGGCTAAATTATCATCAAAGCAATAGTGGTTAAATGTATTCAAATCATGTGAATAAACTTTGTCATCTCCCCCACTGATGATGGAAATCAGTGACGAAATCTTATTTAAACCAGAAAACGCATGCACTTTGACTAATTTAACTGACTTGAAAGATCAAGACCTTGAAGCAATTACCAGACTTAAACTGAGAGGCATTGATATGAATTAATGATGACCTAATTTGTAAAGAACATAGAATTCTATATTTTTATGAAAATTTGGGAGTCTCAGAAAGAGAGTATTTTTATGGGAAAAGGAACTCCTGTATGTGCCACTGTTTAAATCCTTTTGGAAAATAGAACTACTGCAATGTGCTTGTCCAGCTATGTTGAGTAGATAGAATCATAGAATGATAGAATTTGTTAGGGTCGGAAATGACCTTAAGATCATCTAGTTCCAACCCCCCTGCCATGGGGCAGGGACACCTCACACTAAACAATGTCACCCAAGATTCTGTCCAGCCTGGCCTTGAACACTGCCAGAGATGTAGCAGTTACCACATTTTTGGGCAACCTATTCCAGTGCCTCACCACCCTCACAGTAAACAACTTCTTCCTCATATCTAACCTGAACTTCCCTTGTTTAAGTTGGAACCCGTTACCCCCTGTCTTATCACTACAGTCCCTAATGAAAAGTCCCTCCCCAGCATCCTTGTAGGCCCCCTTCAGATATTAGAAGGCTGCTATGAGGTCATCACGCAGCCTTCTCTTCTCCAGGCTGAACAGCCCCAACTTTCTCATATGCCTGTCTTCATATGGGAGATGCTCCAGCCCTCTTATCATCCTCGTGGCCCTCCTCTGGACTTGTTCCAACAGCTCCATGTGCTCCTTATGCTGAGGGCACCAGAACTGTATGCAGTACTCTGAGCGAAGTCTCACGAGAGCAGAGTAGAGGGGCAGGATCACCTCCCTCAACCTGCTGGTCACATTTCTTTTGATGCAGCCCAGTATACGGTTGGCTTTCTGGTCTGTAAGTGCACACTGGAGCTGGCTCATGTTAAGTTTCTCAGCAACCAACATCCCCAAGTCCTTCTCCGTGCTTCTCTGCCCAACTTGTAGCTGTGCCTGAGATTGCCCTGACCCATGTGTAGGATGTTGCACTTCACTTGGTTGAACTTCATGAGGTTTGCATTGGCCCACCTCTCAAGCGTGTCAAGGTCCCTCTGGACGGCATCCCTTGCCTCCAGTATATCAACCGAACCACACAGCTTGGTGTCATTGGCAAACTTGCTAAGGGCACTCTCAATCCTGCTGTCCATGTCACCAACAACAAAACAAAAGCAGTAAAAAGTAACAAAAGTAAAGCAGCTTTAACTTAGGACTTCCTTAGCCTTAAAGGTAGAAAATAAGAGCAATTCAGATCCTTCTTCCTCTGAAATCTAGTGATTTTAACACAACATTTCAAAGTACATACCCTATAGGGTACTAGTAGCTACAGGAAGTAGATTATAACAGAAATATGCGTATTTTGCCCCAGTAGTGAACACAACTCACAAAATACTGCCAAAACTATGAGTATGAATTTAGCAGTCTAAAAGTTGCCATACATAGGATTATGCTAGTTTTGCAACAACCGCTTACAAAAAGTGTCTTCTGGAATGATTTTCTTCAAATAGTTCTTTTAATCAATTCAGCTATGGTGGCTATGTCAAATGTGTTTGAAGAGAGCTACCATCTTTACAGAATTTCATACAATATGACCTTGCAAAAATGCTTCTTTTAATGTTAATGTAATTTTACAAATATCCTATATTTTTTCACAAGAAATAAGAACTGTAGTTGAAAAATTCTGGAAAACTGTCCAAAGCATTTTATTTCTACACTAATTTGAAGTCGACATTCTTATCAATAAGAAAATTTTGTTAAGAAAAATGTTTATCAATTGACCTCATAGACATCAGAAGACAATGCATAATTACCAAGTCATGTTCGTAAGACCGCTAGTAATACAATTATAAACAGTTTATGATTGTATACAGTGAAGTATCTGCAATTTGGATCAGTTACATCACCTTTTTTGCTTGAATATACAGTTTACAAGGCAATGCCACCTTTCAGAGAGCAAGAGTGCTTTCTATCCCTTAATTTTCTCTGATTAATTGCAATCAGGATTTTGTACTCAGTGTCTTCCATTAGTGAAAACTGTAAATTGGCTTGAGTATGTTAAGAGTTTAGGGAGATGGAAAACAAAGACTGACACCCCATCTCATAACATGCAAATTATGAGCGAGACGTATTAACAGGCATGTTTTGAAAACTATGCAAAACCTATGTACATGAGTGAATAATAATAATAATAATTACTTCATTTATTCTGATGTTCTGTGTTCTTCATGTACTTCATGTTGATTATTTTCCTACTGTTCAGAGGCGTTAAGTATTGTACATTCATAAGTAGAAATCTGGCCATGAAGAAATTAAAGCCATTGCTGAACTTAATGCCAGAATTTGAAGGAAGAACTTACTTATGCTTTAAAGGGCCTAACTTGTATTCTTAAATTTGCCAAAGCATAATTTTGTCGTTCAGAAATCACTGATTCCAGGGAAAGTTTGTTTTAAATGTTGTCTGAGTTTTAATGTCTGTCTGGTCACTGAGGTGTGATAATAGACTTCTGCGTCACATATTTTGTGAAGGATATTCACTGTTATTTTCTTCATTTTAAAACACATTATGAGAAAATAGAAATTACTCAATGTGGTGTTATCTTTAACTGCTCATAAAGGTTTTCAGTAGGTAAATATAATTTTGCAGCCTACTATTTATATCACAAGCAACTGAAAATGCAGACAAGAGCATTCACCTAGTATGCACCTATAGTGATACATCAAAGTTGCCAGGTGAATAAACTACCTTAGAGAACCTAACCCTTCTCTTTCCCATGCAGCCATCACTCACCTTGTTTCAGCCATCCAAATCCTTTCCACTTTTCCTAGAAATATTTTGTCTAGTTCCACCAACCAGAACAAAGGTTTCCACTACTAACAATGTGCCTGGAATTTTGTCTACCTATATGTATCCACTTACAGGAATGATTAAGTTCAAAGAGGTATTTATGTTCAATGTTTCATACAGATTTATGAAATGAGGGCATGGGATTTAAGGTAATGACTTGCTATGTATTTACAATCTGTTGAAGTGTAAGACTTAAAGAGCTTTTCCAGTGAGAAAATCCACTCCTTCTTCACGTAAAATATAAGGACACTTTCTATTTCTTTTATATTAGGTTAAGAAATCGTCTTGAAACTATAGCGCTGTTACTGTATTCAAAGTTCTTTCTATATAAGCATGCAGTTTAAAAAAATGGCTTACTTGTATATTTTGTGTTTAGTTCAAACTTGGATGTATCAGACTTAAAATGGACTAGTTATGGCAATAATGGTTGAATTAAAAAATTTCTGATTCTTTTTTTTTTTTACAGCTTTACTGTATATCTTTTTCCTGTCAAAAGTAAATAAGATTTAGGTAAGGTCTTATTGTAAGTCATTGTATTTGGTTTGGGTTTTAAAAATATATTTTGAGTCATAGGTTCACAGGATCTAAGGCCAGAAGATACCATTGCAAACATCCAATCTGACTTCATAAAGACTGTAGTTCAATTAACTAAACTTTAACATATCCTGATTTATAATGGATAAACTGTTCCTAATATTTTGAGGGATGGAAAATCCCTATACACCCCCACAACTAATTACATCAGTGTTAAAATCAGTTAAATAACATACACCAGAAATGTTCTGACTGGTCACTTTTATATGGTCATTAACTTTCACAAAATACAGGCATATAAAACAGATATTTTTGTCCTCTACTGAGGATGGAAAAGATGATAAAGAGAAGGATTATACAATCATGTTTCAGAATGATGAAGAAATCTCTTATGAGAGTTCAAGACTGCTACCTCAGTTAGCTAATGATTTTCTTATTTTAGCAGTACCTTTAAATTTCAAGAAAAAAGAGATGGTGATGATTTGGAAATATTCTATAGAAAATGTTACCTATTAAACTTAACTCATATTTTCTTTTTAAGAAGAATAATTGTAAAAATTAACCCTTTCATACTGACATAGTCACACTCATCATGTGACGAATAGGTTCTGGTTTCACTTTTTAAGAGGCTAATGAAAAACTTTATGGATTTTTAAAAGAATAAGAATGAGAGTTTTATGATGAAAAAATCTGTAAGTTTGAAGAGAGATCAGCTTTGGCTTGATCATACATGCATCATTGTGAAAAAACCTGGTGATAGAGTCTTCTGCCTGGCAGATACCTGAGAGGATTCAGTGGTAAACATAAAGTCAGAATAACAATGCATCATAACTTTAGAAACAAGCATATAATTTAGGAAATATCACATTTCATTCTACAATCTTAAAAATGTTAAAATTAAGTCTGGATATTTTCTGTAGAAGATACAGCTCAGTTCTTAATGCTTTTTCCTTATTAATGACTAGCACAATTTTAGCTTCCTGCATTTGTTTGCATTCAACTGGGACTCAAAGCTAAACAAAATATAATGACTATTAATTATGAAAATTTTATTATCAGAGAAAGGCAAGGATAATTCAAAAACACACTGAAGAGATGATTACACTCATGATGATTTCCTTTGCCTAAAGTTTAAATTAAAAACCACACAGTTTTGCTTGTGGTTTTACCTGTAGACAAGACTGTCACCTCATGTTGTGGATTAATCCTGTTACACATCTAAGCACAGCCACTCGCTTGCTCCCCCGCAGTGGGATGGGTCAGAGAATGGGAAGGGTAAAAGTGAGCAAACTCGTAGCCTGAGATTAAAGACAGTTTTAATAGAGAAAGCAGAAGCTGCACAGGAAAATAAGCAATCCGTTCACTACTTCCCAAAGGCAGGAAGTTACTTAGCTATTTCTAGGAAAGCAGTGCCCCATCACATGTAACAGTTACTTAGGAAGACGAATGTTATAACTCCAAACTTACCCTTCCTCCCTCTTCCCCCAGCTTTTATTGCATGATGTCATATGGTGTGGGATGGTTGGAGTCACTTCTGCCCCCCCCATCTTCTTGTGCACTCCCAGGCTACCCCCTGGTGGGACTGCATGAGAAGCAGAAAAGTCTTTGGCTTTGTGTAAGCACTGCTTAGCCACAGCTAAAACATTCAACACTGTTTTGATCACAAATCCAAAACACAGAACCATACAGGCTACAAAGCAGGAAATTAATTTTGTTCCAGTGAAAACCAGTACACCTTATCTCCATAAGTTTTATATACCTTTCCGCTTTATTCCTGATACTAGAAATACTTACAAAAGAGCAAGAGATATTCATTAACAAGATTGTCAGTGTTGGTTAAGGTGCTGTAAATTACCTATATAATTTATAAAAAACATTTCCCCAACTTTTATGAATCCAAAATATACGAGCCAGTTCTCAAAAGAAACCATTCAAGGCATTGTCATAAAAGTGAAAAAGGAGTGCAAGATGTGAATTTAATTCCACTGTTTATTTTGGCTTACTTAGTTTATATACCCTCTCCAGAAATAAGGGGTCTAACTGACTCAGTGTTTAAGTAAAGAAGCTTTTAGTGCTTAAATATAAAATCATCTAAATAGCCCATTCAAAATCCTTGAAAGACAGCTATTATTAAGTAGAATCTTACAACTCCATCTGGTTTTTTTTATTTGTCTCTGTGAAATCATATGGTAGAAGCATGATGACCCGAAAATTTGCCCTGCAGATTCAGGCAGGTCCACAGGGAAGGAGACAGTTGTCCTTAGCTTCTGGTTTTTTTACACCAATGAGGCTCTTCTGTGAAGGGTGATCTTGAGTTGAGAAGGTCAGAGAAATGAGGCGGATCAGCTCCAAAGGCTTTTAAAATACTCTTTACCTCTAAATACATAGAAGAGGGACGACTCTGTCATTCATGTTTTTCTGAGATCAGAATGAACTGTCGTGATTTTCCATTTGGCTTTGTTCCTTCATGAGATCTTTTGTTACACGTTTTGGTTCATGAGTAGCCAATCTGCTACTTTACATGCAGTGGACTATTACTCTTCCATCAACTTGATAGGTCATCTTTGTTGTTGTGGTAGAAATTCTTTAAAAAATATTCAGCCACTTCTTTTTTAAGAGATTCTTTTAGTTTAATCAGTTTTAATAAGAGCTGAACTGTTTCATCTAATATATCCAAACACTCAATTACATATAAAAGCTTTTCAGCTCTTAAATTTTTGCTAAAATTTTATTGTTAAAAATATCTTTCTTTCTAATAGTTATTTGATCATGTTGTCTTATTGAGAATAATTGTATTGTTTCGTCTCAGCATTCCTGAGCATAGAGGCCATTAACTATTCAATATATACATAAAGGAAGCTGCTTAACCATTGTCAGAAAATGACTTACTCAGTTAATGTACAGGGGGTTTATGCTTATATGTTTTTTTCTATTTGGTAGTCTAAATGTTCATGCCTTATTATACATAAATAGTTTCATTAGTGAGCAGTAAGTGTACCAGGAAATTATAACCTATCATTTCAAGAAGTTTGTCATCCAATTATATAATGAGCAAACAACATGTACGCCATTTGGAAGGAGATGTAATTTGTAAGATCTGCTAGAGCCAAGGCAATTCTCCATCAAAAGTGCAATGATGCTGTTTCACTCTACATGTTATGTCTACATTGAGCAGAACTTAAAATAGTACACAGAGTCCAGTGTTTCATTCTCATTTAGCACACTTTTGAAGTAAGCAATATATTTTTTGAAAACATTTTAATATGACTTTTTTATTCAGAAGCCTATAGAGAGCTTAAATTAGTAAAAATTGGACTGTTTTTTTTTTTTAAAGAAAAAAGTTTTTTCAAAGTTATCTTTTTTTTTTCTTTTCTTCAAAAAAATACTAAAATAAGGCTCATCTGATATAATCTATGGCTTTAAAATCATAGCCTTAGGTCTTGTTTCCTTTTTCAGTATTTTGGTGACATCTATCTTTTCATCTCTCTGTGCATTCACCTACAATCACAAGTCAAATCTCATAAATTTTCAGTATTTTTTCTATTAAATTAATTATTTATATGTTAAGATGTAACTTACGGAAGGAGAATCTGCTTTTCAATAAGACAGTCTTACTGTTTGCTTAGTTCTTAATCAAGGGATTAATAACTTTGAAATCTGCAATTCATAGTACACTTAAAATGTGTCACAGGCTCAGGAAAAACATAAATCTTAATAAGTGCTCATTGGTTAGAATTAGATGGAAGAAAGTTAAAACAATACCTTATAGTATCCATGTTTTATTGTCAGTGGTATTAATGCCACTGATAAAACAAGCATTTTCTTAAGTTACAGAATGTACAAAGCTATTGAAAATCTTTGTTTAAATGAGATAGATAGCTTATTTAGTGAAATAAAATATGTAACAGAACCTGTGTTAACAGATTGATAGATACTTTAATTACCAATATAAATCACAGTGAGCATTATTTAAAGTTCAGTAGTGGCCTGATGTTAAAAGAGAGAATTCTAATGGTTTTATTCAAAATAATGATGAATTAATATTGAAGTTGCTTCCTCTGCATCTACTTGCCAAGTTTCACCATGTGATATTTATAAGTCAGGTTCATTTTTTCAGACATATTAATGGTGGTTTTCATTCTTATTTTCCCACAGCTTATTTTTATTGTCTAATTACGCTATACTTTCAATGTTCTGAAACAGCTCTGAAAAATTCCATTCTAAACTTTGATTTGCATCCCCAGTTATGAATAGGTAATCAGTTTTCCTTCAGAAGTACTCCACTCTCTGTTGATCACTGAGAATTGCTCAGGTATCATTCAGCTGGGGGATAAAGGAACCTAATGAATAAATTTAAATGTCTTTTAAAAAAACCAAATGTTTTTGTTCCCTTATGTCTCACTAATACATGCTTTGTTAGGGAAAAGAGGTATTTATTAATAAAATGGGGGCGGGGAGGGGGAAGTCGGAGAAACACCAGCTTTTCCCTTCTTCCACTGAACTGTTATTAAAGAAAATGCTCACAAAGAAGTTACCTGGAATATCTGAAGTTAAGGTTGTATGTGTGTACTGTGTAACACAGAACTACGTTAGACAGGTGCTTGAGTGGCTGCCTGAGAAGCAAAACTGTGGCTTGCGTAGGAAGACAATTTTTTTTAGATGTTCTAAGAGGAAAAGCCTGTGGATTTTGACATTTTTCCCTTTTAGAGGGAGAATTAAATTATGCACTGAGCTCTCAAGGGACTTCTGAGCTGGGATTCCTGAAGTTGTGGTAGAGTTGTGGTAAATGGCTCTATGTCCAGTTGGAAACCTGTAACGAGTGGTGTCCCTCAGGGATCGGTGTTGGGACCGGTCCTGTTCAACATCTTTGTCGGTGACATGGACAGTGGGATTGAGTGCGCCCTCAGCAAGTTTGCCGATGACACCAAGCTGTCTGGTTCGGTTGAAAAGCTGGAGGGAAGGGATGCCATCCAGAGGGACCTTGACACGCTTGTGAGGTGGGCCGATGCCAACCTTATGAAGTTTAACCAAGCCAAGTGCAAGGTCCTACACCTGGGTCGGGGCAACCCCAGGCACTGCTACAGGCTGGGCAGAGAAGAGATTCAGAGCAGCCCTGCAGAAAAGGACTTGGGGGTGTTGGTTGACGAAAAGCTTAACATGAGCCGGCGGTGTGCGCTTGCAGCCCAGAAAGCCAACCGTATCCTGGGCTCCATCAAAAGAAGCGTGACCAGCAGGTCGAAGGAGGTGATCCTGCCCCTCTACTCTGCTCTTGTGAGACCCCACTTGGAGTACTGCGTACAGTTCTGGTGTCCTCAACATAAAAAGGACATGGAGCTGTTGGAGCGAGTCCAGAGGAGGGCCACGAGGATGATAAGAGGGCTGGAGCACCTCCCATATGAAGACAGGCTGAGAAAGTTGGGGCTGTTCAGCCTGGAGAAGAGAAGGCTGCGTGGTGACCTCATAGCAGCCTTCCAGTATCTGAAGGGGGTCTACAAGGATGCTGGGGAGGGACTCTTCCTTAGGGACTGTAGTGGTAGGACAAGGGGTAATGGGTTCAAACTTAAACAGAGGAAGTTTAGATTAGATATAAGGAAGAAGTTCTTTACAGTGAGGGTGGTGAAGCACTGGAATGGGTTGCCCAGGGAGGTTGTGGATGCTCCATCCCTGGCGGTGTTCAAGGCCAGGTTGGACAGAGCCTTGAGCCACATGGTTTAGGGCAAGGTGTCCCTGCCCATGGCAGGGGGGTTGGAACTAGATGATCTTAAGGTCCTTTCCAACCCTTACGATTCTATGATTCTATGATTCTAAGTTAAAAGAGAAAACAAAGTACTGTGTTGTGCTGTTGCTTACCTCTTGAATAGACTTGTGGATCCAACATTTAGATGTAGAAATAAATTGTTTAAAAGCCTGTTGCTTCTCTGTTTCTAAGTTTTGTATTACTCACTAACATTAAAAAACAATCCTAATGTAACAACATTTCTTTGCAGTGGCTTCCATCTGTGTCATAGAGCTTCCATTCCTCTCAGCTTTTTCATTCATACATAATTTGTGTAAAATGTTTCATAAGAAAAAGAACAGATAACACAAATTACATATTTTACTTAAAAACGTTGTTCTTCTGCATCTAATGTATAAATATAGAAAGGGTTTTTTTATTTAAAAAAAAAAAAAAAAGAGAGAAAAGAACCAAAACATAAAACCCCTGGAAGATAAAAGCCTGAAACTAGTGTTCAGACTGAATGGAGGTGTGAGACTTAGGCAATCAAATATTCTAATTTGTGTTTCCCCTGTCTGGATGCAGTGGGCATATTTCACTTCCCTGTCATGCTCCAATCCACTGTTGTTAGGGAGAGAGGATATGATAGTAAAATGACTTTATGTACTAAAATTGATTTAAATTACAACAGTCATTCTCACCATAATCTTTTTAATTGCTCCTAGGAATTACAAAATTAAGAAATATCTTGTGACACCCCTCAATTTAAAAAATAAAATATTGATTTAACTCATTGAATGATTAGCACCTTGTGAAAAATAATCATCTTAGCTTTTTATTTTTATGAAGAAAAAAAATCACAAAAAACCAAATGAAAGTTGAATGTGCCTAATAAAGAAATATTTCTCTTTTGAATCCATTTCACCATCTCATGCCTACCCTTATCAGCTAAACCAGATGAGATTAGTGGTGTCTTGAGTCCCATTAAGAGGAAGAAAGCCTTTGTTTTTTACTTGGTGACACTCACTCTCCTGTCATTTTCTCTCCTTCTAAGCCTTTGTGCTTAACTTAAACTACCAGGAAAATACATGAACCTTTAAAGGGAAGTGGCAAAATAATCTATTATATAAAGTATAAAAAATATTTCCTTCAGGTATAGTACTTATTTTTCTTTCTGTACTCACTATGTGTTTATGCAGTGTTTACAGTTGCATGCTATTAGCCAGATTTAATTATGTGACTTAGGACATAGAAATATATGAAGAGAGCCCTGCCACAGTTAAAGACATATACCAGGAATTCAGAGGATGACAGGAATGGCAAGGGTGGCATTAAACTCATATCTGCATTGCCCAGCCCTAAGTTCCCTGAATTCTGGAGTTCTTCCTCTGAAATATGCTACAGTATCCTCAGTCTAATTGCAAATCACATTGCTTGTCAATGGCTATGAGGTGAGAAAGGATAGGAAATTCTTGTCCCTCTTTCATGTCTTTGTTTACACCTTCTTAAGCAATAGTAGAATGTCAAGGTAGAAATCATTATTTTTTGTTCAGAGCACTGGAAAAGTATCTTATTCTGGTACTGAGATTTTCATAGCAAATAATGCCAATCAGGTTCCACCAGATTAGTGACACAGAATCATCTATACTATACCTAGAATCTAGATAAATGGTTGGTTTTAGTCAAATGCATACATTTTACTCATCTGCAATACTGGTATTAAAGACAATTTATAATAAATGCACCTCTTTAATGAATAGAAATGAACAAAGAAAGAATTATATCAAAAACATAAAAGTAGAGACAGCTGGGATGGGGGAGAAATTCAGTCTGTTCAACTCGGGCAGGATTCTGTATAAGGGTCATGAATAATACTTAAGCAATGGGCCATTAGGGCGGTGTGGTTATCATGAAATAATCTCACCCCTGGAGAGATAACTATGGACCAGATGCAGCCATGTGCTTCTAAGTACCTAGGGGTGTAGTTATCATGATAACCACACCTGCTGATTTAGCTTCATTGCCACTATAAAATTTCCTGTATTTTGTCTCAGTACAAACCTAACAGAATGTTTAAGCATATTACTCTGACCACAGAAAACTGCCAATTAATGCAATAGTTAAGCAGATGAAGCTATGATACTACTACAAAACCACATAAAAATGTGGCAAAGCCGGTAGGAAATACTACTTGTAAAGTAAGCTTGAAGGAAATAGATCTTTGTTTCAGAGGAGGAAGGGTACATTAACATATGTTTAAAGTATTTGATTGGCCTATGCTCCACTGCCTATGCTCCACTGCACCAGGGCAAAGCCAAATTTTCTATTATTTCCCCCCCCCTTGCCTAAAATTTGCCCTCTTAATGGCAAAAAAAGATAATGGAAGACTCACTACCTGTAGCAACAATATTTAGGTAACTTGTTCTCCTCCAAAACCAGCCTTCATCAAACCTCTTTGGCATCTTCCTCCCGAGAAATTTCAAAGATCTGCATTCATGATGTTTGCAGCAAGGACCCCACCTTGTTTTGTCTGGAGACAATGGTTGGAATGGCTGTTGGCACAATATTCACGGCCCCCCCATGGAGACGAGCTGTCAAGTAATAATAAGGCAGCAAGGAGTAGCTGAGAATAGTCTGGGCTTCTGTGAAAACACTGCTGAACTTGACTCGTTTTAAAGGCTCGGGACTCCATCTAAAGAGTGTATGGTCTTCTCTCTTCACTGAAGTGGTTTAACATGACACGAAGGAATACATTAGAAGAAAATGGATAGAGTTTCATCCTTTCTGCTTGGATCAAATGAAAGGGAAGAAGGGGCATTGCTTTCTTTTCATGATCAATTCTGATTCTTTTAAAAGAAGCAAATTTCTGTTGTCTGGAAGAGACCCACATAAAACAGCTGATTAAACCTGGACAAAATGAAATCGAATGTTTTCAGTTCGGTGAGATTTTATGACACAGAACAATGTTTGAAATATGTCTGAAATTTTGTCAGCTTCATCAAATAACATGATCCGGTAGAAATTAGGGCTGTAAGTTTTTCAGCTGAGAATCCTGTGACTCATTTAAGGTGTAAATTTCAGTATACATACAACAGAGCAAAAAATTAAGTGTAAATTTTATGACTAATGTTGATTAAAAAAAATTAAGTTTTCAGAAGAAATTTTACTACAGATAGCATCCAAATAAAAAATTTGATGTGTGCAGATGGTCTTATCTCAAGTTTTTGAAGTATTATAAGCTTTTGTGGCAACCTCTCAAGTCACATGTTATAGAAAGTACAGGCAACTACATTAGGACAGCAAGATGCGAAGCTGTTAGTCTAAGACTTATCCAGATTCATTAATCAATCAAGATACTTGTATGAAAATTGCATTTTTGAAGGATACTAGGCACAGGGAAAACACTTAGGAGAGGACAACCATTTAAAATTACTCAGGAATGTGTAGAAGAAGAAGATCCAGTAAACCAGAAATAAAATAAATGAAGGCATGGACAGAACTGAAGACAGAACCTATCAACACAGTTAGAAATACAAAATATATAAGGCAGAATATCACTCCAAAGAATTTAATGTAGTGTTTTAATTGCTTCTTGGCCGTAAGGAGTTCATGAGGAGAATAATAATAAAGAAAACTGAATAATTCTGAGAAATAAGCAGACAAATGGCAGAGGAAAGGAGTAAGTTATAAGGCAAAAGAGAATGGAAAGGAATCAAAAGCAAATAAAAATAATAAAGACAAAGAAAAGAAAGAAATTTGGGAAAACTAAGGAAAATTAAATAACAAATAAATAAACTGAGGAAATTCTATAAAAAATTGTTATCAAAAGCAAAAGAACAACAATATATGATATAAGGGTAATTATTATTTCCCCTTCATCTCAGTGAACTAGTGGTATTCACATACCATTAGAACTGTATCTGAAGTGTCATTTATTTTGGTTTGGAAAATTAAAACATATTTAACAAGCTTTTATAAAAAACAGAGTTGTTCTCACGTTTCCACATTTCTAGCTCTTCTAGGAATTGCAGAACTAAAGGCATAAATCAGCTTGATCAATAAATGAAGTTGTGGAGACAGAATTGCAAATACCTTGAGGAGTCATCAGTTTTGAGTAGACTGTGTTAACTCCTAACTGCTTCTATACTTTGAATAGAAAACAATTCTGAAAAATTATGACCTGAACATGTAATGACTCCTCATACTTCACGCATACACAATTCTATTTAAACATATTATTATGTTCCTGTATCATGCTAGGCTCGTATTTAGAGATTATTTTTTTCTGAAAAATGTTCATATACTTACTTACTTGAAAATATCTGTGTCTGAAATTTTGGGTTTGGGTTTTGTTTTGGTTTTTTTATTCAAGAAAAACATGTGAAATATTTCTTCAGGAGAAGACATACAAGGAAGAACACAGAACTGCCATTGTTAGATAATATTAACATGATCCAAATGTGACTTAGTTTTAATTTTTCTTAGAAGAATTTAGAAGAAAATACCCATGTCTAGGGAAGGGAAACTAAAGGTAAGTGTTATATATGACTAAACCTAAGTACTATATAAAATTATGTAAGGGATCATCTTTACCATGCAGGATTAAATTCATAATAAGCCATTGTGAAGGAGAATGGAAGAGGTAAAGGAAAGGAAGGACATAACTTGTCAGTCAAATTCTGGCCAAGAACTCCTCTAATCCAGTGGGCTTTAGCTCATGAACTCATCCTCATTTGACCATTAAGTTTGAAATAAAAGAGGTGTGAAGGGCTCTACCACTGAGCTACTAAACTGACAGAAAAAAACCACAAAACCCTGGTAACTCTGCAGCACATAATTTTCAAAGTCCAACTCACAGTCATTTGCTTTTTGAACAGGGAAAGGGAGAAAGCATTCAAAAATTTGATGGCTGATCTGAGTTTAGGCTTTTGTAATAGAAACAGGGACATTGGCAAGTGACATGCAGTTCTTCTTTGTCTATCTTAGCCAAAAAGCGAAAGGGTGAACAGATTACGCAGGTATAATATATTTTATGGTTTTGTTAGCATTGGTGAGCCATTTATTTAAGAATCCTTGAGCAGTAGCTCATTTAGCCTGATTAGATTTTTCTTTTTTTTTTTAAGGCTGCTTAGGTGCCAGGTAAGTTTCTAGCAATTTAAAAGTATTTAAGAGTTAATTTAGCTCTTTCCTTCTCCTCTATATGTTTTCTCTAAGAGAGATTCTTGGGGATAAGGAAGAAGAATCTAGTAAGGTAATTTCCTTAAGAAAACAAGCAGACATAAGACTTCATAATTAACTCCTCTCACGTATTTTAGCTTATGCAGATGTAAGTTGTCTAATTGCTACTTTATTGGCTCTGCATAGATTGGTTGTCTTTTAATGGCATCAGTATGTTTTTTTGCTTCACTGGCATTATAGGACCCATTGCTGTGATCTATATAGGAAAGTTATATTGCCTGAGTTTGAAATAGGAGAAAATTACGTACGAAAAGCTGAACACACAATCTCTTATTTTTTGCTATTTAACGTAAGAACTAGAACATACATAGCAGCTCCACAATTTGAGTCTAACTTAACTGCATCTCCTATAACAAGCCAATTTACCTGCCCTCCTATAAACACAATGGTGGTACTGCATGGGCATAACTTTTATACTAAGAAGTAATATGTGCAAATAATCTGATGAATTCAAATATTCTACAACTCAGAATTCAAATATTCTACAACTCAAATATTCTACAACTCAGGATGATAATGGCATTAGTCATTGCCTTCCTTTCCTTTGTCTTATTTCAACATCTCCTTCTATTACAGTTCAAAATGCATACACCATGAATAGCTTTCCCAGACATAACAAGAAAATAATAACGGAGGACAGAAAAGTACATGTGTGAAAAGGTGGAGAGAAAGAAGGGATTTTAGCAAGAGGACAAAACAGAACAACCATACTGGAGACAAGTAAGGAGGGGAAAATAGAGGGAAAGACAAGGTATACAACATTTTAAGTATTAGCAAGAATGGGAAAACGCATGTGTTTCAGCAATAATACCTGGTGAAATTGAAGGTATTTTCAGCTCCTGGGACGATGAGAGTTTAAATGCAAGTATAGTTATATTTGATATAGTGCAAAGAATTTATGAGACTAAAAGGTCTGGGAAACTTGTGCTGACAAGATAAGAAGTAGTGCTGAACAGAGGCTCTTTGATAAGGAGGGAACTTGATAGGCCCTTAAAAAAAAAAAGAAAAAAGTCTATATATGAGTTATATGGAGAGACAGCATGGAAAAATGGGAATGGGGAATTTGGATATAAATAAGGAGGAATAAGCAGACACCTAGAACTGTGGCAGTAAGGAAGTAGTTATAGTGAATAACATTGCTTTGGATTTAAGATGTGTTGATCTTTAAGAGTTTCAAGATAGACTTCTCTCTGAATGAGCACGATGTTACGTTTTATTTGTTTAGTTCATTGATATATATTATTCTAGTAAACCTGACACTTCTGCTCTTTAGTAACCACTTGAAAAATAAGATGTGTGCTTAGGGAGAACAGTAAACTTGTGTTTTACTTTACTGGTTTTTATACACTATTATTTTTCATCTGTTGTTAATTGAACCTGGTTCATCTTTTTAATTTATTTTCTGACTTCTATTAGAAATCAAACCGTCTACCGGAGTTGAGAAGGAGTGGTTTCCTACAAAACAAATTATAATTTGAACTGCTAATGTTTGAGGACATGTAGTACTCAATGAAGATTGTTTTTGTAAGCGACTAAATACTGAAGTGAAACTGAAGTATCTGGCAGCCACAGAAACAGTTTCATAAGACACTGTTCTATTGTTATAGAAAATGTTAGCTTTTTCCTAGAGTTTAATGAGTTAAAATTTATAAAATGAAAACAAAAATTACATTTATGAACATTTAAAAAGAGAAAATAAAGGTGAAAACTGTCATACTGAAGTAAATTTCATATCCCAAATTTAAACAAGTGATATCAGCGCTCTAATGAACATCAGAAAAGTGCCTTCTTAAAGGAGAAAATGCCTTAGGAAGAAACCCAGTGCCAGCTTGTGTACGAGAAAATGTTCAGTGTTAATGAGCTAGCTGCTGCTAAATCATTGCTCATCCTTACCATGTCTAGGTTAGACCTCACTCAGCCTGACAGCTGTAATCACCACCTTTTGTCTAAGATAGGGTAAGTAGAAATGTGGTAAAACCACTAAGTAGCTCCACCTCAAGGACACAGCTGTATCCAAAAAAGACCTTACCTAGGGAATGAAGATACTTTGTTTTTCGCCAGTGTTTTGCATGAAGGCACAAAATTAGGAAGTGCTGATTAAATGGCAAAGTCAAAATAATAGTTTTCTGCCCTCATGACATGGTGCATTGCCCTCCTTAGTCATGTTTGTGGTACCACGTACTAAATCAAATCATGATCACATATTTGCTTACAATATGCTACAGGAGTTGTACCTAAGCATAAAGAAAACAACATGAAAAGTAGGGATGTGGAGATTACAGATGCATTAGGTGTAACTTTCTGAGAAACACACATATAGCCATGAAGAAAAGATAGCTTTGCCCTGAGCTAAAAAGCAGGATTTAGGTACATATTGCCTAAAAAGCTCTCAAAGAAGTGAACAGAGGTATTTTGCTTTATTGTTTGATTTCTGCCGTGTTCAGAGAATTAAAATTTTATTTATAAAGAGGATTTCATCAGGAAAGTAATGTCTGACTGAACCATCATTTTCTCATCTTGAATAGAATGACTCACAAAAAACTGAATTTTGCTAGCTCTACAAAAGAAGAGATGATAGAATGTCAACTGCAACATTGTGAACTGCAGCCTCTTAGGACTTCTGTGATCCATATTTGTTCCCAGTTTCATATGAGTTCTGGCCATGCTGATAGAAACTCTCACTGGATACTGCAGACCTTCTTAGAAGAAAAAGAATTTGCATTAGTTTACATATTCCAGTAATCTTCAGGCAAGAGGTAATGCTTGAGCTTAAATTGTCAGCTTCTCTGAAATACCTACCTGTTGTCTTTACCATTTATCTTATTAAGGATAGAGGCACTTATTACCAAGCCATGTAAATGACACAATGTTGGCAACTTTTTCCTACTGAAGTTCTGCTACACTAAGTAGCACAATTAGATTAAAACACTCGACTTCATAAACTTGAGTACTTGTCTGAAGAATCAGTTTTCAAAGACCCTGCATCCAAATCAGTGCTATCTTCCAGAAACCTGTAGAAATCTTGCACTACATTAAGTTCATAAAATTCCTAGAGACATTTCAGAACAGTGTCTCAGTCCTCTACTTGTCCTCATTGTGTCATTCTACATGTTTAGTGCCTGTCACTAATACACAGTCACTAACATGCGCTTTGCGCAACAGATGTGGCCTCCTAACATGAAGTGAATGCTACTGTATGCATGTATTTTTCTGGGTAGATGAAAGCTGTCTGATGCTAAGAGATGGAGCAGTTGCCATAAGACTGCATTTACAGAATTCCAACTTGAGAGAAAGTAATTACTGAAAAACACAAACTACTGTCAAGATGGGTTACAGTAGTCTCTATGTCTCCATTGGAAGATAATTTCCTATTGCAAACAGATTAACCCTATCTAGCTTTCTTAATTATCACCCACTTAAATTCTGCTCTGCACAGTCTATGCTTTCCTGTATGTGTGAACTTCATGATAAATGTGAAGAGTGTGGCTATCTTCATGTCTGGGAGAATGACAGAACGATATCAAAAGCATTATCAAACTCACGGAAAAAGGCACAGGTTGTAAAGAAGCCATTTGTGAGTGGAAGATTTGATTTTTACTTTAAATTTAAAGAATTGTTTTCTGATTATGAAGATGGAATATAATTCTTGATTCTTTTTAAATTCAATGATTTAACAACAAAACAAAAAAGATAATAAGATAGATACATTTTGGAAGAACTTTCCTCATTGCATGATTTGGACAACCGGCATGTGTAGAGAAGGAAAATTGGGAAGTGCATTGAAGTATTTATTCAATTTGAGGAAATGGCATATATATCACATTATGAAGATAATAAAACATCACAATTGCTTAAATAGTAACCACTTATTCTGATAACCTTTCTCTTTACAATGGTAAGATGTGAATCACATTTTGGCCCCAAGAAGGACTGTGATCAAAAAGTGAAAAAAGAAAGTGAAAAAACAATATTTCCACTGTCTGAATGCACACATGGACATTTGCACATACATGCACAGCTGTTACTCTCAGAAGTTCACATAGTTTTCCTGAACTCCCTGCTGTTTGGAAGTCACCGAGAGCAAGCCCAGAAATAATGCCATCTATCTCATTTAGCCAATCACTATAATACCAACAGAGAATATTTCCAATGATATTTGTAGTACACACTCAATATACAACCAACATATTAACTTAGTTGGTAACAGCATAATTATTAAAATATTCCCAAAATTCAAATAGAAACACATTTTTTCATACTATGCACACAGAAAAAAGAAATAAGATGCATAGGGTAGAAAATAAGTAACCTCCAAAATTAGTATATAAAGAAACATGTTATTTTTTAAATTAGTGCTGTGTATGAAATTCTGCCTTGCTTCTGTTTTATATTCTTCCTCTAAACCCATAGTTCAAAAATATTATTTTTAGGCAATTAAGAGTTACTTATCCCATCTTCTGTACATTATATATTCTGTGAATTATTATGTGTGCCTTTTGAGGTATGTGAGAGTGTGCGTGTGTGTTTGAATATAGGCTTTATTTTATTCTTATAATTTCTTTTTTATACCATTTTTTGGTTAATATTGCTTTGTTGATGTCCTGTGATACCAAAGAAAAGACATTCCTAACACATACAGAAGTATCATTTTAAAGTATATAAGTCAGAAATTAGACTTTAATTTTCAATGTACAGTGAAATCAGGAGCAGTTTACTGTAGAATAAGAGATTTATTGAGATATGGTTTATTCTGCTTATTATATCATTGATCTTCACAGTCTTGCATTTAGGAGCCATTTTATAGGCACTTTACAAATGAATAGAGAGATAAGATTAAATGATAATATCATTTTTGTATCGCAAAAAGCCTGCATAATTCAGATGGAATTACACAGATGACACCAGAAAAACACTGAGTTGAAAATAAAACTGGTTATGTACTGCCTTAGTCCGTATCCTTTTTTTTAAACCTTGTTTATCATGAAATATGAGTGTTCTGCTTGCTCATTAATATTCATATCAATGTTTGTTTGTCCAAAGTAGAAATGGAAAAGTACTCTATCATCTGATGTCCTGT
Source organism: Strigops habroptila (assembly GCF_004027225.2). Lineage (NCBI taxonomy): Eukaryota > Metazoa > Chordata > Aves > Psittaciformes > Psittacidae > Strigops > Strigops habroptila. The sequence goes on along the minus strand of NC_044283.2, from coordinate 36,486,241 downwards.
TTTATATTCTTTTGCCTTGTTTTAGTTTATTCATCAAACACTGCGAGTAACAGGCAGTGAACAGAGGTGAAACAGCTATGCCACACATTTTCCTGTATTAGAGCTGAACAATTATGTGACGGCAAGTATTGATAAACTTCAGTGTAGTCATAATTTTGCCAAAACAGTCACACTAAATTATTTTGTTTGACAGTGAATCAGCTCAGCTTAGAAAGGCCAGCCTTCCAGGATTCCCACCCGCTAAATAAAATTCTACTTTAGGTTCTGTCAAATGCCTTTTCTGGAGAATTAGAAATGAAATAATCCTGTTCACTGATGATACCAAATTACAAGGTAGTGTGAGATGACAGAAAAAAGAAAATAAAATTGATCTTCAGTGAAATTCTGTGGTGGAATCAGAGAATGAAACAGATTTTTAAATTACCAAATTGAAAATAAATGAACACAATGCTCAAAGTTAAGCTGTTTTTCATTAAACAATAGTTCTAAGACATAAGATTTTTATTTCTTTTTTCCTCTACTTATAGCATTTTTAACATCTTTAAGGAAGAGGTTTCTGCAATAAAGTTTTTTGGTAATAAATTTGTGAGTTACATGTTTCAGCTCTGAAAGACTGACCCTATCTTTCCAGGCTTATATCCTCTTCTACTGGAACAATTCCATTTTTTCTTAATCATGTAAGAGCTCAAGTAGGACTGATTTAGTCAACAGTTCAGTTGGAAATCAGTGACATTAGCTGAAACTAGACCTCATATATTTTCCTATATAACCATATATATCAATATATAAGCAGATTTGTACTTGTTCCATGGAATTGTTCTCAATTTCTGACAATAAAGTCCATTCCAGGTCCAAAAAGTCTTTAAAAATAAAAGTTCAGTATCATCTGAGTCTTATGAAAATAAATTGATTTTTCCATTGAGTAACTGGGAAAAAAAAAGGGTCAAAACTACTTTAAGACCTCTACTGCACATGCAATAGTAATGTAGCTCTAACGGATAGTACAGAGTATATACGTAAAAAATACATTTTGAATTATCTTTTCAAAATACCGCATTTTTTTTTTTTTTTGCTACTGAAAAAAAAAACCCCAAAACCATTATATAAATGATTTAGAGAGAATCCTGTTTTTTATTCTACTACATTAAGGGAATGTACTTATATTAAAGACGTCTCTGAACTTTTTATCTGGCTTGAGTACAAAAACACCATTGTCCTAAAGTCAACTAATATACCACAAATTAAAATACGAAATTCATAGCAGAAATTACAAATGGGGAATTGCTCTTGATCTGTGTAGGAACAGGTTCAGAATTATTCAGTGAATACATTGACTTTGTACAGTTTATTCACGTTAATGGTTGCAGTTATGCATTTCTTTGTAACACAAAATGTTCTTCACATCATCAGAAGCTAAAAATCTCTTGATTTTTCATTAGACCAGTTCTAAACATTCTCAATTCATAGAATAATATTGCTGTATTAAAGAGAAACCATTCCCAATTGACTGTGTACAATACAAGAATAAGCCGCTGTTCCCTTATCAATAGTCCAGAGTGTTCCAATTGCTGTATGAAAACTCAACAGAAAAAGGAAAGTGGAATTTTATTTGAACTGATTATAATGAATATACGCTTTCAAAAATATATTTATAGGCATATAAAAACATGTCTGTCGGAACTATGAAAAAAGTATGTCTTTCTCCTAATGAAGTAGGATTTAGTTTTGCTGGTATGAAAATTGATGCTACTAGTTAATTTTACCTGAAAGCTGTAAGTGATCGGCCATAAGCACTTACTGGAATATAGGGGCAGCTTATACCCAACCTAAGCTCTTTTTTTGAATGTTTATTAGGAAATAGAAACATCCACACTATCATCTGACTTAAGAAGACCAGCTCCTAGTTCCTTTTTTCCATTTCTTTTGATTTCCACATACCACTGTCTAAGAAGTGGTATCCAGATTTTGTAAAGAGAAAGGTGTGCAGACTGTGGAGGCAAAGGGCAAGGCCAAATCTACACACTGCTCAAGAGCTTAAAAATTTGGAGCTGAACTTCATATTGACCTTTTTAGACCTGTATTTTTTGAATTAGGTCAACTAACTTAGAACGAAATTTATCCCCGCAGAGTGTCCTTTTAATGCTTAGTTTTAGTATGGTTAGGAAATGTTTTTTCTCATCAAGTGAGTATGCATTAAGCTATACTGTTAGAGTAACACTTAAACTGTCTAATGGCAGGAGTATGTAAGTTGATGAATGTGTAGGTGGATATAATGTATGAACTCCGGTAAGATTTGGGAGAGATGGAGTAAAACTGGTAAGGAAGATGCCTCACTAATACCGATCTGTAAAGCAGTGGCTGCGTTTGTTGGACTACCTTGCCTAAGGAGAGTAAGGTATAGTTTCCTCACTGACTGGATGTGTGGCTAAAAAAAGGGTTTGAGCACAGAGGAAAAGTACCCCTCAGTTTAATTTCAAAAAGGACCTATATCTGGCCAAAGATATTACAAGCTGCGATGGAAGTTTTTAAAGCGAGAGTTATGAATTAGATGTGTAGGCATGACTTGCATATATGCCATTTTAACATTTTTCTGGTTTGTTTTGGTGTATCTTTGGACAGATTGAGGTCAGAAAACCCAGCTCGAACCCATTTTGGAGTTTTTTCTTTTGGTTGGTTCGGTTTTTGGTTTTGGTTTTTGTTGGTTTTGGGTTTTTTGGGGATTTTTTATTTGTTTATTTTTGTTTTGTTGTGTTTTGTTTGTTTTTGTGTGCCATAGCAATTCAGAGGAGTAGCAAAACAAATGTTTTGTGAGTCAGACCTCTGCTTGTAAAATCTATTAGAACTTTGGCTAAGGAAAGCTGGTTTTGCACAGAAATTCACTACCAATAGTTTTAGGATTAAGCTCCAACTGCAGCATTCTGCCGATAAGACACACTTTAAATATAGGGATTTTTTTTTTTTTTGGGGGGGGTTTTTTTTTTGTTTGTTTTTTTGGGTTTTTTTAATATTATATTGCTATGACCCTGACTGGTTTGTCACAACATTCAAATCGTAACATATTGTGAGACAGTACTAAATGAGTAATTACTTGCAATATTTGGAGCAACTCCAGTTGATCTTTTGGAGATAACTTCAATAAAAACTAGCTCAGTGCACTGAAAGTGATACAGCAACTGTCTTTTCCTTCCTCTGCTTTTCTTTGGTTTTTTTTTGTTGTGCAATTTTACAATTAGTGATTTACCTAAAAATCTTTGAGTATTCTGGTATTAAATCCTATCTTGACAGATATAGACTGACTTAAAGTTAACAGTAATTTCTCACTTTTGAACATAATCTATCCAGAAATAATCATATTAGAATTTTTAAATGAGTTGGTAGCATAGGAAACATACTGAAGGCAGAAAAATTAGAAAAACATATTTTATCTCCCTTCACTATTATATATAAACATATACACACTGTGAAATAATCAAATACTGCAGAGCTAGAAAGACAAACAAGGTAAATATAAAGTAAATTTTACAAGATTAATCGTAGTACCATTGCTGCAGAAAGCACAGTGAAAAATATAGAAAGCTTCAAAAAGTCAGTGGGAACGAATTGAAATAACAATGGAATGCCAAATTCTAAGGTTAAATTCTGTAAATTTTATCTTAAAGCACCTTCACACTAATTTATAAATAATATAGCTTATTAGGGTGCAATAATAAAAAATGTTGAGAAAGTATGGTAAGTAAGGAAAACACCACTATGAATGATTAGCCCCAACTTTCACTGTGATCCATCTAAAATTTCACTAACATCTTTAGATTGGCTGGAAGGTCCCTGGACAACCTGTCTTTATATGTCAGAGAGGAAAAAGTACATGTGTACTTATTTCCCACTAATTTAACACTTAGAAATTGTTCTAGAAATTGCTACAGAGGTCACCTGGCCATTCCAGGGAGATGTAATCACACATTTCCCGAGCCTGAGCATGTAAGAAAATCTAATCCTACGTAAGAGCTCCAATTGTTATTCATATATTCATTATGTTGTACTTGTTCGTTTCTGTCAGCTGTTGACTTTAGGATTGCATTGGTTTGTTTGTCATTAAAAATGTTATCTTTCCAATCAATAATAAATATCACCTGGGAAAAGAAACAAAACAAAAGAACAAACAAACAAAGAGAGAGACCAGAACTTGGTGTCTAGAGAAATATACATCTCTGTTTTAAAAAAATCTGTTGTAAATAGAAACATTTATGTTCCCTTTAATATTACCTGCAGCCAGCATCAAGTAATTTTGGACTATTTATTTTTCTAATTCTTTGTTTCCTAGCTGAAGCTTTTTACAAGTCTACTTCTAAAGGCATAATGGTCCTACCAGCTTTTGAAATGTTAGCCCTTCTGCAGAGCTTAGAGAGAGATATTGAGAATGAATATACAGTGAAGAGAGATTTAATGTTATGAACCAAGAATATGAAGTTGATGTGAAAGAAACATTCTAGATTTTGCTCACACTTTTCTTCTTTTGCATGTTTTAAATAAAAAAATCTATAGATCAGAACAGGAAGAAAAATTGGTGCAGTTTCTGCAAACAGCTTTCTAAAATATATCTCCTTGATGAGCAGTAATTTTGGAAATTAATGGCCAAGACATGCAGTTAATATTCCTTCTTTAATTTTGCTTTGTTCTTAGAGTAGTTTAGTCATTCTCTTCTTTCTCATTGCTATAGCCTGAGCTATGCTTACACTGTTGAATATTTACTCATACTCCTCCCAATAAATGACTTACGAGAGCTTGTGCTTACCAGTGTAAGAGTTTCTACTCTAACCTAATTTATCAGTACTTTTACAACAAATAAGTTTTTTCCTAAGTGCTAATGCTTTGCGTGTGTCAGCATGCTTTCCCCTCTGTGGCTGACCCACAAAGCTTTAAGTCTGCTTCTCTTCCAGCTGTCTACTCAAGTTTTATCATTGCAGATGAGAGATGCAACTGTGTAACAGGCTTTTATTCCAACATTAAAGTCTCCAGTAAGTCATACCAAGCCTGAGACTTTGACCACAGGATTTGGAAATTATTTAAATGCATGCATCGTGGAGTCTGTTCTCTGGCCAGAATTTAGTTTTATTTTAGTTACCAGCATAGACTGTAATCACAGTTTAGTGCATATCAAAGAACAATTTTGGATCATAGTTATGACAATAATATAAGTCTAGGGTTCATTTTTCCTTTTCAGAAACAGCATCAGAGATGAATCTATGACATATCACAGTAAATACCGCTGTTTAAAAAAAATACCAGAACTTCTGAGACTTCCGAACATAATGGAAATATAGAACAAACTGAAAGCTTTACCTTCTCACATCTACCAGGAAGAGTGTATTGATGCTGAAGACTTTTAAAAATTACTGGGAATGTTGCTGTGGAATGATTGTCCTCAGAACTGGGTGGCAATGTGGATGTACAACTCAGGGGAGGTTTTTAAGGTGAAAGCAATACAGTATTTTTCTCACTCATCTTTCTCAAGATGAATATCATTCTTTAATAATTGAACTCCTTTTGCATTCTGGTATGTTTCTCGCAATCCTGCATCTTCCTCCATTCCATTCTGTTTAAAGAACATCCAGATGGTCCTTTAAATTGTTATGGGGAAAAGTAATCATTAGTTGAATCAAAGTGGTTTTATATAGCTGTCCAGGATAAGATCAGATTAAAGGCTAGAAGGTTCTTAAAGCAGCCACTGTGGTTACCATAGTCTCAGCAGGCACTGATATTTTATACAAACTTGAGAAAAGTTGCTGGCTTTTATTTTCCTTCAAAAGGCTTAAAGCTTAGTTGCTTGTGAGGGTTTTGTTTGGTTTTTTGTTTTTTTGTTTTTTTTTTTTTCTAAAATGTGAAAGAACTTGGCATTGCTTTACTTACTTTTTAGGTCGTTTACATATTTAGAAATTTTTTATCATGTGGCTGACCTCATCTGGGCCTCTTTCCCAAACCTCATTCTACTTACTAATTAGTTTTAATGCCAGAAATCTAGTTTTTTGGTTTATTTTGTTAGTCAGGTATAGCAAAGTTGTACCACAAGATAGATTTATAAAACCTGAAGTAGATCTTAGCAGATGCTTTCGCTGCCAGATGTCAAATTTATTCCTGTCAGTGTGCAGCCAATACTCTGTTAGAGGTAAAATTAATCCTCTCTTGAGTTATTAAAGAAGAATCAGAACACTGTTTCCCATACCTACAAAATATTCTCCCAAAAGTTTCCTTTTTTGGATTCTTTCTTTCACAGTTATTTTGTTGGTCAAATTGCTTCTTCACCTGAGCTCTTTTTTTAAAGTACATACTGAAGTATGTATTAGTATTTACTTATAATAGTATTTACTTATAAATTAGTATTTACTTATAATACTTAGTCTTAGTTGCCTCTAGACCCTATAAAAAGTTATTCTAAATGTTCAGTGATTTTCGATGTTTGTGGAGGTTCAATAATTTTCTAGACAACATGTGGTACAAGATTGTGAAGAGAGCTGTATATAAGCTTCTAATTCAAAGTTAACCACATGATCTACATAGGCTAATATAACCTTTATAATAATCATCATTGCTGAGATGTCCACTTGTTGATTTTTTGTACACTGCAAAATCAACTTGTGTCCACATTTTTTTCTTCCTGTCCTATATGTCAGACTTTTATTTAAAAAAAAAAAAAAAAGGTTAAGACTGCACTTTCCTGTGATGTTTTATTTATAGTGCTGCACTTAGCTGCTACACTAACAAAAAGAGACTACTACTGTCTGCTGCCCAGTACAAGTCAATTCCCCTTTTCTATTGGATATCAGGTTTAAAGTAGATGTGAAGTAAGTATTGCTAATTTGTATTGAGCTTTGTAAAATTAATTATTCCCAAAAGCAGGCCGAAATGATTTCTTTAAAGATGTCTTCTCTTTCAGTTTTCACTCGTTTTAAGAAAGCAATCAAAATTCTAGCAGTTGGAAAATGGAAACGGTTTTTAAAATTATAACTTTTTAAATAGAAATATTCTTTGATTTAGTATTTTAACTATTACAAAAAAAAAAAAAAGTTTTCCTTTCTAGTATACACTGTACACTTGAAATAAAGCTTCCAGGCTAGAGAGCCAAGGCATTCAGAAGTGACAAGAAAAGGAAGTGAAAACAAATGTATGAATGTTAGTGACTTCTTGGCAGAGCAAGTGACCATGAAATGGATGGAGAAGGGAAAAGCAAATAGAAAAACTGAACATACAGAGTAAAGAATAATACAGAGAAAATGTCAATGCATAGATTTATAATGCAGAGTTTTTCACAAACAAACAAACAAAAATCCCAGAAAGAAAAAAAAACCCCAGGGATTCAGAGAGAACATGGGCTAGGATCATAGAATCATAGAATGGTTTGGGTTGGAACAGACCTTTAAAGGCCATCTAATCCAACCCCCTTGCTATGAGCAGGGACATCTTCAACTAGATCAGGTTGCTCAGAGCCCCATCCAGCTTGCCTTTGAATGTTTCCAGGGATGGGGCATCTATTACCTCCTTGGACAACCTGATCACTGTTTTACCACCCTTATTGTAAAAAATATCTTCCTTATGTCTAGTCTAAACCTCCCCTCATTTAATTTAAAACCATTACCCCTTGTTCAATCACCACAGGCACTACTGAAAAGTTTATTCCCATCTTTCTTGTAGGCCCCATTTAGGTATTGAAAGGCTGCAATAAGGTCTTACCAGAGTCTTCTCTTCTGCAGGCTGAATAACCCCAACTGTCTCAGCCTTTCCCTAGGTGAGGTGTTCCGTCTCTTGGATTTTTGTGGCTCTCCCCTGGACCTGCTCCAACAGATCCATGCCTGTGTTGTGCTGAGGACTCTAGAGATGTATGCATTACTCCAAGTAGGGTCTCACCAGAGTGGAATAGGGGGATAGAATCACCTTCCTCGACCTGCTGGCCACAAATGAATCAATGCATCTCAGCTGTAGCCAAGTCTAAAACTGAAAGTTTAAGAAATAGTTCCTAGGTTTTCCCAGACAATTTTTTGGCCATTTCTGCAAAACCCAAATCACTATATTAATTAGCCATGGTTAAACATCTGGACAGTTAAATGATTTCTTGTAAACAAATTAAATCTTTGCCTGATTAGTTTTTTGCCTCTAATTTTGATTGACCTGGTATTTCTGGCTGTATTAATAATAAACTTTATTACAGTGGTGGGCCTATCTAACGAGAAATAGCAGAAAGTTGGTTCCAAGGCAAAACTGAAGAGAAATAAGTGGATTAATTCTTTGCTACACCTTCACCTACAATAAAAAACATGGGACATATGCAGAACATGATTCACCTAGTAATGGTTTCTTCTCCTTTTTTCTCTTATTCTGGGGTCATTGTAACAATCTTATGTAGGTGTTATGTGTCGAACTATATTTCTATGTATATAACTCCCATGGAAACCTGGAGAAGCTGTGCGCTTGTCAGAACATCAGCTGCTGACTCATTACACACTTGACTGAGAAAAGCAGTGGGGAGGCAAGCAGAGAGAGGAGAAATAACTGCAAAACTGGCTGTATGATTCTTGGAACATCTGTTTTGAAGCCTCATAGTGTCTGCCAATGTGCCCACAAGATGTGGGGTCCAGGCTTTAATTTGGGGATCTGGCCAGTATGAAAGTACTAATCAGTGCATAGTTCTTCGCTGAGCATTAGGCAAGGTGAGAGGCACTGTTAAACCACTAAACTGTATGAGGAGTTTCTCCACTCTATTTTTATTGGCTCATATTTAGACATTTTCATTAGAAGAATTTGATAGGTGCACCCACCATTCTGGATTTACATATTTATGTATATGAGTGGTTGCAAAATTGAAGCAGGCTCTGTTCTTAGGTTTAAAGCTCCATTGTGAAGGCTATTTAGCCACATGTGTGAAATGCTATGTCTAGTTATTTTTCCTGACAGGATTTATGAATTTGTACAGAAAGGTGTGTTATAGTTTTATAACATGTGGACCACAGTTCACCCACAAACAGCCTTCTTAAAGAACAGGTAGTTGAACATGGATCACTTAAGTACCTAGTTTGATGTGTTGTGTTATATGCCTATGGGTCAAACTTTCAAAAATATCTATGTCTTAGAATCCAAAATTACATGCACAACTACCACCGAGGTTTCTATTTCTAAGGGCCAGATTTGTAAAGATATGTAGATACCTAACTTCCAACATTGTCTTTCTTGTACTTCCTAAGTTACTCAAATACTGAAAATTTCATGCCTCTAAATGGAAAGAAGAGCTTGAAATCATGAAACAGTGTAAAGTAATTCCTGTGAACTGCCAGTAGATTGCCATCTTAAAGGGAAAGATCACTACATAAAGGTAAGAATCCAAAACTGACTATAGTACTATCATTCTTCATATCAGCTGCACTTCCCAATACGTTGATCAGATTGTTTCGTCATTTAGATACATCTTCTCTATTGTGCCTCTAATATATATCTTTTACTCTCCTTTTATCCTGCCAGCTATCTCCTATATTATAACCTGACACCTTAAAAATCTATGGCATTCTGTAAATCCATGTCTATGCTGCCCATACAAGATAGACTGGATACAATTCAGTCTGCAGGGGTAATAGTACATTAATTTGAAGTGTGCAACTGCTAGGCCTCTCCCCTCCTTTTTCATCTTTTACGTGCCCTTAGGTTACTTTCTAGCTTCACTCACAAACAGTATCTTTTCCTTTCAATATAAAATATGGCTGTCGAATTTACTTTCTTTCCTGAAAAAGTGCTATTCCTGACTAAATACATTGCAATTTATCTCAGCTGTTATACATTTGAATCATTCCTCATCATTCCGTTCTGCATAATGCTTTTTAAATTTTTCTCAGGATCCTTCCAATTATCTGCAACCTTGTATTGTACTTTTCTTGGGTCTTCTTCCAGCTTCTCAGTCCAGTTACCAATGTCAGATTTGTTCTTAGAGCATCCCTCGTTTCAGTAATCACATTTTTGCCTGTTTCGATGGCAGAGATCATACTGTGTTTTCATTCTACAATTCTTCCCCGAGGATCTACTGTGATGCCAAAAAGAAATCAGCCAGCTAATAATGACAGCAGTTAAAATTTTCTACCAGGTTTGTGTTTGTTTGGGGTTTGGTTTTTTGGGGGGTTGGGTTGCGGTTTTTTTTGTTTTGGTTTTAGTTTTTCATTTTGGTTTTTTTTAATCTCATCCCTTTATCTTTTTTGGGGGTGGTTTTGTCATAACTTTTTTTTTCCTTTACGTTTGTTACTTTTTATCTTATATTAGAAAATGCTACTTACAAAAGCTGGTATCAGTTAAAATGTGGAATAGAAAGAGAGAATACCATTCAAGTATTCTTTCAATGGAAGATATAATGCATACCCTTACTCATATAAATTTTCCTCAGGCGTCTGACCTCTCCTATCTGTCTGTCTTACATACTTAACTAGAAATATCTGATAAATCCTTTAAAGCACTCTGAAACTTCTAAATATATATGTAACTTTCTCATCCAAACATCACCTTCTGACTATCATGTGTCATTCAGTTTCAGGTTGAATCACAAAGGATGAAAACGATTTCTTTAAGCAAATTTGGAAAGTTAATTCTTAAAAATCTAAATACTGATGAAAATTGTTGCTTGTACAGTGACTCTGAAGCTGCTGTCCTAAAAGAAATGACAACTATATAATTGTTTTTCCTTCCAGCTGGCAGGGGAGCCACAGGGATATTGCCAGAACTAATTGTTGATTATTATAAGCAAAGATACATTTTATATAAAAAGAACCAACAAAAGCTACTGAATTTTTTGTTCTCTAGAAAATGATTGTCATCATTAGGGAGTATATGTGTTTATTTCTATGTGATAATATAATTCAACGAATATAGAATGTAATTGTTTTGAAACAAGGAGAAAAATAATCTCAAGTCAGCTTTGTGGGTGGGTGGGGAAATATAAACCCTGAATTGAACTTAATTGTTATTACAGATGAATGATTTGGGACTCATTTGTATGTGATTTATTTTCTTCTATTAGTTATCTTGCCCCTGTGCTGTTCATCTGAGCTCAGGTGTTATGACTTAATTTTCATGTTGCCCATCCCCTTTGGATTGCCATTAAATAGTTACCAAATACCAATATAACTAGTAAGTTTTAGGTATAAAAATAGTTTAGGTTTAATATTCACCCACTTTTTCTGGTTTAATTTTTTGTCTTTTGGATAGTCTACCCTGAAGCAGTGCTTTTGTGAAAGTGTTTTACATACATTTCTCTTGCCTACAGATTTAAGGGGTATAAAAACCCTTCCTTTTTTTCCTCCACTTTTTTTTTTTCTTTTCTATGAATGTACAGAAGTCCTCTTTTCACCTTTTCTCTAGGATTTTGAAATGGACAGTAAAGAGTAATGCCCTAGAAAAATAATTTAAGTCAAGTCCTGAAATTCATAATCTTTCTTATCTTATTTTTAAGAGGTAACATTTGGGCTTGCTGGGATACTTCAGGTTTAATAGAAATCAAGCTTTGTGTGGGTGAGATCTTTAAGATTTACTTATGGAAAATCAATTATTACAGAGACTTTTGGATGCTGAACTTTGCAGAGGGGCCAAATATAGTGGAAAAGTTAGTATCTAATGTCTTATGACCTAAATTAAATCTATATTGAAGACTGAAATAGTGTTCCATATACCTCACATTTTCTGTGCAGAAGACTTTGATGTTCATTTTAGACATTTCCGAACTGATAAGGACTCAAGCACATTCAGAGAATAATTTCTATGATTTTAATATAATTCATTGTGACCTTTATTGGCCGAAGTCATTAGAATCCACCCCAGTAAAAGTAAAAGTGTGCCTTCCAGGAGCATATATGCGGACAGGTAAAAGGTTTTTTTTGCTTGTCATAGTTCCTGTAACAACTTCCTGGTGCTATATAGTTATCTGCAAATGAATTTCACTTTGTGCATAAGTATTATATACACACTGAAAGGAACTGGAACAAATTGGCACTTCATTCCACAGTGGGAATAAAATATTTTTCCTGATCACAGTTTTTCCCAAGAACTAAGCAAATTAGGGAAATAAAGGCTATTAAGTAAAATTAGATTTTATGCTATTTAGCAGGTGTTTTGGTCTATTTTACCCTAAGGGTAGATCACAATGCAGTCCAAAAAGTTAATTGTTTGATAATTGTACAGTTTGCGCATTTATTTCCGGCAGTTCAGCTTATAGTATATTTCTGTTAAACTTCTGTCATCTGTCTTTGGACCTATTCTTTCTTTAATGCACCCAAGAATTATAAAAAACAATAGCTTAACTTTACTTTGAGAGCATTTGTCTCTGATATTGCCTGAAACACTGGATAAATCCTCCGAGAAACAGAACTGGAATCAGGAGCTATTGTAACCAATTTATATTCCTTAGGATATCACTGAAAGAAGAACAGTATTCCTTGCTCATTTTCGATACAAATTTTCCTGGAAGATTGAGAATTACAAACAGAATAGTTTCATGTTGCAAAAAACAGCCCCTGAAGACTTTGCTCAAGAGAAACAGAAGACTCTTCTGTTAGTGTGGAGGCATAAATTCAGCCCCTGCCCCCGCCCAAATATGCAGATTTTTTTGCACTGTTCAATTGCCTGATATGAAAAATACCACAAAAAGAAGCCAAAACCGACAATCCCCCACCCCAAATGAAACACAAAAAAAACCCACCTCACTGAACACAATGCAAGAATACAATTCAGCAGTATATCTTTAAGGACCTAACTTTCTACCTCCCATACATGCAATATATGCTCAAAATATGACATAAATATACTATTTTTCCGGGGGAAAAAAACAAAACAGAACAAAACCCAAACACAAAAGCTCCAAACAAAAGCCAGTGCAGCAACACAGATAGATAGATATTCTTTCATAACTAGTCATAGGCCCACATACAAAACTAAAAATACTTTTTCACTTCTTTTCTGTTTGAAATGGGGTTACTGGAAGCTTCTCTGTACCATATCCCATTTAAGCAGTTAACCAGTTAAGTATTACATAAATATCCATGTCAGAAATTTGCTGGATTTCTGTTTCCTACATAATAGTAGTATGCAAAGCGGTCCAAAAATGGAATAATTCATAACTTGGTACCCTAAGATCTAAACATTTATGCTATTCCTTTCTATTCAGCCTGAGAATGAGTTCTTATCTCTTATCTCCTAGCAAAAGGCCTGAAGGTATTTCTTCCCCTCTCCTGGCCCATCCTTTTACATTTATGTAAAAGCATTGAGTCAGAATTTCTTACTTGCCTCAGTCAGTGTCTTCCCAAGGTAAAGTTTCAAAAAATTTTTCAGGGAAGACACTAACATTTAAAAGGACAATTCTGCACCTGGGAACATTCCGGGTGTTAGACACTTTCTGAGTAATTTTGAAAATCTTCAGATGCTGAACATTTATACCTTGGAGAACATAAAAACAAAATTTAAAAAAAAGTAGGTGGTGACATACATTGCTAATTCTCACAAATATAATGCAATAGTAATGTGAAAATAACGTTTAGTCTGTGGTAAAAGTTTGAGCTACTTACTCAAATAACATACCTTTTTTTCAGGAGAGTTTTTAAGAATCCATAATATAATCTAATTCCTTTAATTGTTTCTATGTATTGCATATAGGTTTGCATACTAAATATGCCTTGCACTATACACACGAGAAAGTAAAGCAAATGTGTGAAATATTGACTTTTAATTTCCTTTAAAATCTGTAATAAAACCCCTTTCTGCTTAGGACACTTTTTCAATTTTTTTCACAGGATTGCTCTGTTTCTGTTCTAGGAAAATAGGTTTTATGAACTAATTGAGAGTCCAGTTTTAACAGGTTACTTTGCAAACTATCTCATGATGATTACTCTAATATTATATCAAGGTACTGTTACTGTTGTGGGTGATAGTATTCCAGTATTTACTTTTAATTAATAAATAGATCTTTGCAGTTTTGCAGCAACTTTCAACCCTAATAGAGTTACTCCAGGTAGACAGTGCAGCCTTCACTTCTGGTATTTACTTTTGATCATGTCTAATGCAGTATGTTATGCAAAATGGGTCAAAGGCATAACATTGTGTGAAATGTATTTATGCTAATAATTTATGTGCATGAACTCTTATTCTAATTTATAATATAATTTCTCAGGTTACCTGAAAACGTAATATATATACTCAAAATTTCATACATTCGACCCAATGCTGACTTTGGAAAGATTTAAAAATCAAACCACCACAGTACCTCCTGCTTCAATGATATAGTGCCAGCATAAGCACTCTTTTAAATTAGATCAGTAAAAGCAAGTAAATCTGCAATAACAAATATTCCGTGTTGATGAACCTGTAAAATTATTTTGAAGCATGTTCAGGGAGAAGTAAAGGAAATGAAGAGGATAAATACAAAAAAAAGGCAGCAGAATAAAGGAAAGGTATGCAATTATCTTCTTTCTCAGCTCTTACTACCCAGAGTTCAGAAATAGTTCTTGAACTATTCTACATTTGGAGAAAGTAACAACTGTTTTATCTTAAATTCTCTACCAGTAGCAATGCCTATTAATATTCTACATATGTATGGCATAGAAGACCAACACATAGATTTATAATTTTAAAAATGTGACTTTAGATCAGGTTATAAACAACTTGGTGGATGGCCAAGTGTTCTTTAGCAATCCATAAGCTACTTGGTAGGTCCATTTAATCATAACTTAACATTTGGAAAGTTTTGTAAATAAAAACAACTAAGAGATGCTGTATAATTAATTATCTTTGATCCACTGTTTGACCTGGCAACTTCTTTTCTTTCTCCTAACTCTCCTTTACGTTGCTTCTGAAAGTGGGAAACCTTTAAATGTGGCACTAGCTTTTAATTCCATAAATCCAGCTTTTGAGACTGGAGAGAGTAGATATTCAGAGCTAAGACAAAGCATCAGATTTGAGATTTTACTGGATGTCAGTTGTGATGCTGAAACCAGGACAATATCATATAAAGTAGGCAATGTCTGACCTTCTCAAAACACTCACTGATCAAGTGTGTTTGATTTACTGACCTGATTCTGTATGACTACAGAATGTGATTATAGTTGTTTCTGTCCTACAAAAAACTGTTCTGAAAATTTCACTAACAGTAAATATAATCTCTTTGAATATCATGCTGTGCTTTTCATTTGAGGCAGGCATTTATAAATTCTAACTGCTCATTGTCTTGTGACTTATGTAATTGCTTCTACTTGGAAGTGAATTATGAAATACTACCATTTTCATTTGGCAATTTTTGCACAGCTGTATATGTCAGCATAAAAAAAAAAAAAAAAGGTGTTGAAATGTCAAGCATCCTTATAAAACAAAAGAACAGCCTGTGAGTGAATTGTCTATGGTAGGAGCAATTCTTACAGGTTATCTAAGGAAAATACTTTTTAAACGCGGATATACATTTTCCAGGTCCAATGTATTTCCCTCTGTGCTCGTAAAATCTCTGTGACCTTAAAATGTTGATCTATTAATCATGTAAGATTTCAAGGTGCTTTTTTTGAGAAATAAAAGCATTTCCTTAATCAGGTATTGGCAGTAGTTTAGAATCTACTTTATGTCAGCTCCTGAATGAACATGGATTTCTAGTTTTTTAGCGGATTGGTTAGTTCAAATGTATGGGTCATCACACTTTGTTTAAAATATTAATTCTTGCTAGAATCATTGTCTTGAGCTCAGCACAGACATACAGCAACAATGCAGACAGTCAAGTGTGTACATACTTCAGTTTTCTCCATGCAACCATGTGTCGTCTACTATACCAGTGGCAATAATTAGCAGATCTATTGTTTATTCCACTGCCTTCTAAGAGCATATTTTCAGTTGCTTTTTTTTTTTTTTTTTTCCTGGACAAGGGACAGCTTTCAAAGAAAGAAAATTGCACATTGGCACTGCAGTGCATCTCTGAAGCCTATAAGAATGCAGAAAGCATGTAAATTCAATCCACTCGTAAACAGATTAAACACTGTATTTGGTTCAGGTCACTGTATTTAACACTTTTTGAAGAACCCTGTTGTAGAGCTGTGTTCATCAAATGAGACACATGCACATCACAGCTGGGACTGACTGACTGAGCACAGATGTGTATCTACTAAATTGTTTGTGACAGTGACTGTAGTTAATTGTGATGGGTGACAGGTACATCAGAGGCCAGTCAACTCAGTGAACTGTTGATGGGTGTGATATGGGATATGGTATATATTAACAGCAAGTTGAAAATTTTTGTCATTCATGACTGAAAATCCAAATCAAGTGAAGACAAGTAAAGCAGATTGGAGCTGTTCATAGCCCTTTTCCTTGCCTCTACTTTCTCACTATCCATAATATTAGAACAAAGTATTTTGTATCATTTTTTCCAAATGTAGGTTTGCAAGTTTCCTTTATCAGTGGAAATGATAAGTGATTAACAAATCACCACAGTTTATTTCTGGATGAAAAGATGTGAGACAATTTTGTTTTGACGTTTGCTGAAAGCAGTTGTAATCTGCTTCAAAACTCCTTTTTTTAAATGGAGTTTTTTATTTATCTTAAAAGTAAAATATTCCAGTTTGGGAAAAAAAGTTATAGCCAAAAAAAAGTTTTTCACTGAAACTATCATCATCATCATCATCATCATCATCATCATCATCATATTTAGAAAAAAAATAATGGTTTGATTCCACCAACACAATTTCTTCTCAGCATTTCGTTTACCTGCTCAATCAATACAAGAAGAATGGAAAAAATGCCTATTTATCCAGTTTTATTTATACTTAACCTGTGTCTATTTTCTTAGACTAAGCCTTTATTTCTTCATTTCTGCTCCTTGATACAAGTTCCACCTTGTTAATGTACTGAAACATCAAATGAACTCTCTCTTTCCTGTTGTGAGGTAAAAATGATGAAACAATCACATTTCATTTTTCTAAAACTGAAGTTGGAGACCTTGAGATAGGATAGTAGTCATAGATGATTCAGTGAGAACCAGACATGGTAGGTTTGGAGAAGCTCTGAAAGAAGCCCTGTTAAATATTATTATCAGCAACAAAAGGTCACGTTAACAGTGCTGAAGACTTCAACACTGAATGAAGCAGGGCTGTCAGACCCATTTTGGGGAACAGAAATATTTTGACTCAGAGTTCTCTTCTTTTGCTACATCCCCAAGTAGCACAGGAGACACTTTGAGGTTTCCAAACTAATCCCTCTAGAGACTCTGTAACATGCTGTCTGGTAGCTTGCAGTAGAACTGAGATTTTTGCCTTATTCTAATATTCCAGTAATGTGGGGTAGTGTTAATGCCAGAGTTTTAGAAATCAGTGTTTCTAATGTTACAAAAACTGTAGCTGGCTAAATGAGTGAAAGGGGTATGAATGTAAAATGCTCAACAGAAACGATGGGCACAAAAAGCAAAAAAAAATTGCCCATTTAGTTGTATAAAAGACTCTGCAACAAACTCATTTCTGTTGTCTTCTAAACCCCTATAATTCCTGAAAACAAACTGGATATCCCCCAAGGAGGCTGTGGTTGAACAGAATAATTGTCTGCATAATTGTTATGTGATCTAGGTATCTACATCTCTCATACATGTTTCCTTCTCTCATACGATTTCTGCTTAAATAGGCCATCTGAAGTTCTGCCACTAAACTTTGGGAATTCAATCCTTATTTCAAGTTAGGATAGCAAGAAACTCACACTGCCATTTCTCAGTTCCTAGATACACATTGTGAGCAACACCCCTTCCTCTTCCTTTTGTACTAGAACTTTTAGATCCTCCTAGGGCAACTAGTTCTTCAATAATTCCTTGGGGTTAGTGATAATCATGGCATTGTAGTATAGTGTGTTGTTATTTTATCCAACATTCCTCTGTGTCGGTTCCCATCACCCAGTGACAATCATTTTGGATGTGATCTTCATCCAAAAAGTACAGTGTGGGGGTGGAAAACCACCTGCAGCTTAATCTTCCACTAAAGAAACAGATAGTCTTGATGACATGTGTTTCTGTAACATTCAATCTCGAAAGGGTTCATAAAGACAGCATAGGACACCTCTCTTACACTTTTTGGAGGCACGCTGTCACAGAATGGAAAGGTGTAGTTAGGCTGGCATCCATTCAGCTATTAATGAGATGGAGTTTACCTACAGAGAGCATTTTTTACAAGATGTAGGTGTAGCAGAGGATGAGTTACATGAAAGACTTCCCCAAAGAATCATGGAGCTAACAGTGTCAATATAAAATTGGCAAGGATTTCCAACCAAATGGAATAACATTACTGCTGCTGCTGCTTCTCTATCCACACTTCTCTGTCGTCTAGAGATGCTATATCTGGGGCATCAGGTAGATACTATAAAGAACTGAACCCCATGTCAATAATATGTGGACCCTGGCACATTATAGAGTTTTTAAATGTTTGCTTTCCAAATTGCGAGGGAAAGAGGGCTCTGTGATACTGACATTATCTGATTTCTGTTCCAAGTAGCTCATACTCACTGTGCTCTGATAGCTGCTCCAAGGCCTGGAGGCTTCTAGAAATTTGTGTGCTTCCTGAAATTTGGCTGTCAGGACGATGACAGGTACTCTGTAAGAGAACAGAATAAGTAAAACCAAAGATAACTTTCCCCATCTGCATTTTGACATGAAACAGGAACTGACCTGAAAGTCTGATTAAGATCTGAATCATATATGCCAGAATGACATGCGTATTAGTCTGCAAGATTAGAATGCACTACAGTTAAATACTGTTATATAGCTCTATAGACTTGTTTCTATGTCGGTGTTCAGGTGAGAAATTTATTCCCATAAAACAAGACTCAAAATGAAACAACACCGACGTTTTGCAGGGTTATATGATATGTTCACTGTCAATGGCCAAAAAAGCATGGCAGCATGGTCAAATGGCTCTCTTTTAGTCTGATGGATTAGTTGAGGAAAAAGAAGGCTTTTACTGCTACTATCTGATATGATGACTGTGTGGCATAGCTCTCCGTGTTTCCTTATCCATTTGTCCGGTCAGAGCTGTGCTTCCCTGTCAATCTGTATCTGGACCAGGTGGTATGGCTACAGTGAGGTGATTGCAGAGAGGAGCACCAGGATGGCAAAGGTAAATGTACTTGTACAGCGAAGCTTGCAAAGTGGCATGCCCTTCTGAGTACATTATATAGGAAACTCAAGAGGGGATAATTAAACATCAAGTCTGTGTTTCTTTGTGGTGTGAAAATGGTGTTTTGAGAGGGGGTAAGAGAGGACAGAGGCCACACACAGAGAAGAATGAGTCTTTCTCCTATTAAAGCCAGAGGGAAAAGGATTCCAGAGAGAGAACAAGACACAAATGAGGTTGAATTTTTAACGAAAGGGCAGGAGTGCCCAGCCAGGGCCAGGCTGCTGTCTGTTGTTATGGCAACGGAGGGAGAGCCCCCTGTTCCATAGAGGAAAGAGACAGAGTGGGAGGGCAGAAAAGAAAAATGTTGCAGAAGGAAGGAAGGGGGGTAGGGGTTTGAAAATGGAAAGAGAATGAAGTTGAGTATAAAGGTCAGGCAGAAACAGTAGCATCAATGGTCACAATGCCTGAAATGCCCTTACAGACCTGTGCACAGCCAAGCCCTTTACTGGGGGTCAGGTTTGCCGGGGTCACTTCCACAGTCATAATCTGGCTGGAAGAATGCCACCGCAGTGTCCTATTCTCCTGCACCTACTGCAGCTGAAAGGCTAACACCTACCTTTGTGCACTGCCTGAGTGTGCATAATAGAATCATAGAATAGTTAGGGTTGGAAAGGATCTTAAGATCATCTAGTTCCAACCCCCCTGCCATGGGCAGGGACACCTCACACTAAACCATGTCACCCAAGGCTCTGTCCAACCAGGCCTAGAACACTGCCAGAGATGGAGCATTCACAACTTCCTTGGGCAAACTGTTCCAGTGTCTCGACACCCTCACTGTAAAGAACTTCTTCCTTATATCTAATCTAAACTTCCCCTGTTTAAGTTTGAACCTGTTACCCCTTGTCCTACCACTACAGTCCCTAAGGAAGAGTCCCTCCCCAGCATGCTTATAGGCCCCCTTCAGGTACTGGAAGGCTGCTATGAGGTCTCCATGCAGCCTTCTCTTCTCCAGGATGAACAGCCCCAACTTTCTCATACGCCTGTCTTCATATGGGAGGTGCTCTAGCCCTCTTATCATCCTCGTGGCCCTCCTCTGGACTTGCTCCAACAGCTCCATGTCCTTCTTATGTTGAGGACACCAGAACTGTACACAATACTCCAAGTAAGGTCTCGCGAGAGCAGAGTAGAGGGGTAGGATCACCTCCTTCGATGTGCTGGTCACACTTCTTTTGATGGAGCCCAGGATACGGTTGGCTTTCTGGGCTGTAAGCGCACACTGGTGGCTCATGTTAAGTTTCTCATCAACCAACACCCCCAAGTCCTTCTCCTCAGGGCTGCTCTGAATCTCTTCTCTGTCCAACCTGTATCTGTGCCAACCCATGTGTTAGGACCTTGCACTTAGCTTGGTTGGGCTTTATGAGGCTGGCATTGGTCCACCTCACAAGCGTGTCAAGGTCCCTCTGGATGGCATCCCTTCCCTCCAGTATATCAATCAAACCACACAGCTTGGTGTCATTGGCAAACTTGCTGAGGGCGCACTCAATCCCACTGTCCATATTAGCAAAAAAGGTATTGAACAGGATCAGTCCTAACACTGACCCCTGAGTGGCAGCACTCATTACCTACATACAGTTGGACATTGAGCTGTTGACCGCAACTGTCTGCATGTGGCCATTCAGCCAATTCTTTATCCACTGGGTAGTCCATCCATTAAATTTATGTCTCTCCGGTTTAGAGACAAGGATGTCATGCGGGACAGTACTAGGGAGAAGAAGTGTCTTCAGTTTCAAGAACCCCTACGCCTCTATCTTTTAATAAATCAAACTGATCTCAAATGGTCTAGCACTAAATTTCGTTTTCTACTTCCTACTACTTTCTACAGCACGTTATGTGGTGACAGCTACTTCTTCAACATAGGAATCTCCTTTTCTCTCCTGAGCAGCAAGCTTTCTAGTTAGACTACTACTTCCAAGATGCAGTCCAAAAATTCTGGCTACTGGGATATGCAGATGTTTTTTATCAGAAGTAATGCCTTGATACATAATGGGTCCAGTACAGGGAATTATTTTCACTAGTAGCAAGGCAACCCAGTAGGACAGAATGGAAGACCAGCATAAACCACTCAACCAGTTGACCAGGGATTCAGCTTAAAGCTTTGCTAAACAGATCCAAAATGAGATCCAATCTCTGAGCCCAGCTCACCAGAAGGAAACATCATAAACCAGGGCTAAGCAACACAAAACTAGGACTTTTCTTTGAGTCTTCATAACAAAAAATGGAAGAAAATAATGAACAAACTAGTGAAACTTTCCCGAGGGTGATTTCTGTTTTCTTTCTGTTCCTTCCCCCTGCTTCTTTCCTGAATAAAAAATTCATGCTAGGAAGGCTGTTCATGAATCGATGAAGTTGTGAGAGCATGGTAGACCCTGTTTTTCCAGCACTTTGGCTGGCCAATTTCTACCGAATATGACAGAATCATAGAGTTTTCAGATGTTACATACTTTAAAGTTCTGTGAAAATAGTTAGCTAGGGGCAGGAAAGAGGCTATAGTGATACCTAAACTGAAGGAAAGACTGGACTAAGAACTGAATTATTACTGAAAACACACATTCTTGTGTTGAGGGGTATAGATAGGAGAGTGAGGTTATAAATGCTTTAATTCTTGGAAAAGCTTCAATCAAAGTTTGAACTTTATTAGATACCATCTCACTTTCATTCTCTTTCTCGCATTCCCTCCTCATATGAGTTCTCTAGTGTTTAATAAAAACAGGAAACATGCTGCAGGCTTAGTTTACTTCATTTAAAAAGCCATTTGATGAAATACAAATCATTTGGAAACACAACTCTATTAGTTCCAGTGTTTGTGGAACTATTTATTATTTAAAGCAAATGATAGTTGCATTACAGTGTCACAAAAAAGTTCCCAGTACTCTCTATTGTCTTTCTATCCCTCTTCATTTCATTATTTACTCTGTCTTGTTTGAAATGTTCTTATATGCCAGATTTTTCCCTTAATTGTAGTTTCAAATCACTTCTTTCCCTAGAAGACAGTGTGAATATCCTTCTCTTCTTCCCCCAAAATATTCAAGTTCGAATGTAATATTAATGTGAAAACCAGTAGAATTCTGAAGACAGTGTCTATAATCTTATTTTACCAAAAGAAATGTGAAATTCTTTTAATTTACAATAAAATATCATCCCTTCTCGCAAACCTTCTACAGGTCTCTTCATCCTCCACAGTACCAGCTTAGCCTCCTGCTCTGTCACCATCACACACCTTTTTTTTTTTTTAATATTGGTAGAAAGCCTTTTTGGGAAGTCATAGGATACAAAGTGTCCTCTTTGCATCACATTATGCTTTCCTAACTTTACTTTCCAAAACGAAATTAATATTGATTTGATATAGCTTTTAGTTTCATCAATAAATATGCCTGCCTCTGTCCTCTTCTGTTTTTTACCTTCTTGAATTCTATAGTCCAAATAAAGATGATACAGTGTTTGGACCACATGGAATCAAGTAACAAATTGTGAAGGGAATTTGGAGGCTTAAAACTGGGATGTCAAATGTTGAGGACTGAATCAGTTTAAAGCTGTCTTGATGAAGACTGACTTTCACCTTCAGAAGAGATAATGCTGCTCAAGATGTAGTATCCCTGATGAACTACAATCTATTATACTGTTAATTGGACAGTAAGAAATTAAACATGAATCATTCAACAGAATACAGTGATATAAAATTAATTAAGTCATTGCACTAGAAAAAAAAATTAAGTGCTCTAGGTTAGGGGCCATTATGCAAAAGAACATCAATTTTAATAAACCATTTGTTGTTTAATGCTCAATACAGTTATTCAGACAGATTTTAAAAGATTTGATTGCATTAAGGCATTTGATTTTGAATCAGAGAGGCACTTCTAATATAAGCTACTAGACACAAATAACGAAGTAACCACTGATTGTCATAATTGTATGAGTTTAGGACCAAATTCGGAACTAATTAACAGATGTGTAACCATGTTGATTTTCATCAGATCAATTGAGAGCAAAAGGTGCAAGAAAAAGCAAAACATGGCTTTTTAATACATAAACTTTCATTCTCCCCTTACCTTCAAGGAGGCAATCCAAGAAGTCTAATTTCCAGACTCATTTTAACAGCAGTCTAAATTTGGCAGTTGTGAGAGAACTGAGAAATAGAGATGTTCTCTGTAATTGCAGTGTTTTGGCTGTTTCTCACTCTGATGGCAACTATGTCCTGACAAAGTTCCCCATTTTCTCCATCCCCAGCTAGCTAGACTATTCATTTTCACTCACCCTTCCAAACATTACTTTAGATAGTTTTTTATGTTTTTAGCAAGAAGATTTTGAATATAAGAAACTAGGAGATCCTCCTTCTAGAAGCAGACTTTTGGAAAGATGGACAGATCCATATTCTTTACTTAGTCATTAGAAAATCACTAATGAACAGCAACTTCTAAACATCCCATATCTCTTTCAGGAAGACCATAATGGACTGCTTAAGGACTTAAAAAAAAAATCCAAGTGTTTGGGTTTGTTTCATGAATTCTTAATTTCGCTTTCTAGCAACTCCACAGGTGACCCTGGCCAGTTGTATTTGCCCTATGCATCACCCAGAAGTGTTTCCCACGAAAACACACCACCAGTTAAGTAGATATCTTTGACACCTTTAATTATCTTTGTAAAATCTTTTTGCATATAATTTTACATATATACCCCACATTCACATATTCAAGTCTCTATATAAAAGATTTCCTATGCAAAACTTTACACCTAAACTCAATTTTTAACAGTTTCTTTGCATGTGATGTTTCTACCAGTGCCAGCAAATTAAAATCTACAATTAATAATGTTAAGCCTAAGTTCTTGAATTTTAAAGTTTATATCAATATTGCTTAAAATAATTTGTTATTGTTGTTTTTAAAAACAAATGTTCCAAAAACAACCTGTCATTAAATTTAATGAGGATTCCATATGCCAGCTTAGTATACAAAACCAAATTAAGTCTGTAATGAACTTATTAATTCAACACAGCACTAATTCTTAGACTTTTATCATTACTTTCTGTAAGCGGAAGTTTTAAATGTACAGCCTGTTTTTCGTACTTGGGAATAGCTCCTGGAAACCTGACAGCTGCTTCCCCCTCCCTGCCCCCCCAGTTCTACTGAGACTCAAACCATGAATGTGCTCAGGATCACTAAGGTAGTTATATGTTTTAGTAGCTTCATTAAGAGCTCTGCAAATATATTTCACTACAAAATTATTTCTGTTCTCTTCAAGCTATCTAAAAGATGAGGAATTTTCGGTAAGAGAAGGCTAAGGTGCTATGTTTCTTTACTTTAGACAACAACCTCTTACAAATCAGTAGCAAATGATGCACAAAAATCCCTTGGTGTCTTAAAGAGGGAAAAATTACATAGGTAAACAGATAAATCTTTAGTACATTTGTCTTTATGGAAGCAGCTCCTGCTGTTGGTCTCTAACCTGGAGGGCATTTTTCTTTTCTAAATTGCCAGTAGTGTCCCACAGCACAGTGATAAATAGAAATCACTGAAAGAAATTACATTCATTCTAACACACAAGAACTTTCCAGACAGACATTGGCCTCTGAGAACAAACACTTAGGTAAAATAGATTAGTTTCAATTGCAGAATATATCACTTTGTGAACAGGCATTGTCCCAGCTGTGCAAATAAGTGCCTTCATGACAATCATTAAGTAATAAATACATTAAAGAGATAGTCTAAAACTTTAAGGAAAACAGAGAAAAAGGTCTCTCTACATCAGCTATGTTTTGTATGAAGCCAGTGATACAATTCCAAAAGTTACTTAAAAAAAATCAGTAATAGTGTAGGTGCTTGCATATTGGTTTGTGATAGCAAGTTTCCTCTACCAGACAATTAATAAAGCAGAAAAGAAACAAGTCCTACAGAAATTTGATTAAAAGTACTAGCTTAATAATAGAACAGAAAACTCCATAGCAATTTTCTTCTTTACGATTTCACCCAAAACACATACGCTAAGGCAGTAATTTGTTTATTTCTGGCTACACTGGAGTAACATTTTGCTAGGCTTCTTGTTTGTTTGCTTGTTAACTGTTTCAAAAGTCTGACTAAAATATGAACTGCCTTGGATAATACAATTATTATGCTTTGACTACTAGTTGCACAACATGTGGATTGCTTTCAAGAATTGATGTCACTAAGAAGTTGGGGATTTTTTAATGCAGCCAGAACCATAGAATGGTATTATGACACTCCAAGCCATTCTCCCTACTGCCTTTATCCTGTTCACGAAACTAGGAATTCAAGCGCCTGGGGTGGGATAAACTCTCTGATACAATTAAAGCAACCCTACCCTGTAAGAGGCTGTGTCGGTGAAAACACTACAGGCACAGCAGGATGTCTGGCTCAACATTGCTATGGCAGGAAGACCGACATTGCTGATACTACCGCCATAGCAGGATGTCTGTCTCCGCATCGCTATGGCTGGAAAACACCGCCCCCACAGCAGATGTTTGTGAAGGATATCTGTCTCCACATCGCTCACCAATTGACACCTTGGTGCAGGATGTTTGCCTGGCGGAACCACGGTGGGGAGAAGACCCCCTAGTGACAGTACTGGGCACGTGCACCACCACCAGGTGGAGGATGTGGTTGCAAATCTATAAAAACACGGCACCAACCAGCATAGGAAAAAAGGACATCTCCCCTACTGGACTTGGATCTAATCGGACTGTCAGGATGCCACAGCTCCAGGGTGGTAGCTATAACTGTGAACTCTTTTATTCTTTCTTCTTACTTTCCTTCTTTTTTCTCTCTGTTTTCTCCCCCTTTCTCTCTCTCTCTCTCTGGAATTTGTTGGTGGGCATTTGTTGGTGGGCAAATAAGAGTTAAGACTCTTTGAGTTAAGACTCAAAATGGAGTCAAGCTCCGAGGAACTTTATTCTGCTCCTGTGAATACGAGTAAAACAGTGCTCTGCCCTTTGGCCGGCATGCAACACTACCCTAACTGTTCATCCTGTCCAAAATTTTTGTTGCTTCTTATCTTTAGGCACTAGTAGCAGTTAGACAGACAGTTTTACTTCATCCTGTGTGTCTTATAAGAGAAGTTTGTAGCTGAGGCATGGGGGCAGAGAGCACAGCAGTGAGGCCAGGGAATGACAGAGAAGGGAGGTAGAAAAAGACAACAGAGTGGCTACCACCAGGAAAAGAGGTGGACACTGGATATAGCAAGAAGCAAGCTGCTTTCTAGGCAGTCCTTGGATTGGCACAAAAGTAGCTGGGAAAACTGTGCATTTACATGCCATCCATCCCCTTTCCTCTCAGAAGTTACATTTTTGCATAATTTTACTTCTGTCATCCTTAGACTCTATTTACAACTTTTTTTTTCTCTTGGATATAGGATTCAGTACAAAACCAGTTCTTCTACTGACATTTAGATTGAGTTAATGAGATGGATTTTATATAGGGTTACATGCTTGAATGTTAATTGGAAGCTACCTCTATTCTTTCTTTGTGGATGCAATGTTGTTCAGCAGAGGGTGTTGGAAATAGAAATACCCTTTTTTTTATTTGTTTGTACAGATATCTTAAGTTTTTTATATACTTATGTTAATAACTGTTGCATATGCATGCAAGACATTTTAATTTATTATAATTAAAAAATATACCTTTATAGTAAGGATTTTATTACACTAATTCAGTATGAACCCAGGACACCCGTAGTTTGACAGTCAT